>NC_044262.1:6535000-6835000 GCF_003957555.1 Calypte anna | reverse complement strand
AGCTGTAACTCGTGCTGTGGTCAAACAAGCAAAGTGTTCCTTCAGGTTGACTTCTCACACTGAAGTTGAGAGGCTGAGCAAGAGATCAAAATGTCAAGGCAGATCTCCTTCCTCTAAGGCTGGCCAGGCAGGGGTCCTACAGCAGTGAGGACAGCAGGGCATTGCCAAGGCATAGCTGGTGACCAGGGCCCTGCACTGAACTAAAACATCTTTTCCACGGCAGATTCCTGAGAACACCTTCACAACTGACATCCGAGACATGAACCTCTCTGTCGCTCTTGAAGTTCTGGATGTCTTGGCAGCTGTCCTGAGGGAAGGAGAGACACAAGTGCTGGAGTCATCTGACCTCCTTGTGGTGCTTCAGTTACTGAAACACATTTCTGATGTGGAAGTCCAGGAGGGAGAGGAACTGGAGATGTTGGAGCAGTTGGGCCAATATTATGTGGAAGTGACAGAATTAATCTTGGAAGACAAGAATATTGAAACGTGGTCATCAGTCAATCAGGTAACATGTGTCACAGCAGCTCCTCCTGTTGTGTGTGCAGCTCTTTGGACTGTTCTATGACCAGAGCCTGAGGACCTGCATGGTCACACCAACCCATTCTGGCCCAAGGATGGAGCTTGTGAAAATGCATCAAGCAAGAGCAGTTTTGTCCAGTCCAGGTCAGGCTTGGGTGCCTTGCTGCTGCCTCATTTGTTGAAGATGCAAACAAGATTTTATGCAAAAAAATCTGCAGTCAAGTGGTGTCTTCATTGCAGACCCCTCCAATGGGTTGTCACAGCTCTCTTCAAGCTTCTTTACTTTGTCAGCCTGGATTTACAGGATTACACACAATCTGCAGATTCCTGGTGCTTTGTAGATTCCTTGCTCCCACACTCTGCCCTCTCTGGCAGGGCAGTCCCCTTCCCCTCGTGGTTTGTTGTGTTTCCCGTGGGTGGGCTGCCAAGGAGATATCTGCCATCAGCCCCCACACTGCTCAAACAACCATCTGGCTTTGTGTGAGGGATTTCCATCATCCCACCCTCATCAGGATTTTGTCCATTGGCTTCTTCCCTCCTCACGTGGGTCTTTTGTGTCTGTTCTATGGCCTGCACTTGCCACCTGTCCCTGGGAAATGTGTGACACCGTCTGGCCTGGCCAGTGCTCCAGGAACCAAGCCAGGGACCACCAGAGATGAATGGCTGCTGAATAGTTCAAGTTTCCCTCATCATTTAGAGTTGCTCAGGTCTCCCTGGCCACAGTTACTCACAGCTCAATAGAGGCATAAATCCACTGGGTGAAAACTCTTCCAGGAAGAGAGGCTGGTTGTTCTACAACTTTGAAAAATTCAGGGGCTGGGTTTGAAAAATCAATACCTTACAGCAGCTTATTTAGTTATTAATTTCCATGCTGGTTTAATGTTGGGTTTTTGGGTTTTTTTTTTACTTTTTTTTTTTTTTTTGTAACACCCAGCGAGTTTGCCTCATGGCCAGTCTTGTCTCCAGTTTCTCATGTTTGCTGTGGGAAGCATGAGCTGGCAGTGCAGATGCTGATTTCATTGCTCTTGCTGTTTGCAGATTATCAGAGGGCCTATGGCTGTTGTTGAGCTCTGTGACAGAATGGTGTCACACTTGGCCCCACTGCTGACTGCAGGGAGAACGAAGATCACAATCCAGCATGAGAATGTTGGTGAGTGGCACTGACAGAGCTCAGGGAGGGCATCTCACTGGGCCCCAGCTCAGTCATCCCATTTGCTTCCCAGTCCAAGTCCACTTTTGGCATTTCTCCTCTTCTGCCTCTTCTCTTGCTAACCCTGTGGTTAGCATTCTCCCTATTTCCTTCATGCAGAAGTGGTATAATGCAGGTTGTAAAAGGATTGTAAGAAACCTTTGGGCACACGAGACAACTTGAGCCCAGATGCACATGGATTGCACTGAACAGGATCTTTCTGCTGCTTCTCTGAGTCTTGGCTGGGGTTTCAGTGCCCTTGTGGTACTTTGCTGTAGCAGTAGCTCTGGAGGAGGGCTGAACCCTGGTTCAGCACCTGATTCTACCCCTTCCTCAGGGATGGAGATCAGGAAGCTGGAGCTGAGCAGGCAGGAGCTAAGCAGTGAGGTGTACATGGTCCAGAGCCATGAGAAAGGCAGGCATGACCTCATTGAAGTGCCTGCAGAAGAAATGCAAAGACTGAAAGCCAGAGGTAGGTCATGGTACTTGTGCTTCCCGGGGTCTCCCCATGGCACTTCTGCATCCTCTTCAACAGGAGGACCTCTTAACCCCGCAAACAGGAGTGTAGGGAGGAGATGTCCTCGCTTTAAGGGAGATGGGCTGTGGGGAATATCCACAGCCCCCCTGCAGGCACAGCTTGGAGCTGTGAGTGCCCTGGATCCCCGGTGTCCCACCCCCATGCTGGGGCAGCGCTGGGTGCTGAGGCTCAGGGGCTGCTCGGAGCCTCCCGGGGTGCTCTCTCTGTTCAGGTCTCCGTGGAGTCACGGTCAAAAACATGTGGTTTGGCTACGGGTCCTTGCAGCGCTGCCTGTCCGGGACTGTCCCCCAGGAGGTGGCTGCCTCTGACGGAAGGCAGAGGTGAGTGAAACAGAACCCCCCCCCTGTACCCCAGGGCTGCCCCTCAGCACCACCAGAGAGCTCATTCTCAGCTCTGCGTTCAGCCTCCCGCTGCCCCTATTTTGGGGTGCCCTCAACGCTGTTTCATCCCATCTCATTTCTCCGGGAAGGGGTAGCAGTGTTTTGCTGCCCCTGGACCCTGCCTCACACCCTGTCCCTCTGGGCGCCTTTGGCTCCCCGCAGGGTCCCTGCTCGACAGGGTTGGGGACGGGGCCGCCACAGGGTCCCCTCTGCCGGGGCGGAAGGAGCGGGAGTGTCCCAGGGCTGGTGGCTGCAGGGCTGGCGGGAGGACAGCCCCGTGGTCCCCGGGGAGGTCTGGACACTAGGTGGAGATGGCCACCCGCACATCCCCGCACATCCGCTGCTTCCCTGGGCTCAGCCGCTCAGCCCAGCCCCCCCGCCTGCTCCAGAGCCCGCTCTGCGGGGTCCCTCCCGCACTGAGGGGGTCAGCGGAGGGGTTCTGTTCACCAGGGGACCTGAGGTGGTTCCAAGTCCTTTGCTGCTGGCACTGAAGCACTCCACGCGTGGCTCTGGATCTTTCCAGATGTCTTGTATGTTGTGAGACCCCGTGTTCTGAGCACGCCCTGTGTTTTCCCGTGCCCCTGAGTAGCCCCTTCCCTTCACAGGTACCTGAGCACCACGGTGGGCACTGCTCTCATCTCCTCCACTCTGCTCAGTGACTACCAGGAGATCAGCACCTCCGTGCGCTACCGCCTGCAGCACCACATCCAGGTACCTCGTGAAGCATCCCTGCTTGGGGGCTCAGGGCTGTCCCATGCCCAGCTCTCCCACCTCGGCTTCTGTGTCCCTGGGCTGGAGTTTGTCCTGTGCTGCCTTGTTGCAGCCTGGTGAGGACACTGCCTGCATCCAGAGAGTGCATGACTGTGACATCTCTTCTCCTTCTCTGCCGGCAGGACCTGCACCATCAGCTGGTGGGGCCCATCTGTGCCTTCTGGAACTTCAGCCTCAGGTGCCTTATTTCAGTTCCAGTCCCCAGATTTATGAGCTTTTATTTTCACTGAAAAACACAGTGTAACAATATAAATATAAAAGTAGAGATCTATATTTTTTGCCTGCTTTGCACACTGACATCCTCTGTCTGCTGTGGTAGCACTCTCCTGGGAAGGTTTCTGCTGTAAAAGTCACTCACAAGCAAATGACCTTTAATGAGGCATATACAACTAAAATGGAAAGGCTGAGTTAATTATGATTGTTGCCTGCAACAAAGAAAGGTTGGGCCAAGATATATAGCCCAACAGACTGCAGGACTCCCATGCCTCATAAATACTGCTTGGCACTGAGATGTGTTTTTGCTGGATGTCACTACAGTGAGAGCACTGAGTCTGTGATATATTATGGATTGGTAATTAAGTCATTCAAGTGCAAAAAACCTCCTTAGAGTCCCAGCTTTGCAACAGGCATGGATTATTTTGGGAAAGGTGTAAAGAGGGTGTTTTTGGAGGCAGCTGGTTGCTCTCTACTAGTAGAGGCTACCTCTACTAGCCCTGCCTTGAAGTTGATCTTCCCTTCCACATGACAACCTGTTCTTGATACCTTCCTCTTCTTCATTTCAACTCTGCTTCTTCTGAAAGAATGAAATTCCCTTAATGCCTTAGCTTTCTGTTGAAGTGGATGGTAATTCCTATATTTTCTTCTCTGTTTTTAGCATTGGTTTTGGGTTTTCTTTTTTTTTTTTTTTTTTTCTTTTTTTCTGCATGTTAGCCCAGATGCTGGTGGGATGTGGTCCACAGATGGCTGCTCTGTGGTGACATCTCTCCCAGACTCCACTGTCTGTTTTTGCAACCACACCACGAATTTTGCTGTGCTGCTGCAGGTCTATGACATGCAGGTAAGAGAGGAGCCTTTCCCTGATGGTCTGTGGGGTGGATGACAGAACTGCTACCAGACTGTGGTTAATTTGTGGGGTGTTTGTGTCTTCTGTTGTTTCATGGTTGGAGCAGAGGAGCACCAAGGAGGAGCTCACACTGCAGACCTTGACTTTTATTGGATGTGGAGTTTCCTTCTGTGCCTTGATTGTTACCCTCATTTTATTCTTTGCAGTTGGGTAAGAGAAGTTCAGACACTTGTAGCCATCTCTGTGGTTTTTGTTTGCTATTTTCCTTCAGAACAAGTCTGCAAACAAGGTATCTTGGGTCAGTGTGGGGAGAGGTAGGTGTGTGGGGAGAGGCTGGGGAGCTTTGCAGGGAGTAGCAGAGATAGCAGATCACCCAGGCAGGTCTGTGCAACCCAGCAAGGACTAGTGAGAACATGTACACCCTCTCCTTTGACTGCAGCTGAGGGTTTCCTGTCTCCTCCCTCAGTGTCCCCAAGAGTGAACGAACAACTGTGCACAAGAACCTGATCTTTGCATTAGCTGCAGCAGAAGCTCTGCTCATGTTCAGTGAATTGGCCAAGACCAGCCAGGTAAGCTCACCAGAACATGTCCTGTTCAGGCAGCAAAACAAGCCTTATTGTCACAGCAAAACTGTAATCCTTTTTATTAATGTTTCATTAATTACCTGTGACTTGGATCTAAGAAAGAATTGTGTCTCTGTGTTTGGAGATAAGGATACATACATTGTGCAATTTGCCAGGAAAAGTTACCTCTTTCTTCTGATAGTTTGTCTCCAGCAAAAAATGCTTCAGGAAATTTAAGTAGTTACAAAGCAGCAACATAGAGTTATGTCCTCTTCTGTGTCCTCTTCCACATCCCAGGGCTCAATCAAGCAGCTCTGAGGTTAGAGGCCTTCAAGGTAAGTCCAAGAACTGCAGGAAAAGATGCTGTCAGTTCCCTCTTCTGTGGCTTTAGATGGTCACAGAAGAAATGAGTGTGAGCTGCAGCAGTTAGACTATTGATGTCTTGCAGTTTCAAGAACTCTTTTTCATGCTTGTGGATGTTTAAATCCACCACTCCTGCACTCTCTGCAGCATAATTTACAGGTTGCTCTCTCCTTCCTGATCACACACACTCAGAAGCCCCCAGAGGTCTCCTGACACAGTGTGTGGTTTCTCTTCTCTCCAGGTGATGTGTTTCATGGTCACTGCCTCCCTTCATCTCTTCTTCATGGCAGCCTTTTCATGGATGCTGGTAGAGGGGCTTCTCCTGTGGAGCAAGGTGGTAGCAGTCAACATGAGTGAAGACAGGAGAATGAAGTTCTACTATGTGACAGGCTGGGGTATCTACAGACTCCTCTGCATTGGGTGCTCAGAAAAATGGGTCAATTGTTTTGTTTCACAAAAATGTCGGTAGAAGAGATTCACACATATTTGGTTTGATTCACTATGAGACCAGGGTGCCACTGCTCTCCAGGATCTTTCTTACCTTTGAGTGTGAAATTGACAGTTTTAGATTATAAATGAGAAAACATTTCTGTTCTGTACCATTCAAAAAAGTTTATAGTAAGTTCTTGTTCTTGGAAGGCATTACTACTGTCTGTTAGTGACTAAGCACCCTTTCCTCAGAGGGAGCCCTTTAGGGCCATAGGATTCATTTGGATAATCTGAGTTTCACACCAAAGAGGAGTCTCATTAGGTCAATGCTCCTTGCAAAACACCCACCTGGTTGGCCATTAGGCCACAGGCTCAAATATTTTTGATTGTTTCATGTCTTTGATTGTCCATTTTGTTAAAAAAGCAATCTGAGGAGTAAATTGCTTTGATCAGGACTCAGGACTTGGAATGCTTTATACCTAGAAGAGTGATGCTGACAGCATATAAATCTGGTCTTGCAGAGCCAGGACAGATTTCACTGCAGTAAATTGATGTTGCTCATGGGGTTTCAGAGGCTAAACGCGCTCATGCTGGAGCGTGTCTGGTCTTGGGGGGTTTGAAGCAATTGTCTAGAGCACAGCTGACCTGCATGGCTCATCTCTGCTTTTCCTGGGGTTTAATCTGTTGTGGTTTGTTTTTTTTTTTCTTCAGGTCTTCCAGTCATTATTGTGGGGGTGACCCTTGCAACTTCCTTTAACAAGTATGTGGCAGACAACCACTGCTGGCTGAACATTCAGACCAACGTCATCTGGGCCTTTGTTGGTCCTGTTCTCTTCATCCTGGCCGTAAGTGCCAACACCTGCCTGGAAGGTGTGATCCCCTCGTGTCTGGTTTTAGGAAGGCATTCCAGAATCAGGGGTGTGAGCATTTCTGTGGCTAAGGTGCTTGCTCACAGGACTGTGACTGCTACTTTTAAAGGAATTTTTTTGTTACACCTTATATATACTTTCACAGCACAAATAAATCTCTTTAACCAGAGCAGCTTTTTGATAGAAAAAAAGTGCTTTAAGAATATTTTGCTGACCAGTTCTTGTGTTGGCTGTTCAATTAGGAATGTAGATTGATGTGTAGGCTGACTGTGACTTTGCCTTAACTAAAGGTCTCATTTTAATATGGGAACATCTATGTCTCTGAAGTAGCATGAGTGTCATTGTACAACAGCACAGTAGCAGAAAAAGGTGCAATGTTCAAGGGATCCAGAGTAGACACTTGACAGGGAAGACATTCTGTAGAAGAGGTTTTGAGATAAGTTTTCCAGATTTCATATGTACTTGGATAGCTCTATGAAGTGTTTTATTCACTGCTTTCTCAGGAGTGACACCTTTCTCCCCAAGTTCTGACACTTAGTTAGCCAGTCCCCAGCAGAAAAGCCTCACCCCACTGGAGCTGAGATTACAGGAGGTTACTGGGCTCTTCTCTGGCAGGTGAACACCTTCGTGCTGCTCCGTGTGGTTATGGTGACTGTGTCCAGTGCTCGCAGGAGATCAAAGATGCTGACACCCAACAGCAGCCTGGAGAACCAGCTTGGAATACAGATCTGGTGAGCAGGGGAGGGATTGGCGTTCCCTGCCCTGCCTGCTCTGGGGATGAAATGATGGGATTACTGTTAAACCGAGAGTCTTTGCCTTGACAAAGTGAAGGCTGGGAGAGGCAGGGCAGGAAGGATTTTCTCCTGCAGGGTAACTGTGAGGCAGCCTGCCTTCTCCAGACAGCACTCCCAGCCTGGTGAACCTGGTGAGTTTGAGACATGGTGGATGGAAAATAACACTGGTAGTATGAGCTTCTGTAATCAGCCAATATAGAGAGACCTCCAAAAAACTGCTGCTTGAGTCATTATTTTATCACCCTCTGTGAATCTTTATTGTTGTTAGCTGGCGCCGGGTACCCCCGCTAGACACGCATTGTTCCCCTGTATCGTAAATAAATTTTCCCAAATTTACAGAGGCACGAAGATAGGGCATTTCTGGAGGGCAGGGTGACATCCATATGCTAACAAAACAAATACAGAAGTCCTCCTTGGAGCAGCAACTGGGGGCAAAATAGCTGTTTTCTCATGGCTAATGACGTCAAAGAGCTCCATTCTTGCTAATTCTCAGTGATAAATAAAGAGCAGAGCTGGTACGCTTGAGGCCAGGAGGTGAAATGTTTGGGTTTTTTCCCTCTTAACTGATTTTGTTTGCAAAGGAATTTGTTCCATAGCTACCATCTTGGGTGCCTTTTGGTGGACACATCATCTGAAAGGCACTTTCTGGGGGAGGTGAGATGTCTCCAGCAAGGAGACAAGGAAATTTTCTTCTCAACTGTAAGATACAGGCCAGGGCGCTCCTAAACCCCCGGGGCTCTCCCAGTGCAAATGTCCTCTGTGCTGTGTATCCTAGTACAGGTGCCCTAGACACGTGCCAGGACCCTGGGCAGGGTTTGCAGAGCCAGGAAGGACACTGGACAGGATGGGGAGCTTTGCCAGGACAGTCAGGGCTCAGGGATGTGGAGCACAACAGATATCCCCATGGGGAGCTGGGAGGTGGGTGCTGGTGCACAGTGTTTCACTCTGAAATGGGCCCAGGTAATGCTGAGCTCTTCTTCCTGACAGGGCCACAGCCAAGCCCATCCTGGTGTTGCTACCTGTGCTGGGGCTGACCTGGGTGTGTGGGGTCCTCGTCCACCTCAGCATCATTTGGGCTTATGTCTTCATCGTGCTGAACTCCCTCCAGGTGAGTCCTGTTCCAGGTCAATTCTCACATCCACATCAAGTGGGTATCAGTGGCTTCGTGTGTATAATGTTTCTATTAACAGCGATCTCTGTAAGGCAGAAAATTAGTCTGGTGTGTAAAGTAATGCTTAATATTTGCTTTTAAGTATGCTGATTTCATCAAAAGTGTTTAAAACTTGAACCAGCCTCTGTGTGGTTAAAAGAGCAAAGCACATTGTGTCATCCACA
The DNA here is from genome assembly GCF_003957555.1 of Calypte anna. Classification (NCBI taxonomy): domain Eukaryota; kingdom Metazoa; phylum Chordata; class Aves; order Apodiformes; family Trochilidae; genus Calypte; species Calypte anna. Next base: position 6,826,187 of record NC_044262.1, on the reverse strand, counting down.
GAACCAGGAGTACGCAGTTCTGCTCTGAGCCAGGACTGTTCCTGGGACCTCAGGATATCTGAAACTCAGGGACACATGGTGACAATAAGTCCCAGAACATGTGCTTGCCACCTGCGATTCAAACCTCAGCCCCTTGCTGGCAGAAGCTTCCCAAACCTCAAGGGAAAGCAGCTGTAGATGGAGCTAGAGAAGCACTGAACCCCCCTGCTCCTGCTGAGCGGGAGGGGATGGTCCAAGGTGAGCTCTGCAGGCAGCCAGCCCAGGAGCTGACTGGCTCCAAGCCCTGGAGATCAGACTGTGCCAGCAGAAACCCCATAGTCACCCCTCTCCCCGTGCACTGGATATTCACAGGCAGGTTTTACAGAGTGCCTTGCCCAGTCCTTGGGGACAAATCTTGCTCCAGGAGACCCAAGTGAAGAGAGCAACTGAGTACTACCCTCCAAGTCATTGGGATCCAAAGAGTTCTCCAACTCCTGTCAGTCTGCTTCTGTCTCACTTCAGTGTTCATTCTGTAAAAACATGAGCACACGCATGACACCAGAGGGGTCCTGCTGAGGACCTCAGGCTTGATGCCTTCAGAAGGGCTGTTCTCCAGTAACACTCAGGGCTGCTCTTCCTTCTGCAGCCCAGAAAAGGCTGGAAAAAGGATCCTGGAAGGGGAAATCCCAGGATGAGCCCCCTGGTTCTGTGACTGCTAACACCCCTTGGACCATGTCAGGGCCCGGATGGCATCCTCCAGGCTCACTCAGCCTTTACTTCCTCACTCATGCCAGTGGAGGGGCTGTGAGATGTTTGCTGTGGAGATGGGAGGGAGCAGAGATAAAACCATCCCATCTCAGCCCCCGTGCTGACTGTTATGTCTCACCTTGGAATTCCCTTTAAGGCCAGAGGGCTTCTTCATGCGCCAGTCCTGTGCAGGGAATTTTTGCTGCTGTGGATGTTTGTTTGTTTGAGTGCTCGCTGTTTATCTGCGGAAACCCCAGCCTGTTTTCAAGGTTACTCTGTGCGTCGACACCAAACATGAGAACTGCTCCAGGCAGTGCAGGAATTCAGCTGAGTGACTGAGAAGCAACGTGGAGCAGTGCTGTGCCTGAGGTGGCAGCAGTGTCTGGTCTCAGGGTGCTGAGCAGGAGGCAGCATCATCCCTGCAGCCCATGGTGTGGGGCTGGAACACCAAGACCCTGCTGAGCTCCTGGTGCTGGGCAGAGGTGACTGCTGCTGTCTAGAAGCAGTTTGGGTAAAACCTGCTGGCTTCACCTCAGCTGGTAGAGGTGGAAGGGTGGTCCTGGAGGTGGGCAAGGGGCTCCCTGAGCCTCTGCCTTGGGCAGGGAGCAGGAGATGGCAATGGGGTAGCACCCATCCTGCTCTGCAGCCACATGCCATGTTCTTGTCTGTGGCCACCCAGCACCTGCCCTGCCATGAGCAGGGAGCTGGGGGGGACAGGGTATTGAGGGCAGGAGTGCAGGCAGGAGTGCAGGCAGGAGCAGGCTCCTCCAGAACCCCAGCTCTGTTCCCACCCACTGCTGCAGCTGGGCCTCCTCTCCTTCCTTGCTCCCTTCCCAGCCGACCCTGCCGCTCCCCCCTCTCCCCACGCTCATCCAGAATGATTATTTCAAGGAAGACCTGCCTTGGCAGCCCCACCAGAAATCTGGTCTGGGGGAGTGAGCGGCAGTGCTGGCTGAAGGACAGGTCATGGCACGGCGCCAGGGTGCTGCTACCACCGTGCCTGCCAAGAGCCCACAGATGAAGAGCAAGGCTCCCAGCAGACAAGATGGATTACTTTTCTTGCTGCAGCTGATTTATCTAGCTGCGATAACAAACACCCCACAGATAGAACATAAATCTGGTGGGCCAGATAGGGCTGCCTTAAGACCAGAATCTTTGGTTTGGAGCTGTAATTAGCCCCAGTCTGTGGCCTCCAGGCGATGCTCACTCCAGCCCTACTGCGGACACTTCCCCAGAGCACATCCCACACCAGCCCTGGGTGAGCAGCTGTGGCTGAGTGGCTGTGGCAGAGTGTGCCACTGCTCTGAGGTCCTCATTGTGTGCACCCAACAGCTCCAGATGTGTGGGCAGGGAGAGGGTGGGTGAGACTGTACTGCTGGAGCCCCAGTGTGCTGGCAGGAGGGAGACCAGCCTGGCACTGAGCAAAGCCTCTGGATCTGCACCCCACTCAGCCTGGGCCACAGGGTCCTGTTAAGGCTGTGGTCTGTCACTGTGGGAGATCATGCTGCACCTGGTCTACTGGTGACATCCCCCACCCCAGGTGGGTGCTCGATGGGAAGGGAGGTCTGCTTCCCAGCTTTCAGTTTCCTTCCCAATTTACTCCTGGTGATTTCTGCTTCTGAGATCTGAAGGAGGTGTTTCCTGGGTGCTCTCTAGCTGCACAACTCTAACACTTCCTGCTCTCTCTCCTCTGCAGGGCCTCTACATATTCCTGGTCTATGCAATCTATAACAGTGAGGTAAGAGATGGCCCTGGCTGAGGCTCAGCCACTCCTCAGAGCTGCTCTTTATGAGCAACTGAGGGGGCTGCTGGGGTAGTGGGAGGTGCAACAGACAGTATCACCCTGACTGTGCTTTCTGTGACAGCAGTTTTTTTTCTTCCATGACTTGCTGGGAGATCTCTTGCTCTGCTAGAGCTGCTGTGGCCCTCTCTAATGTCTTTGCTCTGCTCCAGGTGAGGAATGCCATCCAGAGGATGAAGGACAAGAAGAAAGCACTCTCATTCACAGTAAGTTGCTAGGAAGTCCTGCTACCCTGGCACCCACAGGAGCAGAGCCATAGATGTACATTTGGTCTGCTTTGAAGAGATGATGTTGGAGAAGAAGTCTTTTTTTACTTTATTTTTTTGTCTCCCTTCTTTGCAGACCTGTTGGACAATGCAGACCCTAAGATAATCTATCCTGATTAGGCAGCAGCCTGTTGTATCAGGGTGCAATGGGAGTCAAAGTCCCAGGGGCTGCAGTGCAGATGAAATGGATCCTTAAAGGTGGACCTGGATCCAGCAAAGACACACGTTGGTTTTCACTGTCCTGTATCTCCTCCTCATTACAGAACTGCTCTCATCCCATCAACTACTTATCAAGTCCAAGAAACACAACCTCCTGGGAGACAGGGAAATTGAGTCCTTCTGCAGCTGACAGTGCCTTGTCGAGCCCTGTGCAGAAAGAGCCCCCAGTGAAGAACATCACCAACAAAGGTAAAGAGGGTTGTCTTTGCTGCTAGCCCAAGCCGTGTCATGAAACCTCAGTAGCATCATTATTCCCAAGGCTTGAATTTCAGTGCACTTTCACCAGGCACTGCCTTGGACCCATTTTCACACTGGGCCTGTGTGAGTACTTGAGGTCTGCTGCTGCAAGTGCAGCACAGGATGAAGGGCTCCCAGGGGAGGTGGGGATGGTCTGCATGTGGATCTCAGAGGGAGCAGGTTCCTGCCTGCAGGCTGGCCAGGCATGGGGTCTCATCACCGTGTCACACAGCATTGCATTCTCTTAAGATATTTAGGGGACACAAAGGTCAGAGTTCTTGCTAAAGCATGAATATTTCTACTCTCTAGTCTCCAAACTCATTGTGGTCCTTCTCCCCCTAGGAAGTTTTGGAGCCAAAATTCCCATGGGGATTTCATCAATCATGTCACCTGAGAGACCGGTATGTAGTGTCTTCTGATACTCTTCCACCTCCATCCGTGTCCAGCGTAGCAGTTATGTAGGAACAGTTCCAGTGAGGGGCTGGAACTTGGGGATACCTGGTCATGTCACCAGCTCTGGCATAACTTCAATGCTTCATCTTGATCAAGTCCCAGAAGCTGCCTGGCTTGGACCTGTTGTGCACGGACTGAGGGCAGCACTGATCCCCTCTGTCCCAGGGTGTAACAGAAGTTGCTGATTGTTGGTAAGGGGCCAGGCAGGGTCAGCAAATGGAAACAGCAGCAGGGACTTGTAGCAGGAGGAGCCATTCTTGCTCCTGAAGCTCGACGAGCTGCTGGTCTCTTCCAGGACTCCAGCCACCACACAGCACTTCCAGGGTAGAAGTGTAGCAGGAAGAGCCTTTCTTGCTCCAGAGGCTCAACGAGCTGCTGGCCTCTCCACACCTCACACCAGAGTGAGCTGAGGTGCCTTTTGTGGGTGTGTGTCCCACCTTTATTGGCCCCCTGGTCTTGCTCATGCCCAATAGGGGCCTGTCCTAATCAGGCACAGGTGGACTCACACCCACTCTTTGGCAACTCAAGGCACCTGGTTGACAATGTCTCTCTACAGGGACTCACAATCCCTATGGTGAGCAAGCTGCATCCTTCCAGGGAGCACAGGCTGGGTTGTGCTGCCTGCAGGAGCATGATGCAGAGCTCAGTAAGGTAGGGCCTATGGCAGAGAACAATTTAAATTTTACTACTCTGGTAACACTTCCATCTCCTACTATTGAAATGATCATCAGTCCTTGTGCACTTGACACACAAGTGCTGTAATTTCCTCAGAATAAAATCCGACACTACTTTAATATGAGTCCCTCACTGAAGTATCTCTCTCCCTCTCTAATATTTATCCTTTGAAAACCTGTGTCACATAGACAGCTCTTATTTATCCAATAGATAATACTTCTATAGCTGGCATATCATTTTCAAGCCGCTCAATAAAATCCATATTTTCATCTCTCATGATTTATACTGTGGTTAATGCCATTCCCCCTCCTGCTGAGCACCAGCCAGGGGATCTCTTCCCAGGCGATACTTTTCTCAGCCAGGTAGGTGCTGGCTCTGTAAGCTGGGACCAGGGCTAAGCTCCTGGCACCAGACCAGAGAGTGGGCCAAAGGGATTAACCCAGGGGCCTGAGATTCCCCAGGCAGGAAGCATCAGGAGGCAGCACATCTCCTAAATGCCAAGGCCATGGTGTTTCCTAGCAGGCAAAGACCAAAAGCGCTTTCCTCCATGTGAGGGTCACCGAGGATTTTGGTGTATCTTTGCTGCTTAAACATTGCATTTTTAATTAGTTTGCTTCCTTTGTAACACCTTCAGAAGGTGAGGCTGCTGCCAGTGCAGGAGCCCATGCTGGTGGGTGTTTTGACTGTGCAGCTCCTGGGGTTCCATGACTGATCCCTGCAGTGCCGAGCTGGCTGTGGGGAATTTCCACTCAAGAGAGGTGGTCGGTGTGGCTGTGCTGGGTGTTGCCCCCCCCCCTGGGTGTGTGCTGCCTTTGAGCTCTTTGGTTAGATAAGTCAGTGCTGGTTTTCCTGCTCCCTGGCTGAATGAGTCATGGCACTCACTGGAGGAGCCCTGAATTAAGGATGTCGCTGGCAGCTGCTCAATAGTTTGGATGAAGAGGAGATGCTACTTAAAAACATTTGAAAACACTTAAAATGACAAAACACTGAGCGAGTAAAGATACAAACACAGATGAGATGTTCTTTGTGTTTCAGCTTTTTAAAAGGTTGTTTGGTAATATTTATTGCTGTTGGGCTGAAAGCAGGAATTTCACACCTCACAGAGCTTTGAGCATCACTTAAGCTCAAGGTGCAGGTTCGTGTGTGCTCTTTCCACCACAGCTTGGGGGGAGAAAGTTCTCTCTTCTCCTTCCATACCCCCCAGAGGCCTGGGGGTCTCAGAGGGGAGCAGGGTGACCCACAGGCACTGTGAGGGGTGCAGTGGTGTCTGGGGGCACTGCCGGGTGCCCATTCCTCAGGGATTGGGATGAGGGCTCTGGTTCCCCACTGTGCCATGGGTCACAGGGGGGAGAGTGCAGAGGGGCAGGTGGGTGCTGGGGGAGCCCTGCATGGCCCCAGGGAGCAGCCCAGGGGGGTTACCAGCAGCAGAGTACTCAGATCTGTACCTTCTGCTAACAGATGTTCTCCCCTCTTTCAGGCTGTAGAGCTGACAGCATTCAAATCCTCAGGTAACATTTACCTACATTGTTTTCTTTTGATTTTTGCTACTGCTGATACTGGTTTCTGTGGTACAAGGTGAATCATCTTCCTCAGGCTTTAGGAAGGATTTCATTTCCCAGCTGCCCTGGCTGCAGTCCTGGCCAGGCAGGCGGGACATCCTGAGCAGATGAGGGGGCTGTAAAGCCCAAGAAGCACTGGTGGGTGCCCATCTCACAGCACCCACCTGGTTTGCACAGCACCTCGTTGCTTGGCAGGACCTGGGCTGTTTCAGGGGTGGCAACAGCTTCTGCTGCCATGGGGGATTTCAAACCAGCAGCTTCTGGCAGGCGTTAGAAGGGACTTGCTCCCAAAGAAGGAAAGGTGAGGTGTTCAGACAGGGATGGATTTATGAGCTTAAAAGCAGCCATTTAGCATCTTCTGTTTCAGGTTGTAGAAAGGCCAATGTCACCATGGAGGTGGATAGAATTAAAACCAGAAATCCCTTCTAAGCCCCAGGCCTCTGCTCCACTGCAGTGCTGGGGAGAGGCTGGCCAGCCACAGCTCCCTGCTCCCACCCCAGCTTCCCTGCCTGCCTTTGGCCAAGTCACCAGCTCCTCTGGGGACAAGTGCAGAATATTCAGCTTTTTTTTTTTTTTTTTTTACCAGCGACTGCCAAGTACCCCCAGCAGGCTCAGTGCTGTCCCTGGATGGGGTCACTCAGACAGGCAGTGCAGTGAAGAAGCACTAGGGATGGATTGATAGTATTTTTTCTGCATTGTTACATTTTCTTTTGTCTAAGGAAGCAGTGCATTCGCAGTTTCTGATTTTGCTCCACAATAAGTGTCTCAGCAGGGCATGCTTAGACTATTTGCAAGATGATGCCACCCAGAAGCACTGCAGCTTTCTTCCCTACAGTGGACACATGAGCAAGGCAGAATCAGTGGCATCCTGGAGTAAAAGTGCTGCAGCATTTCAGGTGTAGGAGTGGGGTCTCAGAGGCAGCAAGACCTGCACCCCAGCACATGCGTTTGTGCTCTGTGTCTCCCCTCCCTCGCCCTCACCTGCCCCTGCATATTTTCACTGAGCCACATGTGTCATTAAACTCCAGATGTGCACAGAGGTGGGTTGTTTAGTTTGGTTTTGTTTGCTCAGGTAAGCCCTCACTGCAATTTTTAAAAGCCTGGGGGTGCACAGCTGTCGGTGGGGAGGCCGGGATGGGTTCGGTGCCTTCCCCCCGCACGCCGGCTGATGCGCAGCAGCCGTGATGGCTGCTAGTGGGTGCAGGGAGAGCTGTGCTCGGCCACCCTCCCTGCTAGCAGTGAGAGCAGCTCCTTGTGTGCTCTGGGGTGAGGGAGCCCTTGTCTGGGCAGTCCTTCAGCCTGGGGTGAAGGAGAAGATCTCCTTGAACCAGAAGAGCTCTCCTCTGCACACTTGTGGACGTGCAAGCCGGTGTGCGGCACAACGCTGGTGCCGGCTGTGCTGCTCCTAGGCACAGGGCTCAGACAAGTGATTCCAGACACTAGGAAAAAAAAGGAAAAAAAGGGAAAAAAGGCAGTAACACCCAGCTGCAGTAATGCCTGGAAGACCCCAGGGCAACTCAGCAGTGCACGTGTTCCCGTCTTCACAGCTTGTTCAGCAGAGCAAAATGTTGTTTAGCTCTTGCGTACAACAGCTGAAGGGGAAGCATCCCATGAATGCATGTGCTTGGTGATGGACGCAAGAGAAATAATTTCAAAACACACTGCTACCCCTCTTCTGATTGTTTTCTCACAAAATAGTTTAGTGAAAAGGGACATATTTTGTTCCAAAGATCTTCATTTAAAAATTTCCAGCCAGCTGTAATGAAAATCTTGGGAGTCTCAGGGCCTAAATGAGTTGCTCACAATATCCCAAGAAAGCTGTGCTGGATCTGGGGTGTGATCCACCTCTTCCCTGCTCCAGCTGGGCATCAAGCTCTGAGTGCAGGGGGCAGCCAGTACGTCCCTGGGGGAAGTGGGACAGGCTCCATGGGGTGCATTAGCACGCATGAGGGTGAGGGAGGATAAAATGTGGATAAATGTTCCACAGAAATGAGGCGTTCTGCAGCATGGCTATGGCAGGAGGCAGGCATGGGCTGTGCTGTGCCTTATGGACCTCTCCCCACCCCCAATACTTGGGCTCAGTTCACTCAGGAGGGCCACACGTGCCGCAGTAATGAGCTCCAGCCCTGCAGCACAAAGCTGTGAGCGGCTGCTGGATTCATCACACCCTTTATGTGAGCACAGGATGACCAGTGGGGTTCACATATTTGCACAAACAATAACTACCATCTTCCTTGTCTTAGCAAACAAGAGCTCCAAGAGGCCTCCACATCCTCCATCTCTTCAAGTGATGGCTGCTTTGTTTCCCTACCATAATTTCATTATTCTGTTTGAATACATTTATATGTTGCTAAGCCACACATAGCAACATGGGTCTTGTCTCCATGGCTCAGCATTTCTGTGATCAGTATTGAGTAATTCTGCAACTCTTGCCATACAGTCTTAAGTAAGAGCAGATTTAAAATAATGACTAAATTATGAAAGTTTGTGGTTCAAAGCCAGTAAAGCACCTGAGCATGGTGGGCACTGGGACAAAGGCAGGGCTGCCCTGCAGTGGGATCACTGCTGCTATCCCTGCTGTGGTCCTTCCTCATGGGCAGAGGCCTCATGCCCTGAAGGAAGGAGGTGCAGCCCATGACATGTTCCTGCTCTCAGCAGCTCTGGTATTTCCATTACACTCCCCTGAAACCTCATTCTTCAGTGCTTCCAGAGCTCAGTGGTGTGTGCAGTGGGCTAATGACTGAGCAGGGGGAAGGAGTGGTTTCTCAGTACAGCCCTGGCCCTGTGCAGGAGGGCTGCCTTGGCTGCCTACCATCAGGGTGGTATTTCTGAGACCCCCCAAGGAGTGGGGGGAGCCATGGGGCTGCAGAGCTGCACCAGCCACAGGGCCCTGCTCTGTCCTAGGGCTGTACTGAGCTGTCTCCATTGTGCTGTGGGACCTCTGTGGATGCACTCACTGCCACCCCATCCTCACTGGCACCTCTGAGACCATCTCTCTTTTGCTTTAGGTTTCTGAGGAGTTCTGGGTGATGGGCCCACAACACCGAGGTTCTTCTAGCAGCCGAGAGGACACCAGGTCAGAGGAGCTGGCTTCCATGTGGAGGTTGTCCCAGCCCAGGAAGAGTTTTTAGCCCCATGCTTCTTCCTAGCAACATGTGCAGACAAAACCGAGGCAGGACTGGGGTACCCTGGGGTCTCATGATGTCTCTGCTGCTGCTGAAGACTGCCCTGCTCCTCTCCAGTTGCAGGCAACCACCAGACAGGTACTTGTGACTCCTGCCTGGGGGTCCCCATGGCTCCTGGCCTGGTGCAGCTGTTGGTGGGGATGGTTATTGCCACCACCAGAGATTGTTGAGCAGAAATTGTCCCCCGTCTGCTCCCCGGGCTCCCACCCACTGCCATTCTGTTTTCTGTCCCTCTGTCCTTTGCATCCAACCTGTTCTCCTGTTACCTCCCTAGTGTTTAGAGCTCAGAAAATATGCTGGGGTTTGTGCTGATCATGATGACAGTAAATGCTGATTTTAAAGGCAACCTTCTCTCTGTGTTGTGATGGGATATTTCGTGGCCAGGTGTGGCAGTGTTCAGTGGCTGTGCAGGGCTGGGCATGAACTTGGCTGTGGTGCAGGGGAGCAGGACACTGTGTGGCCCTGGGGACCCTCAGCAGCAGTGACCACCAAGGGCTGTGTGAACAATCCCCTCCCTAAGCTGACTGCCCATAAGCACTGTCATTCCTGTGCTCACATGGAAAACACACTCAGAGACACTATGGCAGTTCCCAGCAGCACCAGATCCTGAGTCACCAAAGCCTTGAATCCCACCACATCAGTGACCCTTCTCCCACAGCCATGGTGTCCTGGTCCTGCTGTGGGGTCCTGGTCCCACTGCAGGCAGGTGAGAGTCCTGGAGAGACACCCATGGGCACCCAGCATGTGCAGAGACCAAGGGCTGGTCTCCTGCAGGGACCTGGGGATCCAAGAGGAGGGGGTGGAACCAACACAACAGGCAGTCAACAAGCACGAAGTCTGCCTTTTTAAATGAACTGCAAAATTTATTACAGTGGTTTGCTCCTGACAAGGAAGTTGGTAACCTCCTGCCTGGGAAGGAAGGGTGGGGAGTGGGGAAGGGGCAGGATCAGAGGGAGAAGAGGATATGAGAGACAGAGAGGGAAAGACACTTAAGGACACTTCATTTTCTGAAAACATCTTTTACCTCCCAAACCATTTTCTCCAGTTCTTTAAGTTCACAAAAAGAAGAAGGTGAAATCGAACCACAGACTTCAGGAGGAAAATGCACAAACATGTTGAAAAGCAGAGACAAACATGCTCTTCTGCATCTAACAAGCTTCCATAAACCGTGCAGCATCTGCAGCTCCTCAAGGCACCGGCTCTGCACAGCCCCCTCCAAACGAGGAGCAAACACCCTCTGTGGAGAACAAACCTGAACCACCCCTAGCTGTGCTGGAGAAGCCTCGGTGGATCTGGGCAACCGATCCGTGGTGAGGGGCCATGCTGGGCTACCTGGTCATGGGAGGAAAAGAGGGGAAGGCTGACACCAAAAGAGTCTCAGCAGAAGCACAAGTCCAGCACGTCCCAGCTTGAGGGGCTGCAGCCCCCCAGTGCTGCCCAGTCTTATCTGTGAGCCCCTGTCCCATGGTGAGAGGGGAACCAACAGCTCTTGCTTCTGGCTTTGGCACAGCATCTGCTGTCAGACAGAGATATGGTAGAGTATCACAGGGGGGCCTGGGGGTTCGGCCTGGCCCAGCATGGGGCACAGGACAATTCTTATCACTCCTTGCCAATGCACCTGGGCAACAGGAGGGAGCTGAGAAGCCCCCCAGCTCCCCCGAGTGCCTGGGCCCGTGCTGGCACAGGAGTAGCTCTGGGCTCTGCAGCCTGGATCTGCTGCTGCCCCACACCTCCCTCCTGCCAGGCCAGCATCGCCTGCATCCTCCCCCTCAGCTCTTCTCCAGGCACTGCTTGGACCTGGCTGATGGCTGGAGAGCAGCAGGACCCCCACTGGGGCCACCCTCTCCTCTTGCTTCAGGAACCAACTCTGTTCATGGTGAAGATGCCACACCAACAACTCTGTTCATGGTGCAGATGACCTGCAAAGCTTTCCAACAGCAAGGAGATTTTGATGTCAGTGAGGGTGCAGCAGCAGGGCCACAGGCCCAATGGACAGTCCCCCTCTTCCTGCTGATGAATCTCTTAGAGCTGCAACAGCAAAGCTTTGATATTCGGGAGGTGATCACAGACATGTGTGGGCTCTGCAAAGCCACAGCTGGTGTCTCCAGCACCAGTAAGCACTGAGAAAAACACATCTCACCTGAGGGCCCAGCTCTGCACAGCCCTGTCCTTGCCTGCCCTGGCTCACCCAGGGTAGCAGCAGGACACAGAGCAAGCAGCAGGGCTGTGGGGCTGTGGACACTGATACCTGGACCTTGAGGTCCTGGCATGGCTGCATGGAGCCACCACCTCCAGCCCTGACCACAGAGTTCTCCTTGGCTCCTGCAGAAATCCTCTGCCTCTCTCCTGGTGTCTGGGGACACCCCCACTGCCCTAGAACCCCAACCTGGGGGGGTTCCCCTCACCTCTCCCCTGCCCTGTGCACAAGGGGCCCTGAGTTATGGGGCAGGGTTGGGGGAGAGAGGGCAGAGGTGGAGAAACAGCTGGTAGGGGCAGCAGGAGAGAAGCAAGAATAGGAGAAAATCCAGGGCAGGTTTTGCCCTTCCTTGGAACCTCAGAGCCAGGCCAGGCAGCAACAGGTCAAGCACCGTGTGTGCAGAGAGGAACCAAGGGCCAGCCCAGCCCACGGCCCTGCAGCCCTCAGCTGACCTTACTGTGTATTAAAATAAACCATCTGGGACTTTTCCAATAGTACAGGTTAAATAGCATCACTGAGAAAGGTGAGGTGGAGAGGCACTGCAGCCCCCAGCCCCAGGCACACATCCTGCCCTTGCTGTGCAACTGGCAGTGCCGGGGGCTCTGCCGGGTCCCTGCTGGAGGCCGCACTTAAGTCCGCTTGGCATGGAGCATCTCGATGAGGAGGTTGTTGCAGGGCACCTCCCCGCTCAGGTGCTTGTGGTACAGGTACTCCTCTGCCTGCATGCTCAGCGCCCGCACCTCTGCCAACCGCAGCAGCAGCTGCCGGAACTTGTCGGCAGAGTGGGGGTAGTGGCAGAGTGTGTACTCCAGCAGCGCCGCATTGGCCTTCTCCTGAGCATCCTTAGCCAGTGTGTGGTTCTCCAGGTACTTCACATCTGCAGGGGGGAGATGGGATGGTGAAATAATGCCAGATTCATGCATCTGCACCATCCCTACTGCACTGTGCCAGGAGGAACCTATCCCCCCGCTCAACAGCCCTCGTGCTTGAGAAGGCAAAACAGAAGGCGTCCTGCACCCCATCCCTGCCTGGCCACAGGGTCCCCACTCTTGTTCTGTCCCTGGGCCTCCCCAGACACTGAACATGGATGTCCAAACCCTCACGGACAGCAGGAGGGCCTGTGGACCACCCTCCCCCAAACCCTTGCCACCCAGGAAGCCACAAAGCTGAAACTTTGCTGCACTCACAGTCAGGGAGCTGTTGCCATCAGCCCCACTTAATTCCTGAAGGTCGAGGGAGTGGCTGAATTAATTCCCTGATAAACCTCGTCTTTCCAATATGGCAACAAGGCTCCCCAGCATGGAAACCCAAATCCTCTGTGCATCACCAGGGCCACAGCAGCTCCCCCGCAATCCAGTTGCCCCTGGGTACCAGCCCTGCCCACTCCCTGCCCATGTCCAAGGGCCACCAACACGCAGCCAAATCCAGGTCTGTGCTGGGAGCCCACAGGCTGGGAGCAGAGAGGCCTGGGCATGGGGCTGGCCAGGGCAGTTAGGTGTTTGGGGGTTATTTTTTGCTTTTATCCCCAAAAAGAAGGGAAACAAACATGGTTTTGATCCAGAAGGGTCCCTTCTGTAGCCAAAGGGATGAGCAGCTGTTAGGAAGGCAGAACATAGTGCTGGTGCTGGACATTGCTGCAGCACGGAGCAGGTGGGACCCCAGATGCTGTGTGGAGGTGTCCATGGCCTCCCACACTACCTGGCCTGGCAGAGCTCCCCCGGGATGGTGATGGCACTGGGCACTGCTCCAGCCCAGCAAAGCTGGGGGCCCCCAACATGAGCTCAGGGAGCAGATACACAGCTGGGGGGAATGCAGGACCCCCAGGGAGCCATAGCCTCCAGCCATGCCTGCTGGGCACTGCATAGCACAGGCACTGATTACCACGGGTCCTGCCAAGCTGCACTTTATCAGATCACCCTTCCCTTTTCACTCCTGCAGCACATTTGCTCCTGTTGTGGCCATCTCTCTTCTCCCCAGGTTGTTGTTATGAAATCTCTTTATCTGCATAGAGTTATTGTGCATGTCATTAGAAAAAAGAAGTTATATTGATAAATGTCAAACCTATCCCCTGAGTTGGCTCAACAATAGCTAGTTCTACTCGATGAACTCACCTGGTTCTCTGAAAGACCCTATTCAATGTTTAATTGAATATTTGAATAATCTTTTCATTCCTGCAAGGAATAAAGAATGTTGTCCAAATAACATTGACTCACTTCATTTAGAGACACTGCAGCAGTTGCAAAGACTGTCCTGTGACAAAGCCTCCCATCACACATACAGATATGCCTAGGATTATTTCTATGCCCTCAAGTGTTCTTCCTATTCACAGCTCCTTTTGTTTGGGAGAAGCTGCTGATAAATTGCAAACGCTTAAGGGAATGTGGGCTATAAAAGCCTCTCTTCCTCCCCTCCCCAAGAGTAGCTGCTTCATGAATGTAAGTCATGAAATCGAATGATAGGTCAATCCATTAAGGCTCTATTAAGCCCTTCTGTAGAACAAAGCTAACCTGTGCTGTCCTCATAAATATTGCTATTTTGAGAAGCCCTAATTTTAATTAAATCTCTTTACCTGCTCAGGAGAGAAATCTATTTAGAACTCAAATGGCAGCTCTTGTGAGAGGGGCTTGGCTTTGATTGTGCTGTGGCAGAGTGGTAAATGTGGAAATTCTCTCGTTAAAGGCAATTACATCCTGCACATAATACACAATCCCATCCTCTACAGCTGAGCCTGCGAAGGGCAAATTACTCCAAGTGAGCTCTGCAATATGGAGAGAAAAAGTTGGGCTTGGGGTAAAATGATGTATGGGAAACCACAGCATCCCAGTGCCATGTCCTTCCTGAAAACCACTGCCAGGGGAAGCAGAGCAGCAGCAGCCGTGGGAGGAAGGACCCCGCTCCTGCTTTCTGTGAGGCCGTGCTGGGGGGACACGGGGCAGTGGGGAGAGACCTCCCCTCCTGGAGCTGAGCCCTTGGGGCAGCAGCCTGAGAAGGTCCCAGCTTAGGGTGAGAGCCCCACTGGGTCCTCTATTTCCCAGCCTGGACACTGTTTGTGCTACACGTTATCACTGTTTGAAGAGAAAATTATCGCATCCCATTTCTCTGGATTTCAAAACAGCTCTAGAGGAAAAGTCAGCTGCAGGAGGAGATGCCGCAGGTGCAGGATGGGCTGGCAGCACAGCTCCTGTGCCCCGAGACACCCACCCTGCCCCCGGGCCTGCTGGACCTGCCTGCCAACAGGGACACGTCCACAACAAACCCCAGTCACACCAGTAGGTCCCTCAGACCATGCTGGCCCTGACCCGGAGCAGGTTCCCACTGCCTGCAGTACATCAGTGCTTCCAGCTCACTTGTTCACACAGTGGCAGAACCACCCCTGGAGTGGGCTGACTCCTCAGCAATGGGACGCACAGTGATCCATACTCTGTCAAGCACCCAATACCAAAACACACAGTGTTTATGTGTGGCTCATGGCCTGCTGAGCTTGACACCTGGATGGAACCCATGGTATACAAACATATGCACAGACTGAGGCGCTGGGATGGGGACAGGGGTGGGGATGGAGACGGGGCCACCCCAAGTTGGACTAAACCATCCTGACTGAGCACCAGGGCACTGCAGGGACCCAAGCACAAGTTTCCCTGGGGAGCTGCCAGTTCCTGCCCTGTCCGGGTGGGTCCAATTAGCAGTGGCCATGGAGGCGTGTGAGGAGAGGCAGAGGTGTGAGCCGGGAGCAAGGCAGCCAGCTGAGCCCCTGGCAGGCCCTGCTGCTGGGAGGTGAGATCTGCTGCTGGCACGGGGCTGAGGGGACAGTGTCAGCACCGGTAATGAAGGTGGCCGGGTGCAGGAAAAGGACAGAATTGGAGCAGAAGCAGGGCAGGAGCAGGGCAGGAGCAGGGCAGGAGCAGAAGCAGGGGAGGAGCAGATGGAGCTGTGCACCTCCAGGGACGTTTCGCGCTCTGGCAGCAGCTCCCGTGTATTTTGTCTGGGGGAGGCAGGACGGTGTGAACCCGCCGGCTCGGACCGACCGCAGGCTCCGGGTCTGAGCCTAATCAGGAGCGGTGCGCAGCCCCTGCCGCTGGCACGGGCCCTCTGACGCAAATCCCGGGAGATAGGGACGTCCCCAGCCCCCGCCTCTCTCAACACGCCTGTTTTGCTGCAGCCCTATCAGCCGGTTGTTTCCCTGCCCGGTGCGACAGGCGAGTGACCAAAACATGCTCTGCTAGGCCACGGGGTTGGCACCGTCCCCTGTGCCGGGGGGCAGCAGCCAGCCCTGCACTGGGAGATGTTTCAGAAGGTCCTAGCTCTCATTAGAAGCCCTTCATCACCCATTGGTGCCACAGACAGTCTGGCCGGACTCCCCCTGTGCTCACTCCAGCCATAACACCCAGTGGCAGAAGGGCTGTCACTCCAAGCGTTGCCACCCTTCACTTGTGCCCCCCATCAATGCTTACCAAGGCTGAAGAGGATGAGGAACTTGAGGCAGACGAACTCCTGACGGTCTACCTGGAGAGAGTGCAAGTGCAGGACGAGCTCCTGTGCCCTCAGCACCAGTGTGTTCAGGATGGAGCCAGCCTGGGCTGTGATGGTTGACATGTCCACCTGTAGGGACAGGGGTAGCATCAGCTGTGGTGGCCACAGTCCCCTCAGAGCCATATGGGGTAGGAGAAGGGATAGGACAGGACCCTGTGCCCCACACTCACCTCCTGGCCAGTGACGAGCAGCACGCTGTGCTCCTTGCCGTGCTGCAGCTGCCGGTAGACATGGTCGAACACCAGCAGCTCACTCCAGCAGTTCTGCAGCAGCTTCATCTGGTCACCCACCTGAAACACACCCAGAGCCACACTGCTGACACCCAGCACACCAGGGCATGGCCAGCCAAAGAGCAGGAGAGGATCAGGCTACCCCAGCCCTGTCCCAACCCTCCAGCCCCCAGCTCTGTGTTTAGGGTCAGCTCCATACTCCAGCCCTGTAGCAGCCACAGCTCAAACGCACCCTTTGATGCACAGCATCCAACTGGGTGGTGCCCACACCCATCTGTGCTCACCTTGAGCACAACAGGGTTTTCCACTAAACTGGCATCAGTGCCAAAAAATAACCTATTTTCACCTTGAGCACCCAGAAGTAGAGCTGCTAGTCAAGTAACCAGTGCCATTATATGAAGCACAGAGTGAATGGGACCTGACACCAAGGTGAGCAATGCCTTGAGTATGGATGTAGTGCTGGAGATGTGACAAACCTCTGCCTTCCCCTAAGACCCCAGATGACCTCATCTACAGCCAGTTGTAACCACCAGGTCTGCTTTGGGCACAAACTTTTAGGACCTCCAAAGGTCTGGTGGGAATGCCAGTGGGCTGCAGGCAGGATGAGCTGCTGGAGCCAACAGCTGCATTCAGCAGAACCCCGAGCTGTGCCAGGTCTCTATGTCTGGACGTGGGGTGTTTGTCCCATGTACCACTCAGCCACCTTCCCCACTGGCTGTTGAGAACCACTCTGGGTCACCAGCTTGGCGTGGCCTCTGTGAGATCTCAACTCCCTTCTGCAAAGAGATGAACCCCTGCCCTGCCTGGAGCCCCCTTCTCCTGCAGGGCTGGTGCAGGGCAAGGGGTGGAGTTATCCATAATGCTTCCCAGCAGAGCACGTTCAGCGCCATCAGAAGAGCTCTGCAGTGCCATTGTGCTCCCTGCCTTTAATAGGAGGAAGACAGATGCAGCATCACAGGCCTGGATAATGCTCTCGATTTGCTGAAGAGGCTGCAATAAACTAGCACCAGGAGATTGCAAAAGGAATGGAAGTCAGATGAGAAAGTGCTTTATGGTCTCAGAGCCTAGCACTCCCTGTGAGCTGCTGGGATTTGCTCTCAGATGCGGGGGGTGGTCAGCCCCAAAGCAGGGCAAGGAGAGAGCAGCAGCAGCAGCTGGGGACACCCAGGGTGTGACACCCGAGGGTGCAGGTGGAGGAGCCCTGGTACACAGCCTAGCCCTACAGACCGTGAGGTTCCTGTTCAGCTGCTGAACAAAGAACTGGGGTAAAAGCTCATTCTTCATCAAAAAACAAAATGGAGATTTTCTGCATTGCTGCTGACCCCCGGGCAAGGTGAGTAGCTGGTGATAGCCCCGGTCGGGAGCTGAGCCCCACTGTGACCACATGCTGCCAGCCCTGCTGCACGCTCCCACTGCTCCAGAGCTCCTCTGTTCTCCTGAGTTGTTTTGGAAGCTCCTTCCTGTGCCTCATTCCTGAGCGGGACAAGCTCCGGAAAGGACAGCCTGAAAGTTTTGCTCTAAAAATCGTTTTTAAAAATTCAGCTATCCCAAAAGGAAGCATTTCAACCATTTTGAAACCTTCTTTTCTTCCTCTAAAAATGACTAATCAGTGTCTCCCAAAGCAACACTCAGGCTCAGCTCCTTCAGCCACGCACCTCCCTGCATCCCTTTGGGCTCTGGGGGTTGATCAGGGCTTGGGGACATCTCTAGGGACCCCAGCCCTGCCCATACCTCAGCACCAAGCTGTGTGTCCCCATGCCCGGGGCTGCGGCAGCAGCAGGGTCTACACGTGGTCATGCTCCAGCTGTGCACCCCACTGAAGGGGTCTCTCAGCAGAACACCATCCCCCCAGTGCCCAGCACCAGCCTGGCCTCTTAGGAGAGGAGCAGACTGTGTCCATCAGTCCTCCTGGGTGAGGCACCACACACCCACTCTTGGCTTTAAAAGTTAAGCAAAGGATCTTCCTCTTTTAATGTCAAGGCTTTCCAGTGGAGTACTTTATCAAGGACCTGAAGCAAGCTGTCTTTAAGAGGCAATTTAAAAAAAAACCAAGCATTTAACCCATTCACAAAATGCACAGCAAAACGCTCCACACACAGCGTGAGGCCTTCCATGGGGACAGCACAGCCCAACTGCTCCCTGCACCACTGCTCCTGGGCAGCCCCTCTCAGGCACTACTGTCCTGCAGAGACAGGACGCAGAGACCCACCAGGAACCCTGATGTGCTCAGGGTCCCAGGACATCCATCCCTGGCCTCTCCCCCCAGCTCCAGCACACCACAGGCACAACGGGTGCTCAGCTGCCTCTGGCCTACCTTCACCCCGGGATGCTCCCTCAGCCTCCTCCCAGATCCCTGGGGCAGGATTTGCCCCGGCTGCTCCCACAGACGTGCAGAGCACATGGCAGTGCCCCGAGCTGCAGCCTGGGCAATTACAGGGTGCGAGCAGAACCATCACCTCGGCTACTGACAAGTGAGAAAGTGGATTACTGCCCGCCAGCCTCCTGCCATCAAACCCCACACAGGACTAAGGTGTTAATGGTCAGTGCAGGTCCCCATCCCCCTGCCCAGATACCACTGTGATGGGAGTCTTAAAGCAAAAAAACACCAAGGCCAGAGCGGCAGGGCTGGGATCTCCTCTCCTGCTAGCAGAGCATGCTACTCTGTCCCAGGCTGCTGCTGTTTGCAGGTGCTTGCAGGCTGCAAGGCTGCATGGGCATCGTGGCTCTGGGTGTGTGTCCTGGAGAAGAGGTGAGGGCTGTGCCAGCAGGCAGGGAGAGCTGTCCCATTTCCCCCAGTGCACAGGATGCTAAACATTGTTGCAGCATCCATGACCAGAAGGAGATTTTAAATCTGCCAAAAACACGCTGGCTGTTGGCCAGGAGATGGGGTCAAGCTGACCCACACATGCTAAAGGCAAGGAAGCGACTGACTGCAACTGGGCTTTGCCCCAGGGTCTCTAAGGAGAAGTGAGGGACAGTGGCCCAGCAGAAATACCCAGTGGCCTGAGGCAGACTGGGGGAACAGCACTGCCCTCAGCATCCCCTCCTACCACTGGGGCTTGCTTGTGGTTGGGAGTGTTGTTTGCCCCAGCCCCATGGTGAAGAGGGACCAAAGGTCCACCCTTGCTCCCCACAGCCACACCTTGCCCCCCCCCCAGCCACAGGGACCCGCTGCATGCCCAGCCCAGCCTGGCCTTCAGGCTGGAACTGCAGTAATTTGTTTAACATTCCTGGCTGCTCATCCCAATCTAAAGGTCACTGCACCCCTGTGTGCACGACATTTGTATGTACACAAAGCAGTAACACCTATATAAACAAGGCAGTGCAAGATATATATGTATAGAGCAAACCAGGCACGGTGCGAGTGTGCAAGCGTGCGTGTGCACGCACATTTCTCTGTCTCTTTCCATATATATATAAAAAAATTACATCTGAAAGGACAAAGTTGCCTGAGACTAACGACCCAACAAAATATATTTCACCCCCAGCCCATATTTTTCTTCCTGAAGAGATGCTGCAAATCTTTCCTCAGTCCTGACACATCTCATCTCGACTCAGTTAAAGTTCGTATTTATGGGCGTCAGCGCTGACCTCTTCCACCTCCGCCCGCGTGGCCCCGCGCCACGGCTGCCTGGACGGCCCTCGATAAACAAGTGGGCCCCCAAATCCCCTCTGCCGCGCGGCATTATTAGTCTTGGCTCCGAAGGCCAGCGCAGTCCGTAATTCTCTGCCTGGTGACACAAGATGAACGCCGCGACATCAGTCTCCCCAGCGGATTGGCATGGGGACCCTCGTTTGTCAGTGGCAGACTGACAGAATTACTGGCCCTTAAATGAAACGATATATCTGGGAAGTTAAATCTGTTTTCAATCTGACCGCCCCGCGCCTCTGGGCAGACGTGGCGTGCGAGCCGATGTCAAGAGGCCATTAGCCCGGCTCCCCCCTCCTTTCCCGGGTGCCTTCCCCAAGGGCCCCCACCCTGGACACCCCATCAGGAGGAGATGGCAAACCACCCGCTCTGCCACTGCCCCTCACCAGGCTGCAGGTGTGGGAAAGGGAAGGACAGTGGGAATGGGAACAAGGTCTGCCAGCTCCAGGGGGACCTGTTCCCTGGCAGGGACCACTCTCCCTGGGCAGGAAGCAAAGGTTCATCCGGGCCAGGCATGACCCAGTGGGTCCCCATGTCCCAAGGCTTTGTGCCCCTGGTCCAGCCTCAGCCCAGCACTATGCCCTGCAGCCAAGTCCCAGCTCAGCTCCCTTCCAGCCTGGATCTCTGCACCAGCCTAAGCCAACAAACCTTCCCCATCTGTGAGTAAAACCATTCCCAGGGGATGGAGAGAGCTGCTGCCAGGAGCCCTGAGAACCCAGCAGGGCCATGCTGGTGATCGATCCCTGAGATCACGGTCTGACTGTGCTACAGGCTTTAGGGTAAAGCCATAAACTCAGCACTAGCAGGAGTTCATTTACCGCCCCAGCAGCTGTTTGGGTTTATGTGCCAGCAGGAGCTGGAATGGGCTTTCAGGAGCTCCAGCCCTGCTCCTGCTTCCCAATGACATCTCTCCTTGTATCCAAGGAAAAGTCACCTTCCAGGGGGGCACACAGAGAGGGGCTCTGCCCCAGAGCCCATGCCGGGGGCTCAGAAGGAGCCAAGGCCATCACCAGCTGTGCTTTCTCATGCTCCCTCTGGTCCCGTGGTCCCCAGCCCTGAGAGATGCTGGAAATCTGCCCCAGACTCACCGCATGGCTGAAGGCAAAAGGCACAAGGAAGATGGATGGTGATGCCCAGCTGAGCCCACCTCCCAAGGCCACCATGTCCCCTGTCCTGGGCATGTCAGCGGACTTTCCCACTCCTGGCAGGACAGCAGTGGTCCTGCCCAGGTGAAGCCTCTGGCCCTGCATCCCCCCCCAAGAGTCCCGGGTGAGGAGGAGTGCCCGCTGACACTGATTCACACGGAAAGAGCCTATTTTGGTGGCACAATCAGGCTAACAATGGAGTTACAAGGCTACTCGGCAATGCAGCCGGGAGCTGAATTTACACTGTTTACAATATCTCCTGCAAAACAACAGCCACCCTGTTCCCAAAATCCAGGCTGGACACTGATATGATTGAAATCAGCCCAACCCACCCCCACAATGCCGTTTCCTGACACTGTTCTGGCAGCCGGGGGCTATTTTGAGTTGTGAGGCTCTGCCACACTCAGCCCCATGGCACCTGGTCAGATGGGCGTGGGGAAGAACCTAGCCCTGTCCCGGGGCATGGTCCCCATGGCACAGCAGGAGGAAGGTGCTTTTGGCCGGAGCTGGGTTGCACAGCCCCACACTTGAAGCATGGGAAGGCACACAAGTCTCCCAGGCACCCCAGGACATGGGTCTCTGGGTTTTGGACACATTGCAAAATTTTCTCTCCTGTTTTTGCACCAGTTTGGGATTTTAGGTCAGCCCAGGAGAGGAACAGAAAATGTCTGAAAGCTTGGCAAGATTTGCAGGATGGCAGAGGCTGCCCCAACCCTGCTAATCCACCCCTTTGGTAAGTTTTCAGGGGAATTTTCTAGATGTGGTGGCCTACTAAGAGGGAGGTCAGCACCACATCCCCCAGCCAGGCATACTCACTGCTGCTGGCAGTGCAAGTAGCTCTGGAGGTGGTTTGGTGGTGTCCGCTGCCCTGGCTGCCTGGTGCTAATAGGCACCCACCTGACAGCATTGATTTTCCTCCTGAAGGCAGAGGAGAGAATTGTCTCAACTATAATTCCTCAATGTTACATTTTTCAATTATATCTTGAGCCTGACACTGCAGTCACTCTGCCGGCGATTGCCTCCACACCTGCCCCCACCGTGATGAATCTGCAATCATTAGCCCCACGGTGACAGCAGGAATCACTTCGACATTGCCATGGGGCCCCGGTGCCTCCAGTCCTGCTGTGCCAGGGGAGGGGAGCAGGATGGGGACATAGCAGCAGCTCTGCAGTGGTGACAGCCCCAGGGCATTGCCCCATCCTCACAGCATTTCAGCCCAAATCCTGCCCACAGCAGCACCCCATCCTCACGGTATTTCCACCCAAATCCCACCTGTCTCCCACTGGCCACCTAGTGCAGCATCCTTCCCCCTTGCCCAAACTCCTACCTCTAGCTCCTTGAAGAAGATGCAGCTCCGTGCCCACTCCACAATGGCGAAGAGGGTCTGGTCAGCCATCTTGCACATGAGGCCAAAGGTGCTGAGCTTCTCGTGCCTGCCTTTGCCTTGTTCTTGCTGCAGGCAGGCCAGTATCCTCGCTTTGACCTGGGCCTCGTCGGGCTCCAGCTGCAGGAGCTTCAGGATGACCTCAGGGATGTCAGGGGGCGAGCTGCTGGGGTAGGTCTCTGGGTACATGTAGGCAGGCACAGGCTCGTGTGCATTTGTGTAGTGGTCTGGGTACTCAGACTTGATGGTGCGGTTGGGGAAGGAGGGGTAGTGGTAGCCAGCGAGCGGCACGTGGCTGGGCACAGTCATTCCCAGGGAGGGTGTCCCGTAGGGGCTGCGCTCGTAGTCGACGGGCGTCAGGGCAGCAGGGTTGGGAGGCAAGGTCTTGGCCATGGCGTGGATGCTGTGGATGGTGGAGGAGAGGCTGTAGTCATTCTGCACTGGGGACATGATCTGAGGCATGGTCTCCAGCTTGAAGCCATTGGCACGGATCAGAGCTTTCTTCTGCTGCTTTAAGGCACGGTCCCGCTTGTACATGGGTCCAAACTTGTTCCTCCCTCCACGCATCCGGTCAGCACGCACAGCTGGGGGCAAGAGAGGGCAGAGGCTGCAGTGAACCCCTGCAGAGGGAGAATAGCACTTCCACAGGGCAATGATAGGGGGGATTTAGTGACCAAACAAGGCTGGGGGCACTGGGGAGATCTTCCCAGAAAGCCTCTGGACAGACTGGTGCTCCCAGCCCAACCAGACACAGCAGGGACATGGCATGGGTGTCAGGCCCCAGCTCTTGCCTTGCTGGTGTCACCCTCAGAGCCTCTGGGAATGGCAGGGAAGGAAGGAAATTTGGTTTTAACCATGAAACAGACTGGGAAATAAAGCAGTTTGCAACTCCCATGGGTTAAAGGACAGCCTGTGAAGCCTGAGAAAAAAAAATGGGGCTCAACACTCACTTTCATTCTTACAGCCCCTGACTCTGTACCAGCCCCAGGGATTTTCTTTTTTTCTGCAGAGCCTGGAATCCCCCCAGCCCCTTTGGGGCCCAGGTTTGCCTGCATCCAGGCAGCACAGGCTTACACTCTGCCTGTCTCTGCCTCTCTCATGGGCAGCACGGTGGTCAAGTCACTCTGACGGCCCCATCAGAACCTCCTGGCTCTAGCAAAGCAGATGCTCCCTCTGAACTCCCAAACAAACCCAAGAATGTGTCAGGGCGAGAGGGAGCAGGTGCTGCTCTGCAGCCGGAGCTCTTCCCTCCGCACCGCCCCACACCCGGGGGCTGCTGTCCCGGCCCAGCCTTGGAAGTGCCTCAGCTCGCTGGGAGCTGGACGGCAGTGCGGAGGGATGGAAAAGAGGCCACAGACTTAGCATCAAAGGGAAAAGAACCTCTGTGCTAGTTTGCGTCTCCGTTGACAGCAGGCGGGTCTTGCTTTTGTGTCTCAGCTGTTACCTCTGCCGCTCTTTCTCCTACTTCTCCCGGAGCGACTGGAAGCGCGGGCAGCCCCCCCGGGGAGCCAGGGCACCTCCCAGGCTCTCCCAGACGGGCTGCAAAGGCAGGAGAGTCGGCAGCAGCATTTCCAGGGCGAGCAAGAATGTGCTCCCAGGGGAGCCGCCCCGCTCTTCCTCTCTCATTCTTTATTCATGAAAACAGCATCTTGGCTGGAGCGGGGCGGCCAGAGGCATCCTCCGAGGCGGGGGTGCTGTGGCCCCCCGTCCTGAGAGCCTGCCCGCACCCCTCTGGCCAAGGACGCAATCAACACATGTGTGCACCCCGGCCGGGGTCCCCCAAGGGCAGACCCTTCACCCAGCCCTGGCTGGCACCGGCAGGCCAAGCACCCCCAGCTGCACCCCTCGGTGATGCCAGAGCAGACCAAAAGCCCAAGTCTCCCATTCTCTTCAAGCGTTGTGTTCCCACCACTGCTCAATGCCATACCCAGAGATGCCCGGGGACGCCACAGAGCCCCCTGAGCCAGGGTGCACAGGTAGGGACCCATATGGCACTGCTTGTATTCTCCCACAGCCAGTCCCACAAGCCCGCTGCAGGCAACGGCTACTGCATCTCCTTCCCTCTCCCAGCAAGAACACAAAAGGAGAGGAGGCCTCTTTAATTCCCTCCTGCTCTGCTTTTCCTGCTGCTTGTGCCTCACTTGGGATCTGGAACAACTTGCCATTTGCTGGGTCCCAGATGGCTGCCACAAGCAACTGGTGCACCCCAACCTCTGGGACAAGGGGGCCCAATTGGAGCCACTCACATAGCCCCTGCACCCCCGGCACCCCCAGGCCAGAGGAGCTGACACTCACCTTCCAAGCACCACCTCCAATTCCCTGCCCAAAAATACCAGAAACAGAGGAAAAGTAGGCTCTGTTTTTTAGCACAAAACAGACAGTTCTGTGGGAATATCACCTTCCATTGGGTGCCCACCCATACCCGCTTCAGGACTGCACTAAAGAGCTAACAGCAAGAAAAAAACAAACAAACAAAAAAACCCAAGCCACTGCCCTCGTGGGCTATGGAACCGAATGAGCTCCACAGAGAGCAAAAACTGCCGAAAATGTCCAAACCGAGACCACGCCTGTCGTCCCCCCCCCAGGCACCACAAGCACTTTCCCTGCCTGCCTGTTCGCAGATACCCCAGCAGCCAAATTCTGCTGCACCACCGGTCAAAACTGCCAGAACACAAAGAAATCGATTTAGGGCACCAGTAACTCCAGCCCAGAGGGAAGAGTGAAACCGGGATGTATTTGGAACGGGACTGGAAGCTGGCCCACGCCGGGAGTTTGCAAGGGCTGATGTTGTAGCTCGATGTTGTGTCTTACTCCTGTGCCTCCGCTCGCAGGCTCTCACCCGCTCCGGGAAGAGAGTGGCCGCTGTGACAGAGCACCCAGTGCACCCAGTACCTTCTGATTAACCCACACCCTACCCTCAGCTCCCGCCTGGGCCGGGCCCTGGAAACCAGCCCGGCCAGGTGAGGGGGCTCAGCCCAGTCGGAGCATCCAGCCCACTTCATCCGTTGTAAATGACAAACGATTTCAGAGGAAAAAAGGTGGGGGGGCGGCTGGCCCTTGGGGGAGCGAAGGGGGCTCCTTTCCGAGGCTGCTTTTGCTTCGCAATCTCTTGCCAGCGATTTATGCCCCAAACGCTTTTTTGTTGGTCCGTGCTAAGCGCTGCAGAAACCGCACCGCAGTACCCGGGGATTTTTGGGCCCGACTCTGACATCTCCATCGGGACCGACTGCTCCGAGCTGAGCGGGGCGGCGGCCGGGGGTGCTGCGATTGCACTACCCCGAGAGTCAAAGGAGAAATCCGTTGTACTAAATGTCACCAGCAGGAAAAATATAATTTGCGGTGGGTCTGCAGCAGTTTTATCGTAAGCCTCGTCATATTTGATGTTTTCCTTAAGTCTTGGCTTCTGGAATTATGTGCTTAAGGAAAACAATAATTTCTACGCTATTTCCCAACCATTCTGCCAGCAAAGAAAATCCTGGAAAGTTGGAGCTGCAGCAGCCAAAACCCCCGGGAAAGCAAAACAAAAACAAAAAAAGGGAAAGCTGGACGCCACGCGAAAAAACGAATTTTTTTTTAACTTGAGAGGGAAAAACGGAACCGAAGCTGCCGCTGAAATTAGCGTCCCGGAGACGCGGCGAGGACAGCGCGACCGCCACGGGGGACACCGCGCAGCCCCGCGCAGCCCCCAGCCCCGTCGGCGGGCGCGGACCCCGGCGGTGCACGCGGAGCTGCCTTACCTTCCAGGCGCATCCCCACGGTCAGGCACTTCTGGAAGCGGCAGTAGGGGCAGCGCTTGCGCTGAGTCTTGTCGATCTTGCAGTTCTGGCTCTCGGTGCAGGTGTAGTGCTTGTTGTTTTGCACCGTCCGCTTGAAGAAGCCCTGCAGCGACGGCGGTGGCGATGCAGCGGGCACCGGCACCTCGGCACGGTCATCCCGGCAACGGCATCCCGTCCCCCTGTTCCCCCACACTGCTTCCGATCGAGACTCCCGCCGCCCCCGCCCACCGCTGTCGGGGCTCCCGTCGCGGCCGCACTCCCGTCCCGCCGCCGAGAGCTAATTCGTCGCTAACGAAAACGGGCGAGGACCGGCCCGCGGCTGTCTCCGCTGCCCCGGCTCCGGCAGAGCCCCCTCCCCGCTCCCCGCACAGCCCCGGCCCCGTCTCCCCCCTGCACCGGTCCCCGAGCAACGCCGGCTCCCGCACGTCCCCGGCTGTACCTCCCGCACATCCCTGGTCCCCGCACAGCCCCGGCCACGCACGCCCCGACCGCTCTTACCTTGCAGCTCTCGCAGGTGAGCAGCCCGTAGTGGTACCCGGAGACCTTGTCCCCGCAGACCGGACAGAGCTCGTCCAGGTCCTCATCATAGGAATAGTCCATCCCCTCCAGCGGCCCTGCTGCGGGACAAGCCAGCGGGTCAGCGAGACGGGGACCCCCAGCTCTGCGCTGGGTGCGGAGCGGGAGCGCGGCGCGGCGAGACCGAGCGGCAGGTGCCGGAGCAGGAGCCCTTTATAGCGCCTGGAAGAGCATCTCCATGTTGGTGCGGGCGAGCGGCCAGCCCCCCGGGGGCTGGGGAACCTCCTCTGGGGAGAGCGGGAGGCTGACGGGGACACGGGGCGGGGGCGGAGGGACCTGCCAGCCCCGGGGACACGGGGACGGGGCCGCGCTCTGCCCCGATACCGTCTCCCGGCCCAGCAGGCCCCGGCGGGTGGCGGGCAGGGCAGCTCCGGCAGCAGGCGGGCCAGGAGCAGGGCAGAGGGGAGCTGGGGAGCTCGGGGAGGAGCAGCCCCCACTGCCACTCCTGAGCTAGGGGAGCTGCTCGGCCAAGGCCTTGGTGACACCTGACTCTGTCCAGGGGGATCCCAGGGACAGGAGGGGCATGGGGCACCCTGCTGCAGGAGAGGGCTTGAGACCCTCCCTGCTCACCCCAGGGCTGGTGCAGCTCCCCCAGGCCATCAGTGGGGAACAACAAGGCCCCCACCTCCCTGAGCATCCAGCCTGTGAGCAACAGGACCAGAATGGGAACAAGGAGTCCTGGGGTCTGGATCACAACTGAACATGTCTGAGCAAGAGGAACACCCTACATGTGCTGGGCACAGAGCTGCCAGACCCCTCAGATCCATCCCTGTTCCCCTGCCCCTAGCAGTCCCACTGGCCAGCTGCGGGAGGTGCTCACAGGGCCTAGAGAAAGCTGCATGAAGGGTGCTGGGGTGCATGGCAACACCTCCTCCAGGACAACCACTAACGAGGTGATGGCTCAGATCTGGTGCTGACTACCCCAAGTGGAACAACACTGCTGATGGTGTTTTGGTCCACCTGTCAGACAGGGCTGCTTCATCACCAGTATTTAACTCACATTCAGGGATGCTTAATGAAATGTTCCATGACAGCAGCAGACCGGCACAGAAGCACCCATGTTCCCAGTACATCCTGCTCACTGGGACACTCCCAGGCCAGCAGGCCATGCACTGCTGTCCAGGCACTCGGCCACAGGGAGCTCAAGGCTCCATCTCCAAGCTGGTTGCTGGAGCTGAACCCTTCCCATCAGAGTTAATTCACTCAAGCAGGAGACCCTTGATGGCTGGTGCAGAGTCACAGCCTGTCCCAGTGCAGGCAGGAGCCCGCAAGCGGGGAGCTGAGACTCGAGGTGTTTTGCCTTCCAGCGGAGCTGAGAGGTGGCCAGGGGCCTGGGGGCTCTGAGGCTGTGGGTTCCCCAGAGCATTGGCTCTGCTGCTGGCAGCACCCAGCCAAAGGGGAGCTGTGTCCCCTGGCCCCACACGGCTCACCCCACACCCAGCTGCTGCCCAGGGCTGCGGTGGGTAGGAAGCGCGCTGGCAGGGAGAGCGGCAAACAGGAAACGGGCTCGGCGGAGCATCGCTCCAGAGCCATCAGGAATGGAGCCCGGGCTAAGAATAGCAGCAGAGCAGCCCCCGGAGCGGGGCAGCCGCTGCTTGGCCGGCAAGGAGTGCTCCCACCGCCGGCAGAGCCCCTCGGCCACGGCCCCCGCGAGCTCCCGAGGGAGCTGCCAGGCAGCTGTGGAGCAGGACTTGCCATCCGGGAAGAGGAGCCCAGGAGGGGCTGTGGGTTGGGAGAAGAATGGAGCAAACACCGCGAGGAACAAAAGCAACTTGGAGCCAAGGGCTGTGGTGGTGGCCAGCACAGGCTGGGGAAGGGATGGGGGCTCAGCCAGCCCCAAGCACTGAGGGGTCCCTAAAGCCTCCCACACCTGCTCCAGGGTGCAGGGACTGCCTGTGCTTCCATCGGTTACACACAGTGTCTGGGTTCCCAGAGACCCTGATCATCCCCCAGCTGGACTCTCCAAGCCCCTCGGCAGCTGAATCTGTCATTCCTGAGCAGTAGCATGGCCGGGGGGCCAAGGCTATGGTAAGGCCTCACTCCACCGCCCATGGTGAGCAGAGCCTCCATCCCCACGCCCGCTGATGGGGACAGGACGGGAAGTGGAGGCCCACGCAGAGCTCCTGCTTCCTCACCAAGCCCTGCCAGGTCCCCAGCTTGGGCCTTGGCTGCTGCTGTGCTGGGGAATGGCGGTAGCGAGTGGGAGATGGGTGGGACAGGGGGACCGCGGTTCTTCCCATGGCCAAGTACTCACCAAAAGGCAGCTGCGTGCCCTGCTGGGCAGGAGATCCTCTCTGGTGCCGGGCCGGGAGCTGCTGCCCAAGGGGCCTCCGTGGGGTGTTGGGTACTGTAGCCCTATCCCAGCAGCCTGGGGGATTTATGGGACCCGTGTCCGCTGGGAAGGTGTCAGGGCTCTGGCTGCGCACACGCCGCCCCGGGCAGGACACTGTCCAATCTCCTCCCCATGGGGGCCAGGCTCAGCCGGGATGGACCCACTTTGGTGCCTTATTGGCTTCTGCGGCCACGTGACGGCGCTGAAAAACATCATAATTAAGCTACAAAACACTGGCCATAAACTAGCATTAGAGAGTGACAGTGAAGATAAGTGGGACCCCCACAGCAGATAACGCGCCAGGGCAGAGAGACCCAGAGGGGAGGTGGGGGGCAGCGGCGGGTGGCAGCACCCACAGCCACACTGATTTACAGCCCGGGGCAGGAGGGAGGTGGCCGCAGGGCACGACGCCTCAGAGGAGCTTAAACCCATCACACCCACCCAGCACCATGACCCACAACAGGGGCCTCCCAGGCCTGAGGGGTCTCCTCAGCAGGGGAGGGTGGGAGGGGGCTCCTCTGTGCATGGTGTCAGCGGCTCCCCATGTGCCAAAATGGCACTGGAGGAAAGTGAGTCCCCCTGGCCTGGAACATGGAAGGGAAGCCACCCCCTGGCAGGGGGGTGGGTTGTCCCACCCTCTGTTGACAGGTACGATCCTGACCTGTGGGCATGGTGCTGGCCACAGGGCTCCACTTTCCAACTGCTTAGCTAAAACATGAGGGCAGCAAATCCAGGCACTGAGGTGAGAGGACACAAGTGTCACCTCCTGTCCCACCAGAGCAGGGACTTGCTCCCACCACCGGCCCCACACTCCAGCCATCCATCACCACAGCATCTCCCTGTGTGTTTGTGCGCAGGTCCCGCTCCTTGCCATGTCCCAAGGGAAGGGTGGCTGTCACAACTCCCAGCCCTGTGCTGACACTGGCACACAGGGTGGCGTGGCAGAACCCACAGTCCCAGTCTCAGGGGTCAGGGAAGGGCTCATCCCCCCTCGGAGGTGAATCCCAGACATGGTAGGAGAGTGACAGGCCCTGACACCCATCCACACCAAGCTGGGGGGAGAAGGGAGCCCCTGGTGCTGTGGTCACGGGGAGAGGAGCAGGAGCAGTGAGCTGTGCAGCCCTGCTTGTTTTTTCCTCGCTCTGCAGCTGAAGAGAAAAGAAAAACTAATGAAAACAGAGGACTGGAAGAAGCTCCAGGCCCAGGGCGGCTTCCGCCCCAATCCCCAGCAATTATCAGCCACATGCCAGATGTTCCGACGCGATGCCAATGTCAAGGAAAATAAATCTGTGGCAGGTTCAAGGTCCCTGCCGGGCCGGCACGCTGCAGCTCATGGCTCAGCACCACGCGAGGCGGGGATGGAGCTGCGGGGCGGCCGCGGCCGCTTCCTCCCGCTAGGCATTGTTCCCCCGGGAAGCCCCGGCCTCACGCCGGCCGCTTGCTATTTTTGCATCAAGGTGCTTTCAGGGGTAAGTGCGTCCCCACCGGCCTTGGGCACTTTCCTTTGCAGAGGCTCTTGCCAAGGCCGTGGCTCAGCTCCTGCAGCGGGCGAGCAGCCCTGGGTCAGGGCCAGCGCATGGGCCAGGGTGCAGCCCAGTGGGTCCTGGCTCACAGCAGGAGGGTGGATTTGGGAAGGTGGATTTGAGGTGGAGCTGGCGTGCCGGCAGGGCCAGTGTGGGGGGTCTCTGGCATTGGGGATGCCCAGGTGTGGCTGTCAGCCCCATCACCAGGACCCTTTGCAGGGGCAGCTCCAACCTCTTACCCCTGCTACTGCCCTCTGTCCCTGCTCCATACTGTGTTTCCACTAGGACATGCCAAGAGACCTTGGATACCCCAGGCAGTACATGCCCACACAGCCAGGAGCAGTGATCACACATGGAGCTCATATTTCCATGGGCACAGGAAAGAAGTGTGCACTGGGGTGACATTTTGGTGACCACACCACCCAGGAGGAAGGCATGGGGTGGCCATGGGGCTTCCAGCTGTATATGTCCGCAGGGATGTGCTGGGGAGGAGACAGCTGCTGTTGAGAACTGGGGATGGGCCTAAAATTCACTGCCCTGCCATAGCACTGTCATGGCCAAGGGACCAGCACAGCCTTCGTGCTCTTGGTGGGCCCAAACCTTGGCACGTCCATCATCACAGCCCCGGCTTTTGGTCCAGCAACTGCTCTGCCTTCTACCGCTGCAGAGCAGCCAGAGCCCATGGAGCTGCTCCGCCTGCCACAGCTTTGGCTCCTTGCTGGTGTGTAGCCTTGATGCTCAGCAAAGCATATCTCCTGCTTGGATTTTATCTCCATCCACTCTGCTTATCGGCAGTGGGGCAGCCCTCCTGCCTGCGCCACGTTCCCGGAGCGTGCCTGCAGCAGGTGTGGTCAGCACTACTGTTTGCCAGATCTCGCTGCCTGCACCGCCGGCTGCCCGCAGTCCCTGACTCCGGGGCCCGTGCCGATAATGTGCATGGGGCGAGGACTTTGGTGATAGCGTTGCCGATGACATTACCTTGTCCCCGACATTCTTCCGATGCCACGCACGCCTTGGCTCGGGGGCGCGGGCGGGCCCGGTGTGCGGCAGCGTGTGCAGATGGTGCACAGGCAGCAGAGGAGAGCGCTGGTGGTCTCCTCCCGGGGGGACTCATTGACATATCAGTCACATAGTTCTGCATAATTGGGACTTGGATGCAGCCTCTCTTTATATTTCCTCTTGGCAGTTGCCAACAACATGAAGCACTCCTAGGTCAAAATGACAGCCTTTTGTTTACTATTCCTGCTTATGTACCTCATTTTCTTCAAGGATAAGAGCTCTTTATAGGAATCTTTATTGTGATGAGGTTAGCACAGAGAAAGATTTCTCTCCAGCTTTCTCTCTCTCACAGCTGATTAGCAGGGTCAGCCTGCAGGGACAGGGATGTGAAGCTCAAATCCAGTGCCCACCTAAGGGTTCACCTGGCTACACAAATCATGTCTGCTCTGGCACAGTACTACCCTATCACTGCACAGCCCCATGCAGACTGCCCAGGCTATACCATGACACCGCTCCCCTCTACACAAAGGTACTGCAGAACCCAGAACCCCCAGGAGCTTGGGAAGGAGCTTACTGGCTTCTTGTTACCATACTGGCCCGGATGGTCCATCCTTTGTCTGATCTTCAGAGGGATGATCAACCCCATCAGAAACACCAGGAGTAACTCCTGAACCTACACTTGACAAGACACAAGAGACTTGTGATGGTTCAGTAAACAGTGGCCCACCAGTCTGCTGCATGCAATGCACTGGTTTTCAGGTTTGAATTCCAGAGGGACAGTGACTGGGCAACAGATGAGGGGAGATGTGAGAGCGTTGGCAACAAGATGAGGAGAGACTCAGGGAATTGATGTGGCCAGTGATGGGCATCAGCAGAAATCCAACCATAGCCCTGGAAGATGCCCCACAGGACCATCCCAGCAGATCCCTCACCCATTGCTGGGCTGATACCACCACCACCACTACAGGTGTGGGAGCCCCGCCTCACCATGCATCGCTGTCCCAGCCATCAGCTGTGGGGTGACACTCCTGGGAACAGCAACTCTTTTTAAGAGGAGAGCAGCTTATCCTTGAAAGTTACTTTCTGAAGGTCAAGAGTGGGACTGTGACAGAGCAGCCTGACAAACGCATCTCCCAAAGTCCTTGGGCCCGATAATGTATGTCCCGTGCAATGTTGACACTAGTGATCCACCAAAGATCAGGTTAACAAGTTTGACGTTAGTGACAGCGTGATTTGTTCAGTGCTGGCTCTAAATTCATAGAGCCGCTGGCCTTCGGTGATAAACTATTGCACTGCGTGCACGAGGCTGTGGCAGTTGTCACCAGCCACAGCTCGGAGATGAAAAGGAAGCAGAGCTCTAATCAAAATACAGTGGTCAGTAGAGGCTGAGCTGAAAATTAAAATGTGCTGGTACTTTTCCCACTCCAGCCTTGCTCTCCAGGCAGCCCTTGTGTCAGCACAGGGTGAGGGGAGAAGACGCCCCATTGCCCCAAACCAATCGCCCCACGTGTGTGAAGGAGCCTCTGCCACCTCCCTGGGAGTCCTGGTACTGCTGACCTCCTGGGTCCCCTTCAGGGGATAAATCCAGGCCAGGAAAGCATCAAAATCACTTGAGATGCACTGTGGAGGAGGAAAACTCCTATGAAGAAGAAAACTACCAGAATGGCGAGGACAAAGTGGGGGAGAGGGCCCAGCAGAAGAGCAGTGCAGCGTGGCTTGTGCCAGAATTGAAGCAAAGATGTGAAGAACCATCTAGAAGGACACCCCTCTGCCCTGTACTGGGACAGACCCCACACAAAAACTGCTTATTGCAATCCAACAGCTTCATGTTCAAACACAGAAGCTTCAAGGGTGATTAAATCCTTCAGCTCACAAGAAATATGTGGCAGGCTGCATCTCTGTGTGCCAGAAGGCAGACACTTAACTGCTATTTCTTTGCCATAGAATCTTCCATTATTAAAGTAAGTGGGGGGAAAAAAAATCCTAAATGCTCTTAAGAGCTCCTAAACATTTAAAAGGAATATTTTTCCACTTTTACGAGTTTAGGAATGCAGAAAGTGACAGCAGCCCTGTGGGAGCAAGCACCAGAGCACAGGGACAGCTGCTCGCTTGGAGCCACTGCTGTGGCAGTGCAGCCTCACCCTGCGTGGGCCTTAATGTGAGAGAGGCTCTCCAACAGTCACAGAAACATAAATATAAAAAGTGCTTCTTTGTCTTTTAACACACACCTACCTCAGCGACGTGAGAGACGGTGAAATGTTTTCTGCAGTCTTTCTGGAGCAGGCTGGCCAAGGATTTCTGGTGCGTATTTACCTCTTGGGCTAATTCCTCCTGCCTGCAGCAGCTGCCACATGAGTCTTCTGCTGCTGCTGGTGCAAACCCTCCTCCCGCTGCACCTGCCCACCCCAACCACCACACATCCAGGCCACATCACAGACAGGAACCCCCCAGGTGACAGCAGTTGTGTGGCTGTGCCACAAGTAACACAGTGAGCACCCTGGGCTGCACCAGTGCAGTGACCAAATGGAGCAACCCCAGGGGCAGGGAAGGACAGCACCGCCTGCCTGTCACAGAGGCCCCGCAAAACTTCATCTCCACATCAGTCCTGCTCCTGCACCCACCAGATCCTCAGCTACACCAAGGAAGGTCTTCTCCAAACGCACCAAAGATTCCAGTCACAGCTGTCCCGGGGGAGGACCATGGCTGCCACTCGGACCCATGCCAGGCTCCATCACCCGAATGACTGAGGGAGGTGTGAGGGAACAGCAGAGGCCAGCAGTGCAGAACAATTCACATTTATTAGTTCATACAGCTAACACTCGCTAAACATGCGTTCAACACTTATTGGTCACATTTCCACAGGTAGTCAAGTCACAGAGCAGAGCAGCGGAGCAGGGGCAGGTCAGGCTTACATGGACCCGTGCTGGTCTCACCACGCGAGGGGACCAGCTGTGCCACGGCACGCCGAGATGTGCCAGCAGAAACATTCATTTGGTCATCGTGTAGTGAGGGAACAGCAGCTCCCAAGAGCACAGCTCAGGGCCTGCTCCTCCGTGGGTGCTGCAGGGCAAGGGTGGAAGTGACCAGACACACTCTCCTGCCCCAGCCCCATCTCCAACCGTGCCAATATTCACCTTGTGTCATGCTGAGGCAACATCCTGCTTCCCTGATTTACACAAGGGATCGTGAGAAAAATGAAGTATTTTACTAGGAGAAACCATCACCTGGAAAAGCTGTGGAAGGACCCAAAGACCAGGACCTGTCCATCTTGGAGATATCCTGCCAACCAGCAATGGGCTGACACAAGCACACGGCAGCAAACCAGACCCACTCCCTCCTGGAGCTGCCCGGCATGCTCATGGCCAGGGCAGAAGCAGGAGGGCTCTGCCAGCTCCCAGGCTAGAAACACAGCCTCTGCATCACATCTGCACCAAAGCTGGAACCTGGCCCATGGTGTTATGGGCACTAACAAAAACCAAACCGGCAAGAGCCATGTCCTGCCCCACAGCTGCAGGCAGGGGCTGTGCTCTGCCAGGGGGATGCTGGAGCTCAGCATGTCAGACCTCCACCTCACCCCCTGTTCTTCCCTGGCCATGAACGAGGGCAGTATTTTGTTTTCCACACAATCCCTTTGAGATGATAAACAGGATGTCACACGAGGTAGTTTTGTTATGGAAATTGAGTCAATAATGTTATCAACTATTACAAGACATTTTATAAATTGAAAGAATACAATGAATCACAAAAGGCTTTGTTACCGCTGATCGTCATCTGGTTTCAATTTCTGTTTCTTTTTGCCCTTGGGGGCATTTCTTCCACTGAACCATGTTGCTTCTTTCATAGACTTGTTAGAGGTCAGATGCACAATAGCTCTTTCTAACTTTTTATTCCGAGGGGAAGATATTGCATGGCTTGGCCTCTCCAGCTCTCTAAAGGGTGGGTTTAAACCCAGACTTGCAGATCCTGGCCAGCAAGGCTGCAGGAAGGTGGGCTTCAGCCCTGCAAACTGTTGCTGACTTTTGCCCAGTGCAAGCAGGGCAGCATCAGGCTGGATGGGACCTTTGGACACCCCCAAAAGCTCTAAGTAACAAAACTACTTCCACATCTGGGTGCCATTCTCAAGCAGCCTGGATGAACTGACTGGCTCCTCTGGGGAAGAGCAGGGCCTCAGCTACCAGCTCGTGTCAGGACACAGCTCTGGGATGCTCTTCGCATTAGACCCCAAATCCTTTAGGCAGGCAAAATTCCCAAGAGCCAAACCAAAAATTTGTCCCCCCAATATCTCCCTATTGGGTTTTACTCCACTTTCAATAGGTCCTCTAAACGAGCTATGAAAGAAGCAACTGTTGCAACATCAAAACTAGGGTTTCTCTGGGTCACATTTTAAATACTTATCCCTGAGCTTCTGTGTATTGCAAACAACACACCGTGAACCCAGAGAAACACCACAGCTTGATACTGACATGCTAAGTATTACCCTCGATTTACACATCATCTACAACTTTAAAATTAGCTTCATACTTAAACTAGTTCCCCAAGTTTCCCCCTTTCTCCTGCCCTTTATGTGGCAGGGATGATTGCCGCTTATTATCCTGAGAAATACAGAAATAACATTTTCACAGACACCAAGCTTCACAGCTTCAAATCAAAACCAAGAAAGAAGAAAGAATGAACAGTTAATAGCACATTCACAGGAGAATCTTTTTGTTTGTTTGTTTGTTTTTAAAAATGTAGTAAAGATAAAAGAAATTCAAGTGTTTTGTTTTTTTTTAAAAAAATGTTGGTTTGAAGGACGCTTACAATCTTTAACCTGAGGTGGCTGCGGTTCTGTGCAGGGGCCTGAAAAGCAAAGCACAGGTGGATCCTGCAGTGTGGGTCAGAGGGAGGGACAGGCAGTGACAATTCAGTACAAGCTCCAGCTTTTGCCTGGGCAACTGTGGGGTGGCACAGCCACCCAGGCCACCCCTGGGCAGAGCTGGAGTGCCCAGAAGCCCTCTCCTCACCCTACTCACCCAAAGCAAGACCCCAGCACCACGGGGGCACTGCTGGGGCAGAGGCTGGCCATCCAACTCAGCACCCTGCAAACATCCTGACCTCCCCTTTGGTCTCTGCATGATGGGGGACAGCAAAAGCTCAGGATTTCAGAGTTACAGAAGAACCAAGAGCTGCTCCCTGGTGACCCAAAGCACTCAGTGCCTCTGCACAGCACTGCAGGCAGGCAGTGGAAGAAAATCCAGTGGCTTTCCAAAAGCTTTTGTTCAGGTCCTGGGGTCAAGCCACACACTGGGGACTCAGCCCCATCCATGGCAGCAGCAGCTCTGCCCTGGCACGAGGCAATGAGCTGCCAGTGACACTGCAGCACAGCCCCTCCACAGGCATGAGCCTCAGCACGTCAAATTTATGTCCCAAATCTCTCTTCAGATTAAAAGTAACTCTTCAGCTTTCCATCTGCACAAATGCTATGAAGGAGAGGAGGGGGTCAGTCAGACAATTCATCTTTCAAATCGGGGATAAAAATTGACTTGTCATGGCAGAAAATTCTACCAAAGACTATTATTGTTGATTGATTCCTCTATGACAGAAGGTCAGATAAGCAAGAGCAGATAGATACCAAAGATAATGAACTTCCCCCTACTAGCATTAAGCACAAATAAAATATGAGTCCCTGTAAACCAAATGTTACATGAAGAATGGAACAAAAATTCCACCTTTCCAGGGTGTCCTTCAAACCAAATTCACAAATACATCTAGTGACTGACCTAACATCTCTACATCTCTAGCTCTACATTCCTACCTTCTCATAATACCTGAGTTTGCAATGCAACACATTCACTTTACCCTGTTTAAAAAATACAAGTCATTAGAGGACTTGGTGCAGAAGATATTAAGAATGACTGTTGGGGAGCTCAATTCAGGTTTGGTGTGTTAGCTTCTCCCTTACTCATCAGTTTAGCAAGGCTTTGCTACTCCCTGCAACAAATGGGTTCTACAGTAATGGTTACTGCTGCCAATCAACCTCTAAAATTTGCTTCACACAATAGAAAGTAGAACATTACTGTCCATTCATTGTCATAAATCAATTTAGGTTTTTGGTTGCTGTTGGTACAGCATTAGTCTTGGGAGTCAATTTTGGATAAACACAGAATACCTAATAGATTATTTCTGTTGAGTATTTGGCAATAAGATGACCATTTATGTACACTAATTAAAACAAATTCTTATTTATCAACAGATCATAATAAAGTAACTGTAGAATAATATTATTCCTATGCAATTTTTAAAGTTCCTTGAGTGTATAAAACAGCAAGCCAGGAGATAACCCGTAATGAAAAGATCATATAAAACTATTTGAAAAATTAAACTTAAAAGCTGAGAAATGCTTTCTAACTTACAAAGACACACTAAAATCTTCCCATTTACACTTGAGGTATAGGCTGTACGCAGAAGGCTTTCCTGAGAAACACAGGCTTGTCTCATTTGACAACACAGAAAATACACGAGATTTACGGAACGCCCTTTGGGTCGTGAAGCTCTCAGGAGCTGCACTGCTGCTGGGCCCAGCAGCTGTTACCCGTAACATCCTACTTAAATAATGAACACCAAGCAGCTAGTGGGCTTTTGGAAAAGAGAAACCATCCTGCTGGGGCACGGCCAAGCAGGACTGCACAGCAATGCTGCCCCCGACCAGCCCGCAGCGGGTCTCCCAGGAGAGCTGGGACTGGGACACGGCACCACCATGGATGGACCCAGAGCATGCCAAGCCAGAGGGTCACTGCACCCCTGAGGCTATGAGGGAGCACCCCTGGGAAAAGGGGAAGAAAACAATAGCTTTGGTGAATGAGATTTTTCTCCTCTTCACCGTTACATTCACCTTGCAGCAGGTTCAGCACCTCCAAGCAGGACTCACTTTGTGCCATGCCTGTCACCAGGACAAGACAAAAAGGTACCAACTGGTCCCTCCTACCCTGAAGGAACAGAAATTGATTCAAAAAATATTTTACAAACAGTATTCAAACATTTGTTGATGAACCTTCCTGCTGCATAAAGATCAGATTTGTATCTAAGGGCACAGGGAAGGAAATCCAGTCAGGGTGACATGGTTGCCTAGAAGAGTGATCAAGTCTTTCAACATATTTCTTATGAAACTAGAATGAGCATCTCAAACAACCTTCCCACTACCAGCAGCAGGAAGCCATGAGGTTACTTAAGAGAATACTCAAGTTCAGATGAACACCAGCACCTACCAGTTCCTCAAACTGCTAACCAGTTGTCATTAAACCAATTCTCTGCAATGGTGTGAAGGCTGCAAGATGGAAAATCCAAGCCCTGCAACACCTAGGACAGAACAGTTCACCAAGTACTGCACTAGCACCATTTTTTCCTGGTAAGAAAAGATCCTACAAGCAGTAGAACAGTCCAGGCAGGACAAGACTGTGGATTATGCATTCCCTGAGTCCAGCAGAGAAAGCCATGCCAGAGGACACAGGAGTCCCCTGTCCCCATTTCACAGGTCACATTTAACCACAGGGTACATTAATTGATCTGAAAAATGGGCTGCTTGGAATTGCTGCAAAACAGAAGCTCCTCAGCAGTCAAATACCACCTTGGAGGAATGTACTAAAAAGGACAACCCCACCTCTTCCCTAAGTAGGTTTTTCCTGCTTTTGTGAACCTAAAATGGATGTTAAGGGAGCGATGAGAAATTACTTGCAGTTCTCTAGCAACAAGAGTACCTTTGTGTAACGCCAGCAGTCTGCTATGAACTGCAGCAACCCCATTTCAGTCACATGGAAAAGCGTGTGGCAAAAGAGAGAGGCCAGCTGTGGGGGGGGGGCAGGGGCAGCACCCACTCCTGCAGCTCCCCTCGCACTTCAGGGAACTACAATCCCACTGGGACAGGGTTCAGGGGAACCACAGGAAGGTACCCCCTGCACCCGAAGACTCACAGAAGAGAAGAAACCAACCAACTGGCTAGACAAACTCTTCCTTCTCCTCCACTCCCTCGCCTTTTAAAAATTATTTTTATATTGAAAGAAAAAAAAAAAAGCTTGGCACTTCTCGAACACCCGCTTCTCCAGACTGGTCCGTTTGGGACACAAAGAGCTCTGGCAATGCAGTGAGGCCATTTGCTCTCCACAACAAACACTTTTGGATACAAATCATGGAAAGAGCAGTGCGTGAACAGCATTTTCTCCTTGAGGTAGTCTTAGTCATCTCAGTCCCCAGCCCCCAAAATATAAAAGAACTAACCCTAACAAACACTGTAACATTAAACATCTTCACATTCTGTAAACCGCTGGAGAATGCATCTGCTGCATTCATACAGAACCATGTGCATCGTGTTGAAGATCATACATTCAACTCTGTCGTGAAATAAATATATAGGAAAAAGAGTAAAAAAACAAAAACAAACAAAAAAGATTCTTGCTACACTAGCAGGGACGGCCACCACCCCTTCCCTGCCTGGGTGGCATTTGCCCCTCTCCCGGGTGAATCGGCTCCCTGCTGGAGGCACAGCAAAAGGCACCGGCCGGGGCGAGCTGGGCTCACTCTTTGCTCACGCTCGTCTTGCAGGAATGTAGAACAGCCTTAAAAAGGAGAGGCAGCTGCTCCAGGGGGACATTCACCATTTTTCCTGGTAAGAAAATAAAACAGAATTAGCAGCCATTCCTGAATCAGATTTCAGAGACACCTAAGCCAGCAACGCTGGCAACGGTTTTACCTTGAACCTCTCAGAGAAACACTTAATCATCCTACTGCTACATTAGACATTTGATATTCATTTGGACACAACAGGATTTATTATTTACTGAACTGAAAGCAAAATAAATGGGCAAAGTCAGATCAAAATGATTTCTCCACAATGGTGCAGTATTTATAGAAACTGAGAAAGACTAAATCCAGACTCTTCTCAAACTCCCTTGTTGATCTCCATGAGTAAATTACAAGAGCTCCTCTGTGATTATTATCTGATTTGTTACAGCGGAGTAGGATGAAGCATACGGAGCCTTGACACGGGGGGGGCAAGTGTCTCCCTTTGCCATAACATTCAGGAACAGACAATGCTTTGGTAACACCAGACCTTGTAGGTCTCATCAGTGACACAACTGCATCTGAAAATTCACCTGCAGGTTTCACAGGTCCAGGCAGGCTGAGACTTGGTTTGCCCCTGGCTCTGCTCAGCATCTGCTCTTTAATTAAGCAGCATTTCAAGGATCTCTATTTCTTGTGAGATAACCACTCAAACCAAATAGCACCCTTTTGAGACAAAATGCCTCAGAGTGGGGATTGAAAGGAAGAAAATAAAAGGAGAACCTGACCAAAGTACTTAAAGAGAAGCAGCTCAGAGCCAGGGAGGTCTTCTTGGAGTGGGACCTAACGCTGCGTCCACCAGCATGACAGGAACAGTTTGCAACAAACCAGCCTGGCTGGGTGAGCTGGGGGGGGCAGGAGGGTGCCTTAAAGATGGGCTACAAGCTTGGATACAAAAAGGTCCCTCACAAACATCCTCCAACAAAGTCAATAATCATTTCCCTGTTATAAATTAATTTCCTTTTAAAAGCAGATTTTCATAAGTTGCACATGATCCCAGTGGGAGCAGAGCTCAAAAAGTTACCTGCAATATACCGAATCTCCGGCAAACACATCATTAAATCGGGGAAGCGGTTGGGCTGGTGTGGATATTTGTACTCAGTGAAGTCCTGGCAGACGTACCAGTACCGCTTATTCAGCTGCTCCAGCTGCGACGCATTGGTCAGACCCCTGATGTCTGAAAAGGAATACAATTAGACTGATACAAACATGACAAAAAACATCCTAGAAAAGGAACACTTACTCACTGACATTTCTTCAGGAAGACAGACTGATTGCTAAAAAACTTACCTGAATCCCTGCTTCAAGGACTGGCTCTGAGTGCCCAGCTAGACAAATACTAAAACTGTTCCCTTTCCTGGTGTGCCTGCCTCGGGAAGTGCCTTTACATGCCATGGGTACAGGCACGGGATTTACATGCATCTGGGTACAGGATTCCCTCCCGCAAACACTAGGGTGAGAACAGCCAATGTCCCAAGGTGCTCATCTGAGGAGCTCTGTGGATGCTCCTGAAGCAAATGGCTCTGGCAACCTTAAGCCCCTCCTGCCTGGTAGAAAGCAGCTGAATGTCAAGTTTGAGTCCTCACCATGGATTCAGCAGAACCCTTCCCCAGGCAGACACATTGTTGATTTCAGCTGAATCACCTTGGCTGAGCAAGGCGTTCAGCTCTACGATTCAAGGTATCACCATATTTCTCCCCATCTGCTTATGAATTATGTCATATCAACTTGTCAACTTCTTATTTTTAAATTTAGCTTTGCCAATGTCAGGCAACATACACAAAGGAAGAGTGAACTTTTATCAAACTGGTAGGAAGGCACTCTGCCACCTCTCACTCAGCGTGATGCTGCTGGCTCCTGGGAAGATCCCTTGCCCTGGAGCAAGGAAGCTGCAGACCCACAGTGCAGGCTCAGTACTGTCAGACATCTGACGGAAGAGGCACTCATCCACTGCCCAAAAGCTGACTTTTAAAAATAATTCTCAGGTATTTCACATAAAAAATTGCAAACTTCAACTAAAAATAAAAGAAGACAGGAAGTTAATGAAAATACATTTTGGAAAACAATGGAGACAGCTCGAGAAGTGCATTATCCAGTGTCAGGAAACTGCCCAGGGAAGCAAACCGGAACCTCAGCCCGGCACAGACTGACGTGTCAGCACTATCTCCTGCTGGAAATGAGTGGGGGAGGAGAGAGCCTGCAGCATATTTTTACAGACTGCAACTATCTTTCACCATACAGGAGACTCTGGGGACATTTATTTCCAAAATTACAGCTGAACACCATCCTTTGGGCATTTGCCTCTCAGCAGTTGTCTTCACTTACAACATGAAGAACTGTCCTGTGAGGCCCCACAGATGTGGTGTCATGAGAAATGGCCAAGTAAGGGATCCACAAGCAGTAGGAGACAACAGGCATGAGTAGAGACAGAGACAAGCACACCTATGAAGAAAATAGATCTATTCCAAACTATT
Organism: Calypte anna; assembly: GCF_003957555.1. Classification (NCBI taxonomy): domain Eukaryota; kingdom Metazoa; phylum Chordata; class Aves; order Apodiformes; family Trochilidae; genus Calypte; species Calypte anna. The sequence continues at coordinate 6,783,659 of NC_044262.1, read as the reverse complement.
TCATTCTACGACAGATGTTGTTAAACATCCCACTGCAGTCCTGTGAATATCAGGAGCTTCTCACATATTGAGGATTTACTCTGCCATGGATTTCAGAATGTCTGGGGATTGAAGCAGATTGGGTTTTAATGAGCTGGGCACTCAACTTGGAGCTCAGCCCCTTCTCAGGCAGAATTCATGGCCTGCACATAGACACTTCATTTGGGATTACTCTTCCTTTTAAAGACTTAGCATTAGGTATAGGATCTAAATAGCAGGAAGCCAACTAGGTGATCTAAGTACATATCCTGAAGGTAAATATTTCCACAGTGCCTTTACATGGGTACCCAAGCTCTGGAGGCCCAGAGAGGGCTCTGAGCTCAGCTTCCTTGTGGGTCTCTGAGCCCTTCCTTCCATTTCTCATGAGGGAAACAAAAACTGCTCAGACTGTTTCAGACAATTTCTCCAGGGGGACTGATACCTTCTCTTCATTGACTCACCTTGGTTTAGGAAGTTAATGGCTTTCATACACGCATACTCCTCATTGCTGACCTTCAACTGGTTAAATTTGCGAAAGAGGTAGATCAACCGCTCCATCACCTCCATCCCCTCTTCACTGAATCTGAAGAACAGAGATCACACATCAATGTATACAGGACACAGCCCATGCCATAAAACTAAGAAGCTTATTAAAATCAGTTCAGAAATTTTTATCACTTTGCAATAGAATTTTTTAAATTCTTCAAGTGTACTGGTGCTACTAAATTACTGTAGAAGGAAAAGCTAGAGGGTAAGCAGTAGGCAGAAGCTGAGCTGGGGGGTGTGGAGGGCTGCTGGTGCTCACAGGTAGACTCTAGAGACAGTGCCATCTGTGTCCAGGGCCAGAAGAACCTCTCAGGAACACATCTCACAGCAATGTTTCAAAGAAACCACATAGCAAAAATACTTAGAAGTGGGACAGAAGTGTTTAGGGAAGCTTCAGCTGTGCTCTGGCATTGTACAGCACAAGAATAAGAGCACAGCCAGAAAGCCATCTTTGAATAGAACAAAAATAGAACCTTTTTCACTGAATAATACCTTATTTTGGCATGTGTGTTTGTTTACTTCAAAGTTATTTGTAAAATGCATGGTGGAGTTTGACTTCAGAGAAGTGAAAACAAGCTATCTGAACTGCAGGTCACTTCTTCAGGAAAGTAATATTGTAAGTGATGAAAGCCTTGTCGGCTAATCTAAAGTTGTACAAGTTTTCTTGCTCTCAAGTTGACATTAAAAATCTTGCAGGTGCAAGATTGCAAAGCTCAAGAAGTTAATGAGCACAAAGACCACTCAGTCGTCTGTTGGGTTTAATTGTTTTTAGAGCATGTACATTTTTACCAGCCACTCATCACTTCATAAATCCAGGAGAGCTCTTCTCTCATTCCTGCAGTTGAACCGTCTTACTTTTCTGCACATACTTTCCTCCCCTTTTCAAACAAAGCTGTTCTGTTTTTCACAGCCCGATTTCTTCTCGAGGACTGACTCCTCCACACACTTTTCCTCACAGTTTACACCAGCTGAGTTTCTGGTTGGGAGTTACCCGGATCAGCTAGGGAGGAGGGGGAAGGGAAGCACTATCAGGAGTGCTGGGGGAGGTCAGGAATCTATTCATTTCATATTCATCTCCAGAAAAACAGCACAATAAAAAGAAAACATTTGATCTAGCAGGCAAACAATATTTATCCAGTTGTTAGAAGAGACTAAAACATAGGGGCTGGGGAAGTTCATCCTGTGCCTTCATTTATCATCTAAGCATTACCATTGCTCCCATTTTGCAAAATAAAACCAGAAATGAACAGAGTGCCAGACTGGCACAGCTCAAACAGATTTCTTCAGCTGGCTGTGAGATCTAATGAACTTTGGTTTGCAATCATTACTGATCAGATCCAGAGGAACAGGGGCTCTTTGAGGAACACGCAATTCAGACACCTTTCCAAAGAGTCCCTCTCAAATCTGAAGGCACCAACTTTTCCACGAGTGCTTATGGACAGCCAAGCTCTGCCTGAACTACTACAAAGACAACTGGGAGGTAGCCATGCAGCTTGGGACACCTCATCTTTCCAACTTCCTACTGAATGGCTTTTTTTATGGTCTGCATTTTCCCACATTACTAATGGAAACTAATGATACTTGGAGGGCTAAATCAGAAGCAGAGACTGCAGAAACACTGCACTCTCAAGAACACCTATTTTCATCCATGTGCACAGATCTTCTCTGAACAACTTTTGAGGAAACCAGCTCTGAAGTTCTGGCTTCTGAAGAGTGAGGGTTCCTCCTTTGTCTTCTCTTACCTCTTGCTTGTATTTATCATAAACCCAAAGTGAAAAAAACACTTCTCTTTTGAGGCTCTGACCAGGACAGTAGGAACAAAAGGACGGCTGAACAGCTTTCTTGTGGTTTTCTATGACTCTTGCAGGAGCAGCACCAGATGCACCATGAATGGCCAGGCAGTACCATGCTGTGGAGGAACCTGCCCCAGGAAATGAGACACCTGGGTCCAGCTCAGTTCCTCCACTCACCTCTGCCATGGTCTCTGCCAGCCCCTCCAGTCCTCAAAACACACACAAAGGAACCTCAAGGAATACTGCAGTGGCTTAGGACTACAGCAGGATATTAAATCTCTGCTCCTCAGACATGTAGATCCCCTGGTGAATCTTGCAAAATTACCAGGCCCAGCAAGGGCAGAGCACAAATGGGGCAAATGCTAAAATGGAAGGTGGGCAACAGTTTCTGTAAATCCTACATATAATGCCACAGTCTGTAAGATTGTGAGTCTGCTACCAAAAGGAGGATCTGTCTGGCACTAAGACTACGAAACAAAATACTCAAAGCAAAAAACAACACCCTGACCAAAATGATAAATGAAAGGCAGGTTCCCAGAGCATCAGATAGCACATACTACAGAAAAAAAGAGCTAAATTGCAACATCTTTATTTATGTAATCAAAACAATGAAATAGCAATTAATAATGACCACTTTGATAATACAGACAATCAGTTTTGTGAACAACCCTTTCACTGGCCCAAAGGGTTTTTAAAAAGACCTTCTGTTCTGTATCTCAGGGTTACCCAAAGAGTTGGTTAGTTTTACTCTACCCATAAAAAAGATGGGTTGTGGGGCTGTGCTGGAGGAGGACAGAGTTGCTGTGGGAAATTTCAAACAGCACCATGTACCTTCCCCTGCAGAAGGAAGCAATTGTTTTGATTCAACACTGAATAGCACTGGTGTACTTTCTAAGCCTGGAACAAAAAAAAAGAAAAGGAAAACAGCAGTAGATGAAATAACCTGTCCCAGGAGAGGTGTTAGTCACAGGGCCAGAAACACATGCCTGACCATGGTCCTTCATCCTTAGACCTCACTCATCCCTAGGCTCATAAACTCAGCCAAATGTCTCACCTGTGCAGCTCATCATCAGAGGGGGAGTACTTGGAGGTGACATCTGCAAGGTCACCAAAGATCTGCTTGCTGTAAACAGTCAGCGAGGAGAGCAGGATCAGCTCCTGCCATGTGGAGCTGAGCAGGCAGGTATAGTCCTTGATGGAGAGCTCACAGAAGAATGGCAGCTTCTTGATCCAAGCAATCTGCCTGAAAAGCAATTCATCCGCCAGACGACACAACAACGCAAACAGCTCTGCCTGCGTCACTTTATACCTGCAGGCACAGTTAATATGAAGGCATAAAAAACATTAACAACATCACACGACATCATCTGCCAAGGCACTTGAAAAGCAAAGCAAACGCCACAGGAATTTATGTTCAAGTGTCCAAGATGCTGGTGGCCGGAGTGTCATTTGGCAGCAGGAGCTACAACAGCCAGCACACAGCCAGGGGCTGCAAGGGAAGACCCCCAACCTTTGGGTCACTCCCCAAGCTAGAAACCCCACACAAGATCTGTACATGCCTGCTCCACCTCCAGCCCAAGGCAAGGACACCAGCCATCCATAGATGTGGTCACGTTTGCTGCCTGCACTACAACAGCATCTTCTCTGTGGGGACATGCCCCCAACCCCCAGTAGCCCCCCACTAGCAGCCCCTGCAGCAGACACTGGAACCACCCATGCTGGCAGGGACAGCAGAACCCCAAGGAGAGGCAGGAACAGGAGGCTCTGGGCAGCCTCTCACATCATGCTGTGCACACTCACCCGTCCTCGATGAGCATCGGTGTTCCGAGCGGCTCCAGGTCCTCTGCTGACACCAACTGATTGATGAGGCTGTGTGACTGGGGGTCCAGGCTGCGTGTCTGGGGGGGCATCAGAGCTGAGTGAGCAGAATAGCTAAAAAGGTGCGGGAGGTACTGATAGTGCGTGGACACTGGTGTCCCGATATACTGATCCCTGAGTGCAGCGAATCCATTCAGCTCCACAGACCTACTGGAAGAGGAAAAGCTTTTTAATATACCCTCAAAATTCCACCAGACTCATTAAAATGTAGCATCCAGCTCCATCAGAAATGTCAATTAAAATAGGGAAAGAAACCAGAACGGAAAACACCTTTGTATTTAAAACCTACATGGGAAATACTACACAGCTTACACATGTCCTGAGCCTGGCTCAGCACAAGTTCCACTTAATGGAGATCTGGGAACTGCTGCTGAGCAGCCATTTGGAGAGCAGACCAGAAACACAACTGCACTGAGCATTCCCATCCCAGCTTCCTCACAGAGCCAGCATTTAGGATTGTAAATTGAGAATTTACACAGCCAGTGAACACAAATACCTCCCAGCTTAAGATGCAACTGAAAGCAGAAGGAACATAAATCTGAGGTTCTCATCATGTGTGCACTCAAAGGCTGCATCAGGAGGCTAACTGAACAGTAACTGACATTAATATAACACCATCAATTAGTAACCTAAATGGAGTAATTTCATTTCAAAATCTGAGCAGAGTGCAGAAAAAGAGATTATGCAGAACAGCAAGAAGTAATCAAGCTCCCATGACCTGCAGAAAAATAGGATTTTAACTTATCATTGCCTTCTTTTTCATTTGCTCATGATGAGCACTTCACTTCCCAGCTCAATTGTTTTTCAGTCCAGGGCTGCCTTTCTTGGAACACCATTAGAGATGTTGGGATCTGCAGCATTCTCACCTTACACAAAGACACACTTTGTGTTTTTCCAAAGCATCATTCACAGAAAGACAGTGAAGATTATGGTAACAGAATTCTGCCACAGATCATTCCCACCTTGAAGATGGAGTAGAAACAGGCGAAGGCTGGTTGCTCTCAGAAACTCCATTTCCAGGGGAACTATGGTCACTGTCGCCATTGTTGCTCCATGACATGTTTGCCTCTCCCTCAAATTCTTGCCCAGACATAATTCTCTCAATCTCTTCCTCTGATATCTGTCAAATACAGGGCCATTATGGTTACCTCAGCTGAGAAGAGAAACAAGGCAAACTCTGTACACGAACACCTTGACCGCCACAAACCACCCTGCACACAGGGAAACGCTTCGTTGTTCCTGCAGGTATTGCAGCTCTCCTTCACATTTAACAGCAAACAGAAAAAACACTATTGACAGCTAATCAGTGACCTCCAGTGCCTGCAGTGCAATTCAAATGATGATAACATGGCAGACAGTTACAGACACATGAAAAGATGATGTCAAATACAGACAGCAACGAGCCACAAATCAGACGCTGTCACACAGTGAAAAACCTGGGAGCAAGTGAGGCCAGTTCATAGGGAACATCACTCAGTGCTCAGCAGAGGCAAAAGCCAACAGGAGGGGGGGTAGGCTCCAGTTTGATAAAGTAATTGAGAGAGGCAAGGTGACATATAAAAATAGTCAGGAAAACATTTACAGGGAACCCTCCTTAACTGGTTTTCCCCAGGTAAGAACCAGATGGCACCTAAAGAAGTAACCAAGCATCAAATGCTTCCAACAAGTTTTAGAGAGTAAGAAAAAATAATTTTTTTTTGTAAGATCTGTCCATGTCCCTTAGAGAGACTGCTACAAAATATGGAAAGACTTCAAGTTAACATGCTGCAAGAGCAGTGAACTCTAAACATCACTTTCAAGAACAAAACATTGCTTAGCTAATTTATTCCAGTCCTGCTGCTTGCCTTTCAAGGTCTGTTTTTGGACTGGCACGAGTAATCTTTCCACAGGCACACAGAGTCACAGAAAATACTTGCAGTGTTACTTCTATTTTATTAAAATAAACAGCAAATTTTTAAAAGACTACTTTTCTAGAAGTGAGCTGGCAACAGCTATCATTTCTCATGCATGCAGCACAAGATGTTGTGCTGAATTACCTCGCGCTTTACAAGACATCCCCAGACAGGCTGTGTCATCCATCAGGCAGACATTTACTGGGTGCCCTGCCTGCAACAACCACAGGAATTGCAGCCCAGGAGATTTACTGGGAGCTGCAAGGGATGGATACCCTTGTGTGGCTCAGGAAGGACAGAGTGCCACAGTGGCTGCAGACCATCTGCATGGGACCACACTCTGGGGTCAGGCAAGCACCAAGATTTATCAGCCTACTGGAGCCTATCACCATGGGAGGTGCAAAGGCCAAGGGAGCAAAACCTGGAGTAATCCATGGAGAAACAGCTGGACATGCTCACCTGGACAGGCCCGATGCTTTTGTTTCTGCCTCCTGGCATGCCATCCTCTCTGATTGCTGAAAGAAAACAACCAGCCTTTGGTGAGGAACACTAATGGTTGGTATTCCAGAAATACATAAGAAGATATCTTTTTTTTTTTTTTTAAATAAATCTTTACAACTTAAAAGATTCACTTTGCTCCTCAAAGCAGGTTACACAGAAACCTCCAGGGTACTGGAGAGTTCATGCAATACACACCACGACCCTCACCCCAAAGGGCATCGCTGGGGTCACATGGAGTTTGGTACTTCTCCGTATGATCAGGTAATGAAGGAATAGCAAGTCATTTATCACAATTTCAGAATAATTTGAGAAGTAGCACATGGAAAGAAACCTTTGGAAATAACCCAGCAAATGCCCATGACTGCTGAAAACAGAAATGTGAATGCCATCACTTCCACCTCTGTTACCTGCAGCCCAGTGAACCAGCCCAGCTCCTCCTGGACAGTCCCCACCTGGTGCTGTCAGAGACACAGCCCTTCACTAGGAACCACTAACAACCCCATCACACCTTGGAGAGTCAGATCTCCTACTGCTGCCATGGAAAATAGAAGGGAAAGATCTGACCCAGTCAGCTGCACGTGAAGCTGTAGCTTAAAATCCAAGTTACCAGACTGAGCTGTGCAGCTTCACCCCAGAAGGGCAGCCTAGCTTAGCCGCAGAGAGCTACTTTTTTAAGGCTCTTTAATCAACTTCCAGGGAGCTTCAGTGAAGTGTAATTAAGATTATCCTGAAGCTGTTTCTCTTTGCCATGCTTTTCCCTTTACTGGCAGCTCAGCAGAAGATGACAGCATTCCAGGACCTCCACAGCTCCTTGTGCCTCCTCTCCTGGGCTGTGTCCCCTCTTTTATCAGGTCCCAATCTCTTTCCCACCACGACCTGGCCAGACTTGGCAGCAGGCTCTCTCCAGCTGCACAGTGACCTTGCTGCTACTGGCCCTGCTTGGCACACAGGTCTGCAAGAGGCCCTCCTGAAGCAGAAAATGGCACAAAATTTAAAGTATTTTGTAGCAGAAAGCCACTGTTTGATTTTAGATCTCCTCAGCTCAAATCACCCCTGTCTGCCTTGGTGCTGGGGTTACTCAGTGGTTATATCTAGGGCTGATCCAAGGCAATGGGCAGAGCTGTGCAGCCCTTGGACACAAACCACATTTTCCTGAATCACAACCACTGTGCCAGGCAATGCAAACACCACAGAACCTGCCCTGGTGGTCTGCAGCTCTGCCAGCCCTGGCCAGCAGCACAGCGAGTCCTGGGGCACCTCAAGCACCTTACCAGGGCTGCAGTAGCTTTAACCCTTCTAACCCAAACTCCACCACTTCCACAGAACAGCCAGGATTTTTACTGGAGAGGCCAGACAGTGTTCATTGCAGCATGCTGAACAAGCCACAAACACAGGATATAAACCCATTATGGGCATCTTTCACATCATGTAAATCTTTTAAGATATAGCAAGGCAACAAACTCATTTTTAACAAACAAGGTTATTCATTTTCTATGAAGCCTCCTTTAAAAAAAAACATTGGTTACTCATTAAAAAGCTGTGACTGACAAAAAACTAAGCTGTCATGGTTAGCTCTCTGATTGCATTCAGGGTTTTGTATCTTACTGGAACTACAGCAGCAGTTTTTCAGGTTTAGAGGAATTTTTCTAGTTTTCCAAGATACTGTTGGGGACCTGCCGGGACAGGGGTGCGAGGGGCAGAAGGAGGGGGGGGTGCGAGGGGCAGAAGGGGAGGGGGGTGCGAGGGGCAGAAGGGGGGGGTGCGAGGGGCAGAAGGGGGGGGGTGCGAGGGCAGAAGGGGGGGGGTGCGAGGGGCAGAAGGGGGGGGTGCGAGGGGCAGAAGGGGGGGGGGTGCGAGGGGCAGAAGGGGGGGGTGCGAGGGGCAGAAGGGGGGGGGGTGCGAGGGGCAGAAGGGGGGGGGTGCGAGGGGCAGAAGGGGGGGGTGCGAGGGGCAGAAGGGGGGGGGGTGCGAGGGGCAGAAGGGGGGGGTGCGAGGGGCAGAAGGGGGGGGGTGCGAGGGGCAGAAGGGGGGGGGGTGCGAGGGCAGAAGGGGGGGGGTGCGAGGGGCAGGAGGAGGGGGGGTGCGAGGGGCAGAAGGAGGGGGGTGCGAGGGGCAGAAGGAGGGGGTGCGAGGGGCAGAAGGGGGGGGGCGAGGGGCAGTGCCCAGCGGAGCCCCCCCCGCACACCCGGGGCTGGGCAGGACGCGGCCGGTAGGGGGCGCTCCGCCACCGCGGCTCATCCGCGCGCGCTGCCGGTACCGTCCGCGGGGATCGGGGTTGCTTTATTTGGGTCCTTTTCACCCCAAACCAGCCGGGGGTCCTGAACACCCAGAACTAAAGTCTCCGGGTTAGGTGGTTACCAGGAACCAGGGGCTCTGCTCCCGCCAATAAAACTCCCCAAGATAATTTGTAATCAAAGCAGCCAGGGGATGAGCTTTCCATCTCAGCCCTCAGATGTGTTTTCTGTGGAAGATCCTGGTGGATTTGCAGTAAATTTATGGAAGTTTTAGTGCTCTTGACAGGTGACTTTCCTATGAATGATAGCCCTACAGGCATCAATATTACATTTTTAAAACATGCAGTGACATCCCTGCCTGGCAGCCAGGAAGGGTCCCTCCTGCCATCCCACCTGCGTGTCCCACGAGCAGCACCCGCTTCTGCTCAGACTCCTGTCTGCTGCCACTGAACAGAGACATCTCTGCTCGAGATGGGTGGCAATACTTCCACTTCCAGAGATTAAAAACTCAAAAAACTAAAGACTAAAGACAAGAGACACTAAATGAACCCCCCTCTGCCAGAGCCCCGTTGCCTTTACCTTTTCTGTTCATCCCCATCTGGAGGCATTTCAGCAGCCGGCAGTACTGGCACCTGTTGCGCTGCTTGCGCGACATGACGCAGTTCTTGTCCCGACTGCATCTGTAAACCCGCTTGTTGCAGATGCTCCGTTTGAAGAAGCCCTTGCAGCCCTCGCAGGAGATGATCCCATAGTGCAGCCCCGTGGCTCTGTCCCCACAGATCAGGCAGGTTCGCTGATCCACCCGCTCATCTGCAAGAGAAGAGGAAAAGCTTTGTAGGTAACCCAGCAGCTCCACCGAGCCACCAGGAGCTCTCCCAAAGGGACTGGGAAAGTTTTGGCACCCTGTGACATGCATGGACAGCACTGGTTTTGGCAGGGGTGAGAAGGTGGCTCCCCTCAGCAGCCTTCACCAAACTTGGTGCTGCCGTTAGCAGAGAGGAACAGGGACCTTGAGGGGAAAAAGGCCCTGAGGTGTCCTACCTCATCCCCACAGCTGGGTGTGCAAACACAAACCCTGTTGGGTAGACAGCAAAGAACACAAAACAGTCACTCCTCATGTATTCCCAGGGGCAGGAAGGGAAGAGGGACCTGCCACCTTCTCATTTCCTCCAGCAAAGCCTCACAGCACAAGTCACCACCCAGAACCCACGTGAACTGTGTTATTGACTATTACAGAAACAATGGCATGGTTAAGCCACAACAATGGGATTTTACTGTTCCTTTTCCAAACCTTTGGAAAGCTTTGGGATGGCTGAAAATGCAAATTGCAGGACTCCCAGCAAGAAGGGCTGTCACATTCAATTCAGGATCTTCAGACTCCAGCATTGCCCTGAGACAGAGCAGGGACAATGCTCAGCTCAATGAGCTGGAGGTGATCTCCATAGAGGCACCAACAGTGTCAGATGGAAAGGAGAAAATAAATGCTGGCTGAAGAGATCCAGGTAGTAACCCCATATGGATCCTCATGCCTTGCATCTGCACAGGGATGCCCAAGCCTTGCCCCACACCACCAGGCAGCTTACCCTGCAATAACACCAGCCAGGTGCACGGGACTGGAGGAACCACATTTCTGTCTTTTACTGCCACACATTCCCCAGCCTGTTTTGTTTCAGCAAAATGATGCAGACCTTGGAAACCCCAACATGAAGAGAGCACTGCCTTGTGAAGATGAGCTGATTCAAACCCACTCCAGCACCACAACACCCAACCTGGCTTTCCTCACTCAGGTTTGACCAGGCAGCTTTCCCAGATAAAGTTGTTCTTATCTGGAGGATTTTGGGAGCAGATGGAGGTATCAGTCACAGTGCAGCTCCCTGCAACCTCAGTGCAAGCCTAAGCAACCCAACAAACCAGGATGTAGCTTCTTACTACTGGAGAACATGTGAATGCAATAGAAATAAATGAGCCAAACGGATTAGGATCAGAAATTAAACCAGTTTTCAGTTACATGAGCCAAGCAAAAATCCAAACCAGCTGCTCTTATTCACAAGCAGCTTTCTCCACAGTTTCAACCCAGTAGAAACCGTAACCTTTCTGTATTAAACTTCACAAGGCTTGCAACAGCACAGCATGTCCATTTGCACTATTCTGCAAATTTCACTGCAACTGTTATAAAACCTTAAAATAATGAGATGAATGAAGGAAGCTCAAACTTTAAAGAAGCATTTGTGGTGTCATCACCACCCTGAAATGTTCCCAGTTTTACAGGACAGACAACCTCAGGTATGTGCTGCCGAGGAATGCTGGCAGGGATCAAGCAGGGGCTATCAGAGCATCTCACAGGGGCAGCAGCTAAACATGACTTTGTAGCCCCAATTGCATAATCTCCACCTTGAGCGATCTGATAAGCACAGGGAGGGGGCTGGGGATTAGCTGGGGACAGGAGTCCTCTATCTCCAAGGTTTTGCTCAGCCTCAGCAGCACTCCTGGCCCTCCCCCTGCTCCCCCCAGCAGTGCCATAAACCGGGGGCAGTGGCCATGCTGGCCACCAGGCACATCATGGGAGACACAAAGCCATGGGCTAACAGACAGGGCAGAAGGTGGAAGAGGACACTGAGGATGGCTGCAGCATCTTGTGGGGGGTCCAGGGCTCCCTCCCCAGCCCAGCAGGTGGGTGGTGTGGGATGGAGCTGAGGGCTCATCTCCAGGCACAGCTTTTTTGTTGTGGGAAGAATGGGACCATCGCCCTGCAGAGGTGGGAAGTCTGGATGATTACAGCTTGGAGGGACCAGAACCCTTCCCTGGCCACCCCGCTGGCAGGGTGCAAGTGGCCACACTCACTGCCCATGCCCCCTACCACAAACTGTTCCCCGGGTGCATGTGCAGGCACCATTCACTGCAGAGCAGTGGGACACACACACCCTGAACAAAGACACAGACCTCCTGCAACCCACACACCCCCTCCCTCAGCTGCCATTCAGGCACAACTGGGAGATAAAAAAATAATTACCCACGGAAAGTCTCGGGGTTTCAGAGGTTTAAGGACTCCTGTAGGAGCTGTGAGCGGGCCCAATGCTCTCCCACCCCCCCAACCCCTCCCAGCTCCTGACCTTTGCTGTGTTTCATCCTACTTAATGCAAGCGCCTTGTGTAGGAGAATGCTGGGACAGCCAGGGAGAACCACAGCAAACTTCACCAGAATGGTAAAGTATAGGCAATTTCAAAGCAAATTTGCACTGGAAGAACTCTGAACTCCCTTAACCTTGAAATTTCACTAGAATATCAAAACTCATGGCAAATATAGTAATGTTACAGCAATAGCCTGCCTGCTCACCCTCCTCCCCTTCTGTCACCTCTTGTCTCACTGATTCCTCTGGTTTTAAAAGCCATAAAAGATGAGGTAGATTAGGAAACAAAGCAAGTGATAAGATTTTTCAAATACCTTCCACATGTTTTATTTCAGAGAGAGATGACTGAGGATGCCCCCCCTCCCATCTCTATTTTCCTGATGGATCTTGCATTTAAGGAACTCATACATGGGATATTCTGGCTTTGTTCTCACAGCCCATTGTAGCAGGGGCCACTAAATCAAACAATTGCTGCTACGACAAAGCACTCACAAAAATCTCAACCTCATCTTGAACCCTGAAGATTTTTATGGCTACTCCCTCACTAACCCCTCCCCAAAGCCACATTAAAGGATGTATTGTTTTCAAAGGTCATGGTAGGTTTCATACCACATTTTAATACAATGTAAATTCTCCAAGAATATTATGATGTTTCACAAGAGTCAGAGAAGATGGTGTGAGAAAGAGAAGGAATCTCTCCTTGTTTATGTTTTATAAGACAAACAGTAGAAACAAGACATTTATTTTTTTAAAAGACTTGCTTTTCCCCACAGTGAAATGAGCAGCCTTAGATAATTTTTAGAAGAAAAATCCTAAGAATTTCCATAGGGAAATACCTTCCAATTCTGCTGAAGCACGCAGCAAAGACACAGACAAAAAATACTGACACACATGAATGAGAATATAAATCAAATGAGCAAAATAAACTGGAATGTGGGGACACAGGACCAGCCTTCAGCAAGCCTCCACCACTCCCACCTGTATCACTCCTTTGATAAGCACCCCAAGCAGATGAAGGGAATCACCCCAGAGTGGACCAGATGCTGCTTCATCCCAGCCACTCCCCACAGCTGTGGGAAGGATCACACCCACCCCTGGAGATGCACCAACAGCTCCCTTGAAAATAAGGCTGAGCATCAGTGCAGCCAGCCCATGGTGCTTTATAACACAGCAGAAACAAAGGCTTTACTTCCCAGAGTGAGGCCCAAAGCACAGGCACAAACCCTCATCCAAGCCCCCAGAGCAGACGGTGCTGGGATCCAGTCCTGCTAGAAAGTGAGAGGAAGGACACAGGGAGCTGCACTTGGAAAACTTCCCACTTAAAGGTGACTTACAGCTAAGAAAATCCTTCACAGCTGAAAATAAAAATAATATTACAGATGACGCTCGGCACTGCAATCATTTATATATTTAACATCTTTCCAAGTGTGTATCATTTGTTTTCCTGGTGATTAACTCACCCTATCACACACCCTCTAGCTGGGTTTAAATCTCAAGCTGCTAAATACCAGCTGTTTGGAAAGGGGGGGAGGCAGGGGGATCTCACACATGTGCTACTGAAATCCTCACAAAATCCTGCTCACTCTGATGATGTCTCAAACACAAACACATGTGTTAGGGTTTCTTCCCTCCTCTGCGCCCCTGCCCCCCCCGGGAACCCCTTTATCTTTCCTAAGCATTTTTTACATTGTAAATTTTTAGTCTCAAGAAAATAATCTTTTTCAATTCAGGACCGAGAGCTGAGGGGATTCCCCCCCTTGCTGCTCAGTGCTGCATTGTCCAAACAAGCCCACCCCCAAGCCCAGGCACGTTTGCCTAAGGGGCTTTTCTTTAACTTATAATCAATGAACACAGGGATTAAATTTTCTGTGCAGTGGTTGCTCCCTGGGCCGAGCCCTTGGCTAGGTGCACAATGGGACCGGGCATCCTGCTCCCTCATCAGACCCATGGGTGGGGGTCCCAGCCCCACACTGCATCTGGGGTGAAGGCAGCAGCTCCTGCCTGGCTCCAAGAGCAGATTGTGCTGCCCCCGATCAGACCGGGCCATGGAGAGAGCCTGAATAGAATTAACCCTCTCTGAACTAAAACAAAAACATTTGTGTGCCCAGCTGGGATAAAGGTTAATTTAAATGGACAAGCCTACTCAAGTCCTTAAAAAAAAAAAAAAAAAAAAAAAAAAAAAAAAAAAAAAAAAGGGGGGGTGTGGAAAGAAAGAGGCTGCCTGCAACCTTATTCTCTGTAAAAAAATGTTATACTTATGGAGACACAGCTGCATTTTAAGAGCATTGAAAAGAGCCCAGCATATCTCTGCCCTGCTCTCCCTCTCTAGTAATTAAATCCAAAACTCCTAGTCTTATTTCAGAGTCATTTTGTTTCTGCTAAAGAAGAGCTCAGTCGAAAGAAAACCCTCAGAAAATGCAGAAATCATCATTTGCTCTTTATTTGCATAGGTATAAATCAAGAGTGTGCAGCTGATGAAACCCATCACCCTTCCCCTCCGCGGCTGGGACCCATCACCATTTGCATATCAAAAACTCATCTGCGACATCCAACTTCTGGGGTCAGGGGGAGCCCCCCGGCCCTGCCTCCCCCAGCACCCCCATCCCGGTGCATACATCCCATGTCCCAAGAGCCACCCGAGGGACACTGCCAGCTCCTCACCCCGCTCCATTGTGCGGCACAGGGGGGGACGGGAGACAGGGCCTGATCCTTCTCTCCGGCCAGTTGTTGCACAAAGAGTTTGGAACAAAAGCCCACGGCACCAAAATGCGTCCCTGGAGCGGCGGTCCCAGCCCCGGGGTCTCCAGCACCGCACCCGGTTTGCAGATCGGCTCCGAGCACAGCAACCGCTCTCCCCAGTGATCAACTTTCTCTAATCCCATTTCAGAAAAACAAAGCTTTTTTGCAGGGTCCCTTGCTCCAGATAAAACCTGGTTTAGACTCCGTTTTGTTTTATTTTTTAGAAACTGACAAATTGACAAAAGCAGTAAGAATAAAACGTGACTTGCCTGACTGAAAATACTTTTCTTGGACCAATTTAAGTTCTCTAGATGTGCAACGACTGCGAATGATGGAGAATTAGGAAAATGTAAGGTTAAACCCGCAGCCAAGCCCAGCAGCCCCTGCCTACAAGGAGGCAGGGCCCAAGCACAACTACAGATAATGACTTTTCAAAATGTGGGTTACCCAAACAAGCGATGTGCTTTCCGTAAATATTTTGCCCTGATTCTCAAGAAGAGCTTTGTCACTGCCATCAACCACACGGAAAAAAATAAAAGGTTTAAAATATCAGTGAACTGGTACCAGTCCCAGGAGGGATGGAGCAGTGTTATCAAGTGCCTACATGACCTCGCTACTATCAATAATTAACAATACTAAAAAAAGCTCTTGCAGATGGTCAAAGGGATTAGGAACTTTAAAATATAAACAAATTAAGCCACAAAACAAACCAATACTTTTTTTTTTTTTTTCCCTTTAATTGCATAATCCGGCTGGCAGCCGTTGCCTGGGGTGTCGGCCAGCACCCCGCGCCTCGGGGCTTCCCCAGACCGGAGGAAATAAGAAAAAAAAAACACTCCACAGCCGTCCCGCAACCTAGTCCCGGTGCGGGCCCGGCCCCCGCATCGCCGCCGCTGTCCCCGCCGAACCGAGCTGTGGGACGGGGCAACCCCGGCCCCTCGCACCCCGCCCCTCCCGAACAAAGCCCGGACCCCCGCTCACCTTCCATGCAGGTCGAGTCCCGCTTCATCCCCCCCCGTTGTCGCCCCTCAGGGCCGCCTCATGGCGGCGGGAGCGAGGCCGCGGCTTCGGGCGGGCGGACAGCCCGGCTCGGCCATCGCCGCCGACCGGGGCCGGCCCTATGCTAACGAGCCGTGATGTCAGCGTGACCCGCCGGGCCCAGCGGGGCCGGACCGCACCCAGGTCCAGCCCCGGGACCGCCCCGCAACCGGGCCACGCCCACGAACCCAGGCCCGGGTACCCGCACCCAGAACAGACCACGCCTGGACCCCCAACCGGAGTTCTGGGTGCGGTTCCCCGGCCACCACCTTGGGTGTTTCTTTCACCCATTACCAAGACAGCCAAGAGAAAGATCTGCTGAGGTCGGGCAGTAACACACGTGGGGAAAAAACACAAGAATTTCCAGTGTGAAAAACATTTCTGTTAAGTATGAAATTGATGTCTGTAAGCTGGTAACGGGAACTGGGCAAAACCCCATTCTTAGTTTTAATGACGACTGAAATACAAGCTCAGGATGGACAGACAGGTCCTGCCAACACAACAAAGCCAACAGGGGCAGTACCAGGTGACAGGCAGAGCTTTCCACACCACACCAGTGTGTCAAGGGAAGGCACATGCTGTCCACCAGCCTTGCCTTGCCTTGCCTTGCCTTGCCTTGCCTTCTTCCCTTCCTTTACCTTCCCCTTTTTCATCCTCCTCTGGCATGAACTCACCCTTGGGCATTGCAGACTTCACATGCTGCAGACACAGGATAACCTGTCCCAGTGGCCAGCTGGGTTTGACCAAGCCCAGACCACCACTCACCACACTGAGGCATTTAAGGGAACAGCCAACAACTTTCCTGCCGATGCCCAGCTCAACCTGTGCTCCAGATGTCTACACTGACTCTGTTCAAAAGCCATCATCTGCTTCTGCTCCTCACCCTGAGGACTGCGGGGTGCAACCACGCTCTGAGAAATGGCCAACTTAAAATAAACAAGGCACAGAGGCAACAAAAGAGGTCATATTTCACTCCATCTCAAGCCTGAAATTTTATTGCTTTCTGGTGACATCCAGCAGTGCAAATAACCTCATCTGTGCACCAGAGCAGAGCTCAGCAGCACCCTCCTGGCAGCCTGGGCACCCTGCTCCAGCCAAGCCCACCAGGGAGCAGACAGTCCCTGCCAAACCCAACCCTTCAGCCATTCTGTGCACTCACAATCCCGTTGTAACCCAGGGTTTCTGCAGGAGCAGGTGCAGGATGCAGGACCAAGCTGTCACAAACTGCTCTGCCCTGGGCCCACTCTCCAGTTTACTTGTGCTCCAATCTGGGCAGTTGCTCTCTCAGCCCTTGACATCCTCTTCGGCTTGACCTCCCTTTTTCCTGTTGGAGGTTGCCCGGGCAGGGCTGTGCAAGGAGCTGCTTCCCTGCCCTGCCAGCACAGGGCCAGGGGACACGTCCCCGCTGCACTATTGACACAGCTGCTGACTATTGTGCAGCTCCCGGAGCTCCGCATTCCTCCTCCCATGCAAGCTCTCGGCTCAGTCCCGGCACCCCTCGGAGAGGTGTGACCAGAATGCTGAGTGATGGTTCTGTAGCACCGCCGTGTGATGTGCACACAGCGAGCTGAAATAAAGCAACTTCATCTCGGGACAACAGGCTGACACCAAGTTGCTCACACTGCTGCTGATGGGGCTCAAAACAGAAACACCCCACTCCCCCCCCCCAAAAAAAAAAGCCACTGCTTATTCAGAAACAACTGGAAGAGTAGACACAAACTGGCTGGGAGAAAGAATAATTGGCCAAACAATTCAAATCTTCCAAATTACTCAAAATTCATATTCCAAATTACTCAAAATTCATATTACATACACGTCACAGTTTGTCCATAATAAATCCTTAAGGGCAGGAAATAATTGCAGAGCTCTGGAACTGCTCTGTAAAATGAGAGGCCAAACTTGGAATGGGCAGAGGGCAAAAAAAGAGACGAGAAAGATTAATTCTGTCATCTGAACAAAAAAACCTTAAAGCAAGCCTGGTAAAAGAAAAAAGTCATGTGGTTGGTTCTTTTTTTAGTCTGAATCAGCCAATTTTCACCCCAAACAGAAAATCTGATGCTATTGCAACGTTCTGAAATTTTAGGTAACACCAGCTCATAACAGTAAAAGCCAAAATTGGACAAGTGACATCAGTACCTGCCCAGATTTATCGTCTTGACATCATGGCCATAAGGGACAGGCATGGGAAGCAAGAGGAAGACACAGAAGGATCTCCAGGGGGTGCCAAGAACTGGCTCTTTCCATAACCAACCAGGTCACAAGTGAGGACAGAAAAAACACTGCGTTTTGCTGCATTTTGCTGCAATTTGTCCAAAGTGAACTGCGGAGAAACAGCCCCCAGCTGGCAAAGCAGCCAGGAGATGGTGTGGAGAAGATCAGTGGCTACAAGTGTGGCAGGAGAAAGACAAAACAGGCATGAGAGTTGTGCCACGCTCTGCCAAAAGGCAGCCTGTACACATGTAGGAGTGCTGAGAGAGCTTGTCCTTAGGAACACATTCTCTATTTTCTTTTGGGACCATGGTTGTTTCTCCCAGGCTTTTCAGAACTGTCGAGCCCAGCCAGAGGCTAAGGCAGCACTGAAAGGGGTCAGATGCTGTCAGAGCACAGCCAGGGTGTTCTTCCAGGACACCCCCTGAAAACACTGCTGCTTGCCATACCTGATCCCTAAAAACCTCCATGAAAAACCCAGATTTGGGCAGAGAAGGGCTGGCAGGGCCCAGGGTAGGGGCTGCCCTCCCACCCACCCTCGCTGCACAGCTCCAGCCAGGCCTTGACCATTTTCATGACAATCAGGGCTCTGTTGTGTCCACACAGTTTGAGACATCGGCCCCTTTGTGTGTTGGGGCTGGGGACAACAAAACCCATCACATCTCCCTGAGCTGCCTGTGCCCCGGCTCACCATGGGCTGAACTGAAACACTGAACTGGTTTGGATTTCAAGTAACAAAACAGGGCATAAGCAAATGCCAGCACACAGCAAACAGTGCCATGGACAGTGTGTCTGTTCTGCAGTGCTGATGCTCTGAGCTCTGCACAGGTTTGTAAATGCAGCTGAGTAAATGTTATAAAATCAGCTTAGGGCACCTCAGGAGTGTGGACGTGACTGCTTCCAGCCACTGCAGTGAGAGAGCTGGCTCCAAGTAAACACAGCACACGCTTTCCCCAAAACCTCTGCTCCCCTCACCCTATGTATGCAGATAGTTCAGGGACAATACAAAAAATAGAATAACATTGCTTAGAGATGCCATGGAAGGAACTGCAAGAAATGATCACAAACATCCCCCGACTTCTGAGGAGCCTTGTGGTAAACGTTTAAGAATAGATGTGGGTAATTCCACTGCTCCCCAGCATTAAAACATGCCAGGAACGTGGCCTTAATAATTCTGGTGAAGGTATTCACTTGGTGTACATAAAACTAAGCATTTTCATCCTTCTTTCTATTTTGATGGGTTGCTGTGTAAAATGAATCTTATCAAAATTCCATTTTTATTTGTTTATTTATATTTTTATTTGCCTGACCACTGAATTTGCTGAACCAGCCAATTGAGTGGCTTGCAAGAAGCTTTTCATTGCATCTGCCTTGCTGGGTGACAAACAGTGGAGACCAGCTCTGTGTAACAGAGGAAGAAGCAGGGGGGAGATTAAGGGCTCCTTAGAGAGAAAAAAACCCAAAAAAACAAAAAAACAAATGGGACTGTAGGCATGAGGAGTATATGGCTTTACTGCCTTCGTGGGCAAGTACAAGAAAGGAGAATTGCAGAGGGAGAAGCTTTACATTTCTATGAGCAGGCAATCGAGCTCCTTTTCAAACCCTTTGCAGAAAGCAGGATGACTCCAGCCCAGGAGCATCTCCGGTCACTCCCTGTACCTCACCTCGGGCACGCAGCCTCAGAGCATTCCAGAAAACATGGGGAAGACCTTGAGCTGGCATCGCCCCCTTTGGAAGGGCAGGAAAAGCTTTGTGCATCAAACTGAGGAGCCAAAAGCTTACGGCTTACATCTAATGCAGCGGCACCAACCACAGTCTCTGCTGCAGCCCCACGGAGTTTTAACAATGCTAACAACAGTTTGTTGTGAGAGCTGTATTATTATTATTATTATTATTATTATTATTATTATTATTATTATTATTATTATTATTATTATTATTAATCGTTCTGAAATACTGATTCCAGGTAGTAGCAACAATTGCCGGTACCCCCAGCAAAACAAATAAACAGCCAGAGGACATTTCCTCACACCTCAGGTCAGCAAAACAAAGAGGAAAAAAGGCTCCGAGCTGGAGCTGCGGGTCCTACAGCCGGGGGCACCCCTGTCCCCGCACCGCAGAGCCCCCCGGGGCAGGGCCGGGACCACCCCCGCACCTCGGGCCGGACAGGAGAGGGCAGCACCCGACTGAGGGATGGGTGAGGGGGTCCGCTCGGAACCTGCACTGTCAGACCTTCCGACGGCTACAGACCAAGGGCTGAAAATCAGCTCTGCCTGTCTCAGGAGCTGCCACCGCCAGCCCTGCTCTGCCCCTTGCCCGGGATGATCCGTAGGTGACGAGATCCGCTGAGGGCTTGTCGGTCCTTAGGTTTTAGTTTTACTACAATTAATTTTTCTGTTATTAGGAGTAGCTATTTAAAATGTTTCCTCCTTTTTCTTTTGCTATTGCGTTTAACTCGATGTTTGTAATACTATTTTCTTGTTTTACAGGAAAAGCTGAACAGAAATGTCCTTCCAGAATTTACAAGAGCAGAAATAAGAGTGTGGAGGAACTGCCTGGCATATCCTGAATATAGCCCCAGACTTGCCTTTTGTTCTCAGGTAGCAGCCCAAGAATACATCCATTCAGCAACCAGCATATTCCACTGAAAAAAAGAACATCACCAGCACTTCCAGCTTCTGTTCTTAACTCTGCCAACACCTCCTCAGCTTGGAGCCTGAACGACTTCACCACCCTTAGCATGTCTCACCTTTAGTTACTTCTTGACATCAAGTTTAAATGCAATTACAAAATTTCAAAAATCCATGGAAAATATGTTTATTAAAAATGCAAGGACAATTAAGGGAAGAGAAGATAACACTGGACAACAGGGCAGGAGAAATTCCTGTACTCAAAACCACGTGTGTCAGTTCAAGGTAGTGTGATTTGAACCTGACACCACAAAGGACGAGAGTGCTCAGGAAATTCAATCTTTCCTTCTGTTGAGCCCGTCGGAGCAGCCCGGAAATGTGAGGCTCTTCTGCATTTCTTCCCCATGCTACTAACATTGCTTTTGAATATGGCAAGAGCTGGGCCCTGAAAAAAAAGCTGTTACCTCCCCATCTTCCCTCCACTAAATCTGATCCTAGTCTTTTCCTTCTGATAAAAAGATACTCAGTTTTCATATCATCTCTACCAGCAGCTCCCAGACCCCAGATACCACCCACCCCAGACAGCATGAGGTTCCAAATTAAGATGTACGTGACTGCAAATAACAGACAATTTTTCTAGATTAACACTAGGGGGGAAAAAAAAACCCTTCCATCCTCCTCTCCATTCCTGAAGCTGCACAGAGCAAACAATTCACATGCTTTTTCCTGACAGAGA
Source organism: Calypte anna (assembly GCF_003957555.1). NCBI lineage: Eukaryota > Metazoa > Chordata > Aves > Apodiformes > Trochilidae > Calypte > Calypte anna. The sequence continues at coordinate 6,762,319 of NC_044262.1, read as the reverse complement.
GGCTGCAGCAGCACGGAGATGGCTTCTTGGGGTGTAAAGAGTGGATCGAACATGCAGTATTTAAGACAATTAGATTTTCAAAGAAACTACACTAAACATTTCTTTCATGTGTAATCAAATTATGTTAAAGCAAACCTCATAATTTAAACCATCCCATTGGTCAGCTCCTATTTGTTTTCCCTGCACCCTCATTTTTGCTCCAGATCTGTCACATTACATTAACACCTTTCCTAGTCACTGCCTACAGAAATAACAGCCTTCGACATGCCTGCACAATCCATTTGTCCTGCTCTAATTACTTTTTGACATAGCCTCCTCTGCTGTTATCTTGCCTTTTCTGACCTCTGTTTGTATTAAATCCATTTAAAACAATCTTTGAACTCAGTATCTATTGTGATGTGTCTTGTATGATACTACTGGAGTATCAGACAACATTTTGTAAATCAAATATTTAAATCTATGGTAATAAGACTTGAGCTCCTACACACTGGTAACAGCTACAATGGGCTGCAACACATTTTCAGGGGGAAATTCCCATGGTCATAAAACCTTTCTATGTAATCCAGCAGGTAGCTCAGAGATAAATGGGGTCCTCTGGGTACTAAGAAATTTCCCTTAATTTCACTGATGGGAAGGAAAGCAGGAGAAACTGGGAAAAGAGGTCATTTTGCACCAAAACCACCCCAACAACCATCAGCCAATCAGAGTAGGCACTAGAGGCCTAGGCAGGGAGCAGTGACCATCACAGTTCAGATGGAAGCACAGCAAGCCACATCTGCTCCAAACCCAGAATCTCTAATCCAAATATCCCTGTTTTCATCAAGTCCATTAGAAAAACGTGCCCTTATTTTCTTTTGTGGCTGATTCACAGAAGATCAGCTTCTAGCTCCCATCCAGCTCCTCCGACGAAGAAGCAGCAGAGGATCTGCTCTGTGTCATGTGGCTGCCTCAGAGGCAAGGACTTATTCCATGTGGTGGAACTAATTTTGGGGGTATCAAGTTGGTCCCTATGTAGATATGTCTCAGGATACAGTCTAACTACTCTTTTCCACACCACACAGCCTCGCACTAACTTAACTGGTAGCTAGTCAATATTTTACTCCCATTAGAAGATCCTTCAGAAACCTACATTTGCTCTGGTTCATTTCCAGGGTAATTATCCAGTTCACATGGAGTCTCATCTTCTAGATACAGCCAGTTCAGATCCAAGCTCTATATTTTGTCTTCCAGATGACAGCACTATAAAACTGATGGGGGACAAACCCAGACTCAATTAAAATACATTAAATGTAATGTAACAGTGCTGTGATTTGTCAGAGCCAGCCAAGGGGTTTTATTTCTTTGAATTCCCTAACTTTGTCCTCAGGACATTAAGAGCCCATGAATGTTGTGGAAAGCTCTTCCCACAATACTTCCCTACACATATTTTTATTTTCCCCTTTTTCTTTCCTGTCAGCAGCCCTGACCACAAAAGCCTCCCTCATTAAGGCATCCAGACACAGAAAAGACCCATGGATGAAGGGAACCTAAACATGAGCAGGGCTGTGCTGGGCCAAGCTGTCCCAGCTCCCTGCAAGCCTCAGCCTGCTCTCAGACAGGGGCCAGAGCAGATGCACAGGAAATGGCAAATTACAAATACTAAATTTCTTTTTTCTTTTTAACTTTTTTTTTCCTCCTTAAGGAAAATTTACTTTTACTTTAGAGAAAGACATTTAAAAATAAACTAATTCCACACATCCAAATCCTCTCAGACCACCTTCTCAGGTCCCCTCTGAAACACAGTGCTGGCAGAAAAGCCAAATGTCTTTTCTTCTCACAGTTTGTCACCTGAGGAGGGTTTCTTAGCCTTTATATTTCTTCTTAAAACAACCACAGATACTTTGGAAATTAAGGGCGCATAAAAGTGGCTTATATTTTTAATCTGCCCTATTTACTGGGACATCCTACATCACACCCTGAATTCCCACTACCTACAGCACCCTTCCACCAACATTCACTTTTTGATTTTGGTTTTATACCTCTGTGATTCCCCCCTGAAGATGGCTGGAACATCACTGCAGTGCTCAGCGTTAGGGCTGGAAGCCCCGGGTGGGACTGCTGGGGTAGAAATTGCAGGAACAGGAGCGAGTCAGAGCGTCAAGACACGAAGTCACATAGAATGTCAGGGACTTCAACTCCTTGTGCAGGAACCTCATAGCCAGAGGGTCCCGGCGTTAGTGCAGGGATTACTGCCTAACAGATGCCTCTAAACGACCCTCCAAAGGAATCCACCTTTCTCCATGACTGCCCGGGGCCATCGGCCCCAGATTAGGGGGGTTGATTTCCCCTCATTAAGCGTGTCCTGGGCTGCCCTGTGCCCTGGTGACCACCCTACAGCCAGCCCTGCAGCCTCCCCAGCCCACCCCTGCTGCCCTGGGCTGTGCTGGGAGGCTCAGAATGCCAGATTTCCTAAACCAAACAAACTCCCCTTCTCCCTCCGGGGCTTGAGGAGCGGCTGCACCCCCGGCAGAGCTGTGGCTGTGTGTCTGTCTGTGCTGCAGCAGGACAGACGGACACCACTGCCCTTCCAGGGCTGCCTTCCCCGCTGCCGATGGCTCCATCACCACTCCTGGCATGCAGCACAGGCTTAGCCAGAGGGGTCCTCTCCAACGAGAGGTGCTGCAAGAAATCTGAGATGGTTTTAGAGGAAACATGGATGATTCAGATCGGAAATTAAAATGATCTGCCCCAACGACAGTTCCCGGATTTCAGAATTGCATTTTTGGAATTCCAGTCGTATTATATTTTCACGTTGCTTATTTAAGATAAGCCTACTCATTTTTTAGAAGTTAAAAATTAAATTCTGCATTAGTGTTTTCATCATATATCTTGAAAACAAGGCAAATAAAACCCTCCCAGTGCTTTGCACCAGGCATCTTTATCAGCAGAGGAGACGGGGCTGTGTGTGCTGCGTTGTGATGACTTTGCAGCACACGTACTACAGAGAACAGTCCTTGCTACTCATAGGAGACACTCTCTAAATGCTCAGATTCACGTCTCTGAGCACAGCGTGTGTGTTAGAACAGGCAAAATCACAGCTAGCAAGTTTCTACCCCAAATTTAGCAAACTGTGCTTGTGCTACATCTACATGAGCACATGGAAGATGTTAGGAAAAGGCCACACTGGAATTAAACCAGTCAGTATTTGGTTAAACAAGAGTTAGGCTGATGGCTCTCTATACATACGAATGCCACTTAACAAAACAAAGTATAAATTCCTACAGGGCAGCGACCTTCTTCTTTAAAGCAAAAAAGAAATCTGTCTTTTTCTGCCTGAATTGTCACCCCAGATACAACTCTTGCTGGAACCTAACTGCATTGTTGCTTATTATTATATTAACAAAAGATAAACATGCCCCCAGAGAGCAACCAGGGAGGAATCCCAACACCCACACCTTAATATATACTATCGTGTAGTGAGCCTTATCCACCCAAACTTTTCCTTGCACATATTATCTGTAAGTCCAGGGAGAAGCTGCTTTATGCAATGGCAATACAGCAGAGCAGGGTGACAGTCTAACATGGTGTCCTGCTGAGATCCAAGAATAGCAATGCCTTAAAAGGCAGCGATGTTGAGATCACAAGGAAAAGAGAATTAGGGCACAGCTGTGGAGTTCTGTAGGCTAAAACATAGACTCAATATGTCAGAGAAAATTAAATCACAGACCTACATGTAATTTCTAGTTTCATTTATAACTTCGCTGTAGCTGTGCAGAATTTATACTTGGGTCATACATGTGAGTTGCTGTGTTTCTGCAGACACAAATAAAATATGAAATTAATTTTAAAAGAAAAAACACAGGAGCTATATGCAAACAACAATACAGACACCTCTGTTTTGAATGATGTTGACATGGTACTGCAGCTCTAACATGGTTTTATAACCAGCCTTCTACCCAGCTCTTGAGGTCAAACAGCAGAACCACAGCCCTGCTCGAGGACCAAGCAGAGCTCGCAGCTTTACCTGCAGTTTGAAACAAAGAAAAACTAAACCCACATGTTAGCAAGCTAAAGATGCCTGAAAAATGCCATAGGTGTTTTCCTATGGTTGTCAGGTAAGGGTAAGACACCTTGCCCCAAATGAGAAGGCACCAAAACAGAACAAACTTTTGCAAGAGCTTTTTCTCCCTTGAAGAAGCGATTTTTCTAACATTTTTCAGAACAGTGTCTACATCTGTTTTCTGCTATTTTTTATGTTTGAAGACCAATACAAGCTTCTCCTCTAAAAGCATTCAGTATCCACAGAACCATTATGCTCTGCCAGTATCTGCTGTGGCATTCTGTGTCCCACTCATGAGTTTGGGGGTACTGAGGTGTGTAACCAGCACAGTCAGCACTGTGCTCACTGTAGGGAGGTTGGGAACTTTCTCCAGCATCTCATTCCCACCTCCAGCCAAACCTCTCTAAGGCAGCACCACCAGGACACCCTCACAGAGCTGCTGGATGTCAGAGTGATGGGGCCAGGAGTCCCTGTGGGTGCAGGTGACCTTCAGGCCCAGGGGGACAGGACATCCTGGGGACCTCCATCTCCGAGGAGCAGCCAAGCAGGGCAGCACCCATCCCAGACACTGCGTGACAAGAAGACTTAAATTATGTCTTTAAAGACTCTGCTACCCAGGGACAGCTAAGAGAGAAGGGGGAGAAGAAGCTGGCAACAAGGGGACAAGAGGCTGCCTGGGATGAGACAATTTTCCTAGGTCACTGGTACTTGAGCACTGCCTGGGTACAGAACAGGGAGAGAACAGAGGTGGGAGGCTGCATGTAATTATGACTTTGTTTAGCTAAGGGTATTTCCTGTGGAGCTTACAAAGCACAACTGCATGCAAAGCAGTTTTGTTGATATCAGCTACCCTTTGTTTCTGAAGAGGTAAATTATATATATGATTTGAAGACAAGGTTGAAAAACTGTTAAAAGTTACACCTGAGCTGCAGGCAGGGCTGAGGACCAGCAACCAACAGGAGCCAACTCCTGTGAAGGGATAAACCATGGAGAGGTTTTAAGAAGTGTAGGGAGTCCAGCAGCCAAAAGACAGGGAGAAGCTGAAACAGCAGAGCAAGGGACCTGCAGGGGCAGCCAGCGGGTGTCCAGGGGATGGTGCTCGACATGGCCCACTGACTCCTCTCCACAGCTGGAGTGAGTGAGCACATGGCATTCCCTGGGAAAAGCAGGAACATGCCATTACAGCCATCACACACAGAAGGGCAAAGGGTGAGCAGAAGTGGTGTGTTAGTCCAGTTTGCAGAGATGAAGGCTGACAGAGAGAAGGGTGAAGAGGGCAGCCCTCAAGAACAGGTACTGCACACAGGGTAGGTGTGCATACCAGGATGTAATTAACAGAGAAAATGCCAAATGCTTAAAATAAATTGTTTTTCCCAGGCAGAACTGTGTATTACCTCCTCTAAAGCACAGCCTAGCTCATGCATATGCAACATTTTCCACGAATCCTGCACGTGGTGCAGAAAACAATCCTGTAAATGAGGATGGAAAATGAGGTCAGTAACTGTCTCAGAACACATCTTGGGCTCACGGCAGCCACATGCAGGTCCCTTGGGTGACCTGCTGCCCGCCTGGCACGACAGAGCCCTCACCCTCTGCGCTGGGCTGCGGCTGCTCCGGCACCGCTCACCCTGACCCACTTTCCTGCAGCATTTCTGCATAGCGACAAGAGGTCCTGGCAGGACAAGCGTCACCTCCCAGCCCACAGGATTCTCCATTTCCTACTGCTTCAGCTGGAAGAATGTGTTTGGTGTTTACAGGCAGGCACACATGAGCGTGGCATTACACAGAAAGGTATGTAACACACATAAACCCTGGGAACAGCTGGAATTAAAACAAAAACAACAACAAACCCTGTTCTCATTTGCAGAATGTTCCTTTGGATCAGAGTGACTGAACCAATACCCAGCCGAGGGATCCTCCTGGCTGCTCACAAGGAGCAGGGCTGTTTCCATCTGCCCACAGCTCTTTTAAAGGGACTTTGCCCATTCCTCTCGAGCCAGCTGGAGCATCCAGGTGACCCCAAATCAACCCTGCTCTTTGACTGCAACCAAGACAAATACTAATACACTGAGCCAACCAGAAAGGTGCTCTTCCTTCAGTACCCCACACCAGAGCTCCAGCACTGGGAGGAAAGGCATTTGCCCAGCCCAGCCTTGGCCACCTCTTTCCCTGTCCCATTGCCCGCTCACCCTGTCCCCACAGAGCCGCTGTGCTGGCTGCAGATGCACCCAAAGCTCTGATGTCATCTCAAGGCTTTTTTCTTTTTCTTTTTCTCTCTCCCTCTCTCTCTCTCTCTTTTTTTTTTTTTTTTTTTTTTTTGTTCTTAGGTAAAGCATCTATATTTCCTCTGTTCTGAAATTTTGCTGAAACTATAACAAGCCAAAAATCTCTTCAATGGGAAATTTCACAAACAGAGGATTATGACTTCAGCTACAGAATAAGCAGCAGGAGCAGATGGAACTCTTCAGAAACAATGATTCCATTTTCATGCAAATTTCCTTAGTAGTTAAAAAAAGACGAAGAAGAAAAAACCCACCAAGATATCAGAATGGTTTCTAAATGGAAGGTTTTTGAATGATTCTAAAAGCAAAGGGCTGGTAGATCTCCACAATCCCAAGCATTTTAGCAGCAGTCAGGGAAAAAAAAAAAAAAAAAAAAAAAAAGCATGACAAACTAAAACCAGACTCTGTACCTCGTCAGAGTCCTGATAAGAGAAAACAGAAAATGGAGGGAAAGTATATTTCATTTTTTTAGGGTTTTCAACATCATCGTGGGCTTTGTGATAATGCATACTTCACAGCTAATTCTTATGCTCTTTAAGAGCACAGCCTTCATTCATGAAGCAGCATGACAAAAATTCTTTATCCACTTGATGACTACGGAAGGTGACAGCCACCGAGAAAAAGACAGCCACAGGGACCCTGCCAGAGTGCTAACCTGCAGCGTGCCTCTCCCGGAGTACAAGTGCTCCCCTGATTACAAGAATACAGACATGCATTTTTCATTGCTGAAATGTGGAAACTAAGCCAATTCTTTTGTTATTAATACTGGCAGCATAACCTAAAAAACAAATACAAGCACAGAGTTAGCAGACCCCATTTCTGGCTCTTCCACTGACTTGTTACTTAGCTTTGCTCTTATGCCTTTATTTTTCCTTCTTGCTTAGTTCTCAAGTGAGAGAATTCCACCTACTCCCTAACTCTCAGTGTTGCAGATATGTTTTAGTGGCAGCGAAGGGGAATACTTTGGAAGACCAGTGTAATTCCACTTTTAAAGGCTATTTTTTTTTTTCAGCTGAGGTTTTGCAGGTAAATGAACAGAAAAGCAAGATTCAAATCGATTGCTGTCGATGATGAACCAGGTGGAAGGCTGTAGCTGTGAGCTGCTGCCACCCTGTCAGGTTGCCCCCTCCAAATCCAAGCACCCTTCCTGACACAGTCTCCCCCTCATGCTGCTCAAGTTTTGCATTGAGTCTCCACAAATTTCTCTCAATTCTATCCATCAATTTCTATCTCAGTTTATTGCTGATTAAAAAAAAAAAATTCCTTGTGTACTTTTCACACAAAAGAGATACAAAGTTTGATACAAATATAATTGTAACCAGTGTTAAAGTAAAGGCCTCTGGACCATGCATTCAATATCCAGAATACTCCTGTTTAATCCCATTCTACCTACACTTATCCCTTTCATCATGTCACTGGCCAAATCTTTTCACTTTGAATTTGCTCTCAAACTGAATCTCCTTCCTTCCTCATCAAGTCAGATGGATTTAAGTAATGAAAGCTAAAGGACAGAGCACACAGAGAATAACTCCAAAAAATGGGCTCAACAAGGTTTATTTTGAAGCTTTCCCTTGCTTTCTTCTTAGAAGGATGTACAAGTAGAAACAATTTTCTCAGTTAATCCCTCTTTGACCCAAATTAACTTTTTCAAAACTATTCTTAAATAATTTGCTTTACAATCTTGTCTGAATGAACCTGACAATAGACACATTCCCATTTCCCAAGGAAAGGCAGGGGGACAGCAGCAGGGAGGAGATGAGCTGGTGGGTCTGCACGGGCTGGGGAAGGGGCAGGGTGGTGGTTCCACCATCAGAGCCAGAACCTGCTCACTCGCTCACCATGGGGTTTGGTTTTGCACGACTTAATTCACACTCCTCAGAAACGAAGGCCAAGGGAACATAATGACCAGGACCTTGCACCACACAGGCAAAGGGGAGACATTTCCACCCCAAACTGAGCAGCAGTAATTCAGACACAGCACAACCCTTGACTGCAGGAGCAAGTTTAGAGTAGAGAGAAGTGCTGGTCTTTCTGCAGGACAGGAACTGCCAGCGAGACACAAGAATAACCGTGAGCAGCACAAGGGAGTGCGGGGATCGCCTCTCATTCAGCTGCCTCTTTGGTTTTTCCTTGAGACCTGGGTAAATTTTATGCAGCAAAACATAAGTCGAAGTTGATTTCAATATTGTAAAATGGCTTAAGGGTCAACCCCCTCACCTCCTCCCCTTCCCAGCACCGTCAGAAGTGACAGGGTCCTGCAGGGCCCAGCTCTGGCTCACAGGAACAGACGCAGCAGAACGGCCCCGGCTGCGGTGCCCTTGCCTGGGGAACTCGTTCTCCACGACTGCTCCAGCAGTTCATCTCCCAACAGGAAGCAATGTTTTCCACAGCTTTAGTGAAACACAATTCTCATTTAGTAATCACGATGTACATCCAATGGAACAGCACATAGGGCTTTGACAAAGAGCAATGTAGTTAGGACAAGCCTCAAAATATTAAAGCATCTTAACCATCTGAACATGGGAGACAGAAAGAGGTATCTGAAGACTGGGGCAGCATTGTGTTTAAACACTGTGGCAAAACATTATTACTTTTTCTAAACCCTAACATCTCATATTTGGGCACTTTCATGTGATTTCTGCAAATGTTTAAAATTGATTTACCCAAGGGCTTCTGACTCTTAGTTACTAAAGTTTTAAAATTATCACAACCTTGTACTAGGCAGACAGCAGGAAGTCACCCCTAATTCAGGATTCCTAATGTACTGGGCTAGAGCAGTAGGCTGGAACTTAATCTAGGATAAAGACTTCAGTGTTTTCCAAAAAAAATTGTCCCACTTGCTTTTTTTTTTAAAGCAAATCTTAAGAACAAATCATTAACAGCCAGCACAAGGGTATTACCTTGAAAGATCTCATTATCTGGACAGCATACAAAGCTGGGAAGTACAGTAGGTCCATGAAGCCACAAGCAGGGGGCTGTACAATCTCCTAAAGCTCAATTGCTATTCAGATGGCTTGTGAAGACCAACCCACCAATGCTCTTATGGTTCAGAGGAAAGGATCAAATATTGTGTGCTTTTCAGCCACTGTGACCCACAGCTGACCACTTAGAGGCACACTCATAGCCCAGTCTGCACAGGAACAAATATTTTAACAAGAGGATTGACTACATTTTAGAAGAATTGTCAAGTGGCTCAAGGAGCAAAAGATAATCTTTGAAAGCAGAGAGAGAAGGAAGCTGTCTGGAAACCAGAGAAGGTACCAGAATGGTTATTGTGGGCAGAATGGACAGCAGATATGAGCTATCTCCTTCACACTCATGATGAGGAGGTGGGAACCTGTTCATCCACATCAGTGGCAGCTGTGTGACACTGATACAAGTCTGGGTCACCACTAAAGCAGCATACTAACCTCCTTTTTTTTTTTTTTTTTCCTAATTGCTTCCTTTTGGATGTTCCATGTAACTGACATTTGTTTGTTCATTTTGTTTTCCCTGCATTCAGCCAGCCCTTGAGGTCATCCTATAGTAATCCATGTCCAGAACACCCAGAAGGGCCCTCTGGCCCAGCCCTCCTCCTTCTGTGTCCCAAAGCTGGCATTAGGATGTGACTGACAGTGCTCAAAGAGACCCAAGTTCCACCACATCAACAGAGGAGCATGAGCTGTGTTATTGCTGCAGCACCTTCCTGCCAGCAGTCACCTGCAGCTTGTGTCACCTTGTGTCACAGGTTGGGAGAGACCTTGGGAACCATCTAGTCCAACCTCCACTCCAAAGAAGGTGGCCAGTACTTTGGTCAAAACGTCCTCAAAGAAAGAAAGGTCAGCGACTGAAAACAGGCAGAGAAAGAAGACTAAAACGACTGGGAAAGAGCTTGGAGGAGAAAATGGAACAAGCACTTTAACTTCTCCCCATGGCCTTACATCCTCACTGAAAACGTTTCACCAAAGTCAGCGCATCCTCGTTATGCAACTCCATATTCCAGAGACAGCCGGGTGTCTCACTTCACTGTTCCAGCCCAGGGAGAGGTGACAGACAAGTCTGTGGGAGCAGCTTTGAGTTTTGTTAGTCTAAAACCACCAAAACCAGCACGTCAGTGGAATTCATTTATCATCAGGTGGTCTCATTCCAGAACACACTCAAAGGCGGTTTATTTCTGCCCTGCAATAAACATGGAGAGCGTTGCTGTTCCGGGGCCGCTCCCAGCAGAACATCGGGAAGCTGCCCCGGTGCTGCCCGCGGTTCGGGGCAGTTCGGTGAGGAGATGGTGGGTGCTGTCCCACACCCGCCATCTTCTGCAGCACCCACCGTGCCCTCACCAGCGCTGGGACCCCGCCGGCTCCCATTGCTGCCCCTCGGGATGCTCACGGTGCGGTCCCACGTTAGACACACGGAAACCGCGCTCACGTCCCGAACCGGGCCACGACACACAGGGGTTCCCGGTGGCCCAGAAATAACCCCCCAGGTCCGAAGGTCCTGGGGAGGGGGAGCAGAGGCCAGCAGGCCCGTCTGACAAGGGGGCCGGGTCCAGCCTCTCCCGGGAGGTTCCGTGTGACAGGGCAGTGGTGACAGCGCCCAACCGGGACCAGGCAGCGGGGCCAGTCCAGCTCGGCGATCGGTGCGGCGGTTCGGTGTCTATCCCGGGGGTTCGTTTCGGGGTGTACCGCACCCCATTGTGAGATGTCGGTATCAAATAACACCCGGATGGCTGAGGGGAGGGCGCGGGGGGCAGCGGGCTCCCCAGACGGCCCCGACGCCGACACCCAAACAAGCGGCCCCGACCGCAGCCCGCGCCCCGCCGGCGGGGAAGGGGGGTGCACGGGGGGACCCTCCGGTGCGCGGGCACGGACCAATCAGGAGGCGACCCCGCGGCGAGAGAACCAATCAGTGTCGGCGCCTGGCGCACGTGACCGGCTGCGCCCCTGCCCGTCATCTGGGCCCTATATAGCGGGCGGGGGGCGGCGGCCGCGGGGGCAGCGCCGGGGAGAGAGCGGGGCCGCGCCCGAGCTGCGGGTCCTGCCTGCACCAACTTTTTTTTTTTTTTCTTTTTTTTTCTTTTTTTTTGTGCATACGTGTGTTGTTATTGTAATTTTTTTGTTTTGTTGGTTTCTTGTTTTTTTTCTTTTCCTTTTCTTTTTTTTTTCTTTTTTTTTTTTTTTTCCTTTTTTTGGGGAGGGAGCCGAGCGCGGAGCCGTCGCCGGGAGCGCGCGCCCCGCCAGGTAAGGCGTTAATTGCGATTAACGGCTGGTGAAGAGGGAACGCTGGCGGGAATGGGTGGGGGGGAGCTGGGGCCGCCCTGCGATGTCAGGGAAACGTAATTATTTTTTTTTCCAGTCTCATTTCTGCACGTGCTCCTTTGTTCTCCGAACAGAAGCGCTTTTTAAAATTTTTTCTTTTATATTAAAAAAAAAACCAACCTCGATAGGCACATTTGCTAATGTAACATAGCTTGGGGGGGGGGCTGGGACGGGGGGGACGGGAGGGAGGGGAAAGGAGGGGGGGGGAAGATAAGGGAAACTCGAGCGATTCCCCAGCTCTGGAAGTTTGCTCCCGGGTTGCGGGTCGGTAACCAGACACGCGTGTCGCCTGAGGGCTGGCGGGGAGGAACTGAGCCAGACGGGGACAAAAAGGAGGGGGGCAGCCCCCAGACAAGGCGTCCCCGCCCCACGGCAGCAGCGCCCGGTACCACCGAAGGACTCGGCGGTACCGGGCGCTGCTGCCGCGGGGCGGGGACGCAGAAAGAGGGAGAGATCCCCCCCGCATCCCGTTCTCGGGTCCCCCTCTTTTGTCTCGCCCCGCCACCCCCGGGTGGCTCGGTCCCCCTCCGGTGACACCTGCGGAGCGATAGCGCGACCTACGACTGCTTTAGCGATAGTTGTCGTGAGAGCAAAGAGAGCCCCGAGTCTGCGGGGTTTAGTTCTCTGGCTGTGCAGGCGGTGCTCAGCCTTAGTTTATTTCATATTAATTGCAAATAAATAAATAAATAAAATGCCAGTGAAAAGAAACCCCGGTTTGCGGTATTTAAAGCAGAAATTTCTCTCCTAACTTATTCCAAAAGAAATCAATGTATTTGCTCGCCAGACCATCTGCAGTTTTTAAGTGTGACGCTTGCACAGGGTCCTGTGTACAATAAAAGACTCGGTCAACATCCACTTACAAATCTGGTATGTTGGACGAAAATAATTTTTCCTCAACTTTTCTTGCCCGGTTTCTTAGCAAAACCAACTCTTTTTTTTTAAAAAAAAAAAAAAAGCTCTGGCTAGAATTCCTCAACAACTTTGCTAAAGTTATTTTCCCCCCTCCTTGTTTTGCCCAGGAATGCCAGATAGCATATTTTTAAAAGTTTTAATTAAGCATCAAAAGCCACGAGGAGGATGAAAAGTGCATTTCCAAGCGTGGTGCTGCGGGCAGCCAAGGCGCCGGGCAGGACCCGCCGGGCAGGCGCTGGGCAGAGGTTATTCACATGGCTGTTCCAGAAACTCCATTCATATCTCTGACTACCTGGATTTGAATAGAAACCAGACAGCAATTCTTTGGTCCCAGCCACTATTCGCCCCGCCGGACAATAGAGATTTGTTAGCACACAGGCACAAGCCCTGGGACACAAAGCTGGAGGCAGCAGAGACAGGGGCTTCACTGCACAGGAAATTACAGCTTTTGATGCACTCTTGGCAGGTCTGCCGGTTCAGAAGAGCAACATGACTGTGCCATGTTTAAGAGCTCCTTACTGCCATTTTTAACCACCTAGAACATCATAAAAAGCTTTATTGTCACAGTACATAAAATCATGAAGTCAATATGGTTGGCTTTTCAGCTGGGGTGGCTGCCTCGTGTCTGGAAGGCAGAAGCCTGATCTGGCTGGAGATTTTAATTCATGGTGGGGTGGGGAATTGAAATGAAAAATAATTCTGTGGACAGAAAGCCTCCAAGTGTTTATAAAAAAGCGGAGATCAGTTCCTGAGGCAGCTGATTCCCAGCCCGAGGTGTGATGGTGGAACAGACTTCAAGTTCTGAGGGCTGTGAGGGACCAGGCTGGGCAGCTGGTTTCATCAGAAAAGGTTTAGAAAATTTACTCCCTGCATCAGCTGTGTAGGACATTACCCAGTTGTGTCAACTTGGCAAATACCAAAATAAATAAGAAAACCAAATGCAAAAGCGTTCAGTGTCTGGTACCTCCTGTTTTCCCTACTTTCCCCCCAGTCTCCAGTTAAAATGAGAACTCCTCTGAGACTGGGCTTTAATCCACTGATTGGAGCCAATGAGCAGAAATTATTGAGATTAGGAATCCAACCAGCAGGTTGGTGAGACGAAAAGCCAGCCCCTCGCTGCGCGCCTGCCTCGGCCCCACGGCGGAAGTCAGTTCAATCCTCACCCCAATGGCAGGGAGGTTGGGGCTCTTCCTCCTCATTTTCCGTTTTTTTTCCATAAATCTTGCCTACCCAACTAACTTAGTGCCAGGTGAGATACCCGGTCCAGCAGGGGATTGGCACTCTTGGCATTCACAGAGGCGTTAGGGCAGGTGTCCCCACCAGGAATGACTTGGCTCTCTTCTCCACCCGGGAAAATCCCAAACCCAATGCCATGGAGCTGTGACACCCTGCAGTGTGAGCTCTGCCCTCCTCTGAGCTGCTGAGGTACCAACATCGTAACCCGCAGAACACAAAGGTTGGGCTGATTCCTGCCCTTGAGCATATTTTATCAACGCAATCCTTGTGAACTCCAAAAAAGGGGAAAATTTTAAAGTGAGAAAAACAGGTCCATCTCTCCAGGCACCCAGGAGATACCCGAGCAGATCTTGCTGATGTTCTGCTCAAGCCTCTTAGGCAGATAATGGACTTGATTCCATTGCTCCTTTGAGAGACAGGCCAAAAAAAGACTGGGTGACTAAAACATCACCATTTTTTTTTTTAAAGTGAAATCCTCTCTAAGGTGCTACTTGTAAGATTAACAAAACACATGTATGTAAAGGGCCAGCTCATATTTTCAGCTGCTATTCCAGAACATTAGAAATATAAATTACTTTTTACAGGAGTTGGTTTTGTCTGAAAAATTATATAATTTCCTTGAATTCTCTTTCTGATGTAGTACAATGGCTTGGGTGTATTACTTCTCAGTAAAACTGAGATGATAAGAATCAGGCTAGATTACAATCATGCTATTTTGATTTTTTTTCTTCTTGCTGGTATTTATAAACCCAGAAGGACTTGACTAAAATAAGCCTTTGAACAAAACTGTTATGGATTATTTTAATGCAATTTAAGGATGGCGATGGCTCTACCTACAAACCACTTTTAGATTCAATACTATGGTATTCTTAAAATACAGCAACCTTTTTCTGGTATCTCTAGGACTGCTAACACTTGGTATTCATCTGGAGGCTGATTTTAAAACCTACCTCTTCAAAGTGCTGCCCAAAAGAAAATATGTACTGGAAAGTTAAATTCTGACCTTGCAATTGGGTCTTAAGGGTTTGAATACCTATTAAGCATATCTGAATGGAAAATAGACCATTAGTGGTTGGCAAAAAGAGCTTCTGCCTAATCAAAATAGCCATAAAAGGAATGTCTGGGCATAACCTGCCCCCATAAACATCTGCATACTCAGCCTGGACATGGGAATAATCGCATCACACATGTAAGGATGAGGATGGCTGTTCTCATGGGGTCTGGGGTTTTTTTAGTTTGTTGTTCTGTTTTGTTGGGTTTTTTTAATTGCACAGGGAAATTACAGATAACTCAAAAGCCAGCTTTCCCAACTCCACTTACAGCTATTCCAACAGAAAGTTAATGAAAACTGACAAAAAAGAAGAAACCTGTTAACCACTGATAGATTTAGAAGTTGCAGAAGACCAAGGCATCTATAATGTGACCTCTAATGCAGAGCATTGCATTGCAGGGTTAGTTGCCAATAAAAATGCATCAGGTACGCTGAAATCTAGCAACAGACTTGGCAATTTAACAAAAAAATGTGGAATCCTAAGAATTTCATTTTATCTCAATAATAGCCAGCAGATGCTGTAATTGTTCCAAAACCACAGTATTGATCCATATCACTCAGAAGTTTCAAATGTTAGGAACTCAGAAGACAGCAACCGGGTGTTTTTTCATTACAGACAACATAAAAGCCTGGGTTGTAAGAAGCAACACAGACATACAGACTGATGACATCACCTTTTTAAATAGACTTCAGTCACTCTTACTTTCCCTATACTGCCTGAAAATAGCATGACCTGCCAGCAGCTGCCTGTAACACAAAGGAATTCACACAAGTACCATCAGTGACCACTGCATAAACCTGCACGTTCTGAGTGTGCTGAAGTGCTGCATCTCAGTACCAGAACCCTTCTGCCTTAACAATTAATCCTGCCACCTAAAAACACGTAAATTAATACTGCAGTAAGGTTGGGAACAGGAGTCCTGCCTGCTTGGTGGCAGGGCACTGCCCATCCTCATTGCCTCACTCTCTCCACCTTTGGGTTGCACACAGTGCTCTGAGATGTCTCCCCACTGGGACACTGCCACCAGCTCACCCCAGCTGCTCACAAGGGTTTTTCATGCCCAGGAGCCATCATCTGCATGGTCTGATGGGTGCTTCAGGGCTGGGTGAGAGGGACCTCAGAAGTGACAGTCAGTGCAGGAAGCAGAGCTGGCAAGGTCCAGCAAAGGACAGGTTATCAAGTCAAAACATTCCTGTGCTACGTTTTATGATTCTCCCATTGGTCACCTAAACCAGTTTATAGTTGTCTTGAAAAGTATCTTTTCACATAAGCATTCAGGTCTTTGCTGCTAAGTTTCTTGGGGCTTGCTGGCAGCCCACACATTTCCCTTAGCTCAGCAGGACACACTATCTTTCCACACATGCAGAAAGCCCTCAGTGTCTTCTGGAAATAATGTGACATCTCAACTCCAATGTCACAGACAAAAGGGACCAGCCTGGTCTGTACCAAAGGCACCAGGTCTGCCTATCCCTGGGATATTCCCAGGCTCCCATGTTATGCCCCCACAGGCAGCTGCAGGCAAGGCTGTGCCTGAGGGTCAGGAGGTCCCACGTCCACCCTGCCCTGGGGACCAGAGCCTGGGCTGCAGCTGAATCCACCACTCCAGGGGAATGAGGGAACGTCACAGGGCAGGTGTGTGACAAAATCTGGCTGTACAGGGCATGTGAGAGCTCCCTGGTACTGATGTTACCAGTGGCTATTTGTATTCAGATGTATTTCTTTAGATGGAGCCTTAAATCCAGATTTTTAAGGTGATCAACGTGTTTGCAGGCAAGGTTCACGTGTCAGATTCAGGTTCTAGTTATAAAACAGAACGTGTTCAAGTTTGCCGTATATTTTTTCTGCTAAAGATTTAAATATCATGTGGCTTTAGCTTTCTTTCTGTTCACTGAATATCAAGGTCAATTAGGAATGATGTCTGGTTAGTACTCTCAGAGCAGATTAGACAGTTGCATCAAAAACTAGGACCATGTATAGGTCATCTGTTACTGTGACCTAGATTTCTGAGAATCTGTTCAATTTGTTTTATTGAAAATGTGGTACTGTCTCAGTGCTGTTTCTCATACTAAACCTCTCCATAATAGCAGAAAATAGCTTTGTTAGATACTTACAGACGTTGCTTACTACTTCTGCTAAGATACAAAGAAAATCAAATCCATATAGCAGACCTGTGGCTGTCATCCATTTAATTTTAAAATAACTTAAGGTTCTGAAAGGCTTATGCCTTATAATCTAAAGCATTTGGTCCACATGCCAAATAGTGGGCAATCTGAAATACATAATAGCTTAGCTTCAGCTTTGTTTGCCCTATTTAATTCATTTTTTCCTCCAGTAACCAGTGGATAGACGCAATATTTCTGCAGTTTGCTTTGGAAATGACGAACCTACTGAAATATCTGAGCAGAGCAAGGCTATTCCACTGGAATCATCTGTGAGAGCTTTGCTGTGCCCTGCAAGGAGGGTCTGGGTTGCTCAGCCTGAGAGCAGAGCCAGACACCCCTCCTCAGCCCCTGGTGGTTACTTATTGAGTAGAAAGATTTTGCCATCTGAATTTTGACACTCTTGCAGTATAGCCACCTGTGCTTTCTGGGTTGCCGTTCTGGAACCACACAAAAGCAGATTTCCATTTGGAACATGTTATGACAAATCTCCTCTCCTCTCAGAGCTCTTAATTGTTCCGGTTAGAAAGCAATTACTGAGCTATAGATCAGGCAAACACACCAGCTTGTGGGTGCAAGCATTTGGGAGAGGGAAGGGGAGAAGGTGTATCATAAAATATTAGAAAATATTTTCTAAACACCAGTGAGTTTGGCGTGAAAAGGAAACTGTAAAATTAATGAAGTGATTGCTGAATCTGCAATTCAAACAACGTACGCCAACCAAATTTTAGAATTATCATAATCACCAGTCTCTGTGGCTTATCCTGCTGAGAGAGCTGTGGTGTAACACACATCCACAACAGTTGTGTTCTCATCACACCCCAGGACAAAATGTAGGTAACACAATCAAACAGCGATAGAAAAGAATACACACAAAAAGGGTGCCAGTAGATTGAGATCTGCAGATTAAAATCTCCAGTATGTTACTCCCTCATAAATAATACTTAGTAAATCTGTTCTATTTTTTTCAAAATTCTAAAGCCAGTTCTACCAACCCATCTGAATTTTATGCTACTTTCATATTCAAACTTTTATGTGCATCTTGCAGCACACTGGGACCAATTTATTTTATAGGCAAGATAAAAACCCAGGAATATTTGGGTGACGTTATCCAAAGATCATTCTTCTAAATGAACATAAGTACATTTTCTCTTTTTTGTTTCACATGATGTCTGCATTTAAATCAGCTAAATGTATAATTCAGAAAAGAACGGCTTGAGTTCTGCTCACCTGGGGGTTATATCCACATCTATCCAATATTTAAAAGCACACAAAAGCAAAGAAATTAAATAGATGTAGGGGGGAGGGAGGGAGTTTTTCTTCAAACTGAGTATTTGCCTGGTAACCTGATATAAGGAAGTGCCTTTTTTGCCCCCCAAGTCATACTTAGTTGTTCTACAAGAGCCTTTGAAGATACTGGTTTTAAACGTTAACACCTGCAGAACAGCTAGAAAGATGTGGCAGTTCAGATCTTTTTATCCTGCTCACATCATTTTCTTTGCTTCAGTTATTTACAGTTATTGGAAGGAAAATCTTTATCATACTCAGTGTATCACGAAATGGAGCCTTACGAGACAGCAGCAGAACATTGGCCCAGAGGTACCATGCTGCCAAAATGGAACCACGAGGCAGATTTTAGAGGTGTTTCTTTTGAGAACTCCCAGTCTCGAAGCCTGCCAAATGAGAGTTGTTGGACTATAAAGCTGAAAAAAAGAAAGGAATTATCTTCAAAGGGACAGTTATCAATGAATCGGGGAGAGACATCATGATTATGAAAAGCAAATCCTTCTTCTGATCCCTCCCCTTCCATGCTGCTTCCCCAGCTGATATCCCAAGCTTTACCCAGAAAGAACTGCTAATATTCCAGTCAGGCAAAAGTCCCAGCTAGTGTATAAAAAAAGCTGGTTTTTAAATTGTTCCTTGTGATGGGTGTGTGGCCAGGGGGGTCATGGCACTGGTCTGGAGCTGCAGGAATGGACCTTCTCCAGCTGGGATCACCTTTCAGTATAAAGATCAGGCCATAAGAATGACATAAATATCTCTCATTTCTGATTGCTTGGCAAGGTATATTTCCCTCTTTGTCAGTTGCACATTCAGGTCCTGGGCATTTCCTCAGCATCTCAAACTGAGAAATTAAAGTGATTCCTTGTCAGGTCCCTCCCCAGGGCAGCTTCGCACCCAGGGGGAGCCCACACAGTGCAGGCTTGCATCATACCCTGGCTCATCAGAGCCAAAAAACAGGATACTTTCTAATGCTATCATCTCCAGCTATGTGATGTATTTCAGAAACATTAAGAAGGGAATCTCAGTCTGACCAGGATGAGAACAGAGCATTTTCTGCCCTCCCTACCCTGAAAGACACTGGCCAAGCTCTGCGAGTCCTGATCTCCCAGCAAAAGGCAATTTTCTGCAACAGAAAAACTAAATCTGTGAAGGCTGTCATACTGATGACTGCGCCAGCAATTTCCAGAATGCTAGAAGGCAGAAAACTCAGTAATAGAATCATATGTAGTTAGGATCATCTCTCTCCTTGCTGAAGCCGAGACACAGGAACTGTGCCTGAGTTCACAGCTACCAGGAAATGGTTTTGATCTTGACACAGGCACAGAGTTGCCAGCCAAGAAGAGCCATCAGGAGAATCTTCTGAAGCAGCACTTATCCTGAATTCATCAGTAATAAATACAAAGCATCCCAGGTCTCAAGCAATGCAGCATTTCAGTGATTAAGAATTTGAAGCATGTTTGATACACCAAAAGGGAAAATGTTTATCTGTATCTACAGAAACTGCTTACCCAGTATTACAAGTGTGGGGTTAGGGTTAGGACAACTGCAGCAATTCACTAGGAGGACACCTGAGATTCCTCTGTTAAAAACAACCTAACAGAGACAGCAATCTTCACGGTAACAAATGTTAAAAAAACTTGGAGAGAACTGTTCACAGAGAAGCTGTGCAAATTCATGAAAAGAAAAATGCATTCGTGGTTGCTGAATGCAGAGAAGCCTGTCTCCAGGAGTCTGTGTGTGCTGAAAAATGTCTGGAAGACAGGAGATGATTAGTAGGAAATATGCAAGTTTCTCCAGGCACCCATTAGCCACTGTTTTGATTTTATGTTAGAGTTGCAACTGCTTTATTGATTGCAGCCTACAGCTACAATCCAATAGTGACTCCAACCATCAAGGTAGTTTGTTTTGTTGTTTGTTTGGTTTGGTTTTTTTCCAAAACAGACAATTTCTGAAGTTCTGTGCAGTGAGATGAAGATACACAATTATTAAGACATCCTGGGCTGAGATACTTTTTGTTCCATGTGCAGTGCAGGTACCAATAGCTCGTAAGCACAGCTTGCTCCAGAGCCATCCCCACAGGGTGCAGTCCTGGAGGGGCTCCTTATCTCCTCCCCACTTTGTTTGGGTGAAATTGTACTTAGTCCTTTGGAAAGTATGGTGAAGAGGCAGGCAGGTCTTGCAACATTCTGTGCAAGGGATCAGACACACAAACAACTCTGGAGCCCAGCTTGCAGGCTGGAGGTTAATCCAGTGTGATCAGCCCTGAGTAAGTGGGTCAGCAAGGGAGCTCCAGACCATGGCCAGGTCTTCCAGCCCAGCCACAAGCATATTTGACAAATACTTCTTTTAGCAGGAGACCCAGGGTTCAATTCTGAGAGCTCATGTGTTTGTTCTAGAAAGGTAAAACAGATTTTGTTTTAAGAATACAATAGTTTACTTCAATGGCTTGGAAAGAGTTCAGAGAAGTGCTTTAAAAATTGGGGGTGCATCTCGTTACTCAACCTGGGATGTCAGATTGCAAGAACATTCAGATATAGATCTCTTATTTTAAAATATGTTAAGAAAAACCAATCAAAACCAAAATAATTTTTTCTGCTAAAATCACTTGAGATTTAGTCCAATATTTTCCAAGAACAAGGAATTGTCTATTGCAATTTATTTTGTTGCAAACACGATCAACCACAGCGAGTACCACCTCATACCAGAGGGGCATTTCTGTTCACACAGGGTCCATGTTCCCTGGTCCCAAACATGTAACTTTGTACTTGCCTGTACTGAAGCTTTCATTTGTGCTCGACTTAGCTACAAAGATCCACATTTGTGTCACTTTTCAATCTAAAAACCCCAAACCTGCTAACATCTAACACTATGTTTCTCCTATGCCTAAAACATCAATGATTTAGGACACGGGAGTTACTCTAAGAATACACCAACTTGATCAAGTTCTCACTCCGAATTAGACTGAGACCTTCCCATTTGTCATTTTTAAATCCTTTTAACATTTGCCACAGCAAATTTGTATCATACCAGTTTAAGTTGTCATGCGGTATTAATTCAAGCACGGTACAAAAGTCTAGGGTACGCTGCATCCACAAGCAAGCTTGTCAAGTCAAAATGAGATAAAAATAACTGATAAGTCCTCCATAAATCACAGGAAACTAGTATCAATTGCATTTCTCACAAGTTCCAGAGGAGCTCTGCATTTATTTTCTCTAGGCTCACCATCACAGCACTAAAGTCTGAAAGGGCAAATGGAACAGACTGGTCACACTTTGTCCCCAGATTTCATGTAGTCCCAAGAATTGTCAAGTAGCAGTCCAAGGAGCTTTTGGAGGGCTAAGGAAAAAAAATTCTCTCCAATGCTAAATGTAGGAGATTTCTGGATCTAAAATGTTTGGGAATAGCATTGCTACTTAGATGCTCACCCAGATTTCAATGAAACAAGAGCAATAACTAAAAATGCTGCCAGTGATTACAGCCTCATGTCTCCCCATTGTCTCCTCAAGGTGGATTTGCATGCTTACACTGCTGAAGCCATTTACATCTATAAAGAAAACACATTTCTATAGTACAATTAAAGCTCGTTACAGGACTCACATGGCGTTTGCATGGCTGGCTGAGGGCAGGCACTGTGCCCAGTGCTGAGCAGTCTCAGTCCCCATGTCCAGGGGGGTGCCCGCTCCCTCCCGAGCCGCAGCTGGGGGCTGGAGGGGAGCAGAGCTGTTTTTCTGCCAGATGCAGATGTTAAATTTATTTAGTGGCACTTGAGGGCAGTGCCGTTAGGATTCCTGCCCTGCTATAAATAAAAGCCTTATTGTGAGGCACTAATAGAATGATTGAATTGGGGTGTAAGAATTGTTCAGGCACCACAAACAGAGTACCAGAAACATCCACAAAACTAAAGCCTGTCCCATATTTCAGAAAATTAACAGGTTAACCTCTGTTTCAGGCTTTGGGTGCATATTTTGAGGAAACCATTTCCTCCATACAGAAACTCATTTTTCCCACTGGTAAGTTGAAAGAAAACCCTGTGTGCTCTGAATCTACAATATTTTCATTGTAAAGTTCTACTTCAGCAACCCAGTAGCTCCTTGAGCCAACTACTGCACTGCCCACACCCAGGGAGCCCAGTTCCCAGGGTGACCCATGTGCAGAGCTCACATAGATCCATGTCCTTGGCTGCCTCCAGCAACTAAGGAAGATGTTATGTCCACCTAATGCTTTTTCCACCACAGAAAATAATAATAAAGCATATATAATAATAATATATATATAAATAAATATATATAAATAATAATAAATATATATAAATATATATATTATATATATATAAATATATAAATAATAATAAAACAACAGAGGTGGCAACAGCTATGGGCTGGCTTCAGTGGTTCCTAGGTGAAAAGAAACAAAGTGAGGGTGCAGTGCACAGTTTTTGAGGTGTGTCAGAACAAACTACGCAGTACATAAAAGAACCTCAGTAGCATCTTACCAGTTCTGCTATGCTAATGCAAGAAAAATGAACAGAAGTTGTCATACAGGGGGCTCAGGCAGCTGTGACTGCCCTCAGCTCCCCTGGATCAAAGCTGTCTGTTTCAGGTGCTTTGCTCCCCACTGCCAGGGCTTCCATTAAGCATAAAGACAATGTTTTCAATAGACAAGCAAAACAGGGAAGACAATAGATGAAAAAAAATGACATGACCTGTTGTGTGATAAGACACAGACAAACACAAAAGAGGAGAAAGTGCCTGAACTGCAGGGAAGAACGATCCCATCTCTGCCCTGGCAGCTCTCACTGCTGTAGCTTCCAGGTGGCTTGCTCTATAACAGGATAATCCTGAGTTTCCTTACACTATAGGGGTACATACATATGTATGTATTCATACACACACACCCCCCAAGAGAAAGGGCTTGGAGAGTGAAAAGAAAATGTGTATTTTTGCCTGCAGCTCTGGGGATAAAACTTCTAGCACTAGAATGATCGTGAAGATCTCATCTGTCCAGCCCAGCTTTGCTCATACTGCCCAGCCACATTGTTTCCAGAAAACTATTTTATCATTTCGGAATCTGTCCAAAAATCTAGCTGATGGAGAACTATGCAAGAGAGAAGGCATGTGCAGCCAGGATACATAACATGTACAGTTTGGTTTTAACATTCAGAAGAAATTCTCTCCGATTGTGAAATGAGACAATGGGAGTGAGCAAGTGGCAGGTGAGCAGAGGTAGGAAGGGAGGAAGCAGTAGTGAACTGAGAGAAAAACATCTCTTGCAATCTAGTTTAAATATAAACACACAGTTTTGGTTTGTTAAAACAAAAATTTCATGCTTGACTTGAACTTATTTTCCTTGATTTATGTTATACCCACATGTTGTCCCCCTTCACACTGGGACACTCAACACTGAAGGCTGAGCATTGCCTGTTATTAATTCAAGTTTTCTTTGTTCTTTCCACCAGCTCCTACTCCAAAAAGATGGCAAGAAAAAGGTGAGGCTAATTTTCAGATAATTCTTTTGATTTTTATTGTCAGTTGGTGTTTAATGATCCCATTAAAATCAGCCCATTTATTAAGTGCAGACTACAAACTATTCTGGGAGTGAGCTCATCTCTCAAACAGCTTATTCAGTATAGTAGATTGTTTCGAGTACTTCATTAGACAATACACTTACTGTTAAGTTACATGTGTCAGCTCAGGATATCCAGATACTTAACAGTCCCTACAACATGAGAAAATACTCTGAATTAAAAGCAAGTCTCCAGCATTTAAAAGGGACAGATGATTCCCCCCCCCCCCAAGTTCTGTAGGCTGCACTCACAGCAGTTGTTTCAGAGCAGCAGATTTCACTTTTAACAACAAGCTGGAAGTAATTCCTCTCTCAAATAATGCAAGCCAGGTAGAAAAAGTGAGGATAATTAGATGCAATATGGAGACTTAAAGAGAATAAATCTCCCTTTCTACCAGGGCCATAACATCTCAGCAGCTCAGAGCACCCCACAAGTGAGTGAGCAGTGGGGAGAGAAAATGGGGTGAAGAGTATTTTGTGCTGCCTGCCCACCAGGCTGGAAGCATCACCCCAGCCACAGGCAACAAGCAAAACATTCTAGGGTCAGGTTAATCCCAGTGGAATCGAGTGACTGAAGAGGCATTGAGACTGATCCCCATCCCACTCTCACTCAATTTTTTTAACTCAACTTTATAAAGAAATCTGACACATAAACACCCTTAGTGTAGCTGCATAGCCACAGGAGGAATGGCTTTTTCAGGACTGCAATTCAGATCTCTTCAAAGCAGTTCTAAGAAACACTAAGTCAACTTAGCATCCAGGACTGTAGTGTTACACTTCTGTGATTCATTAGTCCTCATGGTTCCATTTCGTAATTAAAATACTTGCAGTTTAAAACTTTACAATAAAGAATGTGCAGTCCTCAGCAGTGTTTCCACTAGTCTATGGAAAACATATGCATGGAAAATCTGTACAGTGCATGTCCCACCACCATCTTTGGATAGCTTCAGTGAACATTCAACGCTGTCGGTGAGTTTGAGAATTAGAAAAAACCATCGACCGTTGACTGTACCTTGAGGTTTATCACAAACCCTCTGTTACATGGAAAGCTTGAACCTTCATAGTTTTTCACATATGGTTGCCATTAACAGGTCGTGATTTACAGATTATATTAAGAGCTACAGAGGCTGAGTTTCTCCAGTTCTTCTACCTTCCCCAAAATAAGTGCTTGTTTTCTCTTTAAAAAGAAAAACCAAACAAAAAACCCACAAACCTTTATACCCGAGCAGAATTTCTGCATAACAAAGTATCTGAGAGCAATGGCAGCAACATATCCACACCATATGGTGTACTTGGAAACAAATCTGAGCATGGTATATGTTCAAAATAGCAGAATACAGGCCAGATCAGGAGGGAAACCTCCTTTCCATTTGGGCTGGCAACTTGAGCTTGGCTGGAAAAAGCTCTGGAATGTCAGCTCATTTGCTGACAGGAACCTGTGCTTGGTTTCAGCAGCTGCTCATCGGGGAGGCTGGCCAGGGACCCGCTCCCTCCCAGCAAGGTCCAGCTGCTCCTGAGACTCAGGCTGTTGCTTTGCAACCAGGAAAACTTTTTCTGCTTGTACCTTCTATTTGAGTGGAATTAAAGTACTAAAGCAGGTCTGTCAAAGCATTAGAAGGTGGTTCAGCTGATAGCTACATACAGCATCAGAGCCTTCCTACCACAAAGGAGGTCTCAGAATCCTGACCCACACTAAAGTTCACGATCTGAAATGGTGGCTCGAAGTGATAAACCACTTCTCAACAGCAGTGGCTCCCTCAGGAGTCATGAGGATGCTGTAGAAGCTCCTTTGATAGCCAAGAAGGAGGCTCAATGAGGACATGACAACTGCTTTTAAGCAAGATGTCTCTTACACTGGTATAACGTGAATACTTCTGGGATGAGGCCCAGCCCTCATCGAGTTTGAGGACTATCTGCTTCTTGAGAATTTTTGGAAGATAATTTAAATGCACAAACAGGGACTGCTCAGTGAATGCACTGTTTTCAAGCCCTCACAGTATACAGTCAAGAACCATAAACTACAAAACATATTTCTGGCAGAAAGAATCTGTAATATAAGTGGAGTAACCAAGCAAAACAAATCACCCTTACAAAAAAGGCAATTTACATCATATTTCAATGTAGTTTTCAAACAAAAGAATGGTTTTCCACTGCTCTGCCTCTGCAAGTGGACTTTCCAAAAGTCCCCAGGGTTACAAGGAGCCCCGAGCTATCCGTCTGTCCTGAGGGGAAGGAGCCTGCATCCCCAGCCAGCCCACAGGAGACCCCGGGAGCAGGAGCAGCACTGAGCATCTGCAGCACGTAATGGCTGCACTCAACATTCATTGCTGTCGGTGGGTTTTCATTTCTATCAACTCACTGATCAATGAATGCAAACTGCGGACCAGACAGCCAAGAGAAAAGTCACCTGAAGTATTCCAGTGCTGCCCAGCAGTGAGGGCACAGGGCAGGGCTATGCCAATGGTAGCTCAATACGGAAAATGTACTGCAGTAATAAATGTGAACAGTCTGACAACATGCCCACTGGATTGTTTAAATATTACAAAACCTAGAGAAATGACTTGCTTTCAATGCAGCTTGACATTACACCTTTCAAATTTCAAATCTGTCAGCATGTTTGGAAGACACATTAAAAAAGTGAGGGTGCACAATTAGAATTTTTTTTCCAGTGGCATCTTACATGATGTACAACACACTTGTATATTATTTTCAACAGACATTGCAGCCTACTGGCTTTCCCTACATACATCTGTATAAAAATACAAACCACGGAAGTCCTGACAGAGGTGTTCATCTTTGCTGCAAGGAAATGTGAAAATAATTCACTGCAATAGCTCAGACATTTCAGACAAACAGGAAAAGCTACAGCAAAGGGGCCACCCCTGTCTGCATGGCAAGCAGAAGGCTCAGGCAGACACTCCACAGATCTTAAACGCTCTGCATGCACAGATAAGCCTAAGAATTTAGCTTTCTACTCTGTTGTGAAAATCCTCATGTTTTTTGCTTTAATCATGTTTGGTAATGAGACAGCAGGAGGAAAAACTTAACAGGAGGGGCCAGGTTAGCAGATATGTTCAGAATTTTTTAAACCCCATGCTTGGGAAGTTTCAGATGTTTCTGGCACCAACTGTTCCACTCCCTGCCAGAGCTGCCACTCCACAGAACTGCCTGCCCCGGACATCAGCCAGGACAGACCCATCGGGATGGTGCTGAGCACCTTGGTGCCCAGCTGGACCCTCCAGCACAGCCCCAGCAGCCCACCAGCCTGCCCACACCCTGGCACCGGGGCTGAGGGGTGATCAAAAGACAGGAAGACAGCAAAGGAACTCGAGGAGCTCAGTTTATTTTATCAACAGTTTATATAAATCTCGTCACAGGGCACACAAGTTTGACAAGCAGTTTGCAGTTTAGCAAAAGGTAACACAGACAAGAATGCTGTAGCTAGACAAATTCAGACTAGCAGTAATACACAGTTTTATAAAAGAAAAGAGGGTAATTCAATTCATGTTAGACAGCTTTACTTTTAGCATTTGGCAGATACACCCTGAGGTGGAAAATTGAGATTTGTTTTAAAATCTTTTAATATATGAGGTGCCTCAATGCAGCAAATCTAAAGGTATGCCAGCCTATGAGGGTTCAACAGAATGTTAATCAACATTTTCATCAGCTACATGTGTGTCTAAACAACAACTTAAATGATTCCATAAATGTGTGTGAAATTACCCATTTCTGTATAAAAGTGACCAGCCACATGAACACCTCTCTAGGTGCTTACAGAAGTGTACTTTAATAATCCACAAATAAATGTGCATATTTGCAGCTCTTAGCCTACTATACATTCATTCTACATGAATGGAATTCTCACTATAAAGGGAGGACTAACATTCCCACTGCAAATGAACCACAGCTCTCCAAAGCTTCAAAATTCTCCAATAAAAGTAAGTAAAATTCCATCAGCAAAATGCTATGGGTGGAAAGTGCAGCGTCCTGACTGTGGAAGGTTGTTAGCAGTTCTGAACATCTGAGCATTATTTCTTAAATGAGATATCAGTTAAGAATCTGCCACATTTGAAAAGTCCAGAGAGTTTCCAAAAAATTAAATGAAAAGTCGCTTTAAATGAGAAATTGGCAGAGAGCTCATCCCTCTATTTTGGGCAGAACTCTTTTGGATTTACCCCTGTCGGACAAGAACTCGTTGCCATCTAGTGGCTTATAACCTAGAAAATGTCTCTGGTCCTTGGACACAGCACATGCCACTAGATGGAGCAAGAAGAAAGAATTCTGAATTGAGAATTGCTGTGAGAAAGACCTCAATAGCTACCAGGTACAAGAATCCCTGCCTCCAGGAGTAAGAATTTGCTTTAACTTCTAAAAGTCTCAACTTTGAAGCATGGATTTTTATCTCTGGATTATCTCACCTCATCACATGTGGCAAGAAAAGGGGTACTTACTGCCCATGGAGTTCACAGGAAGGACAGGAGAGGAAGAACTCATCTGCTCCACATCTGCAGCTATGGGAAAGTGAAAATGAGAAAGTTGTGATGTCCATGTTACCAAGAAGTCCTTCATTTTGAAAGTGTTCATTACATAAAATGAATGTGTGTATCTTAGATCACCTGGGGAAGCTGCTTTGAGAAGCAGTTAGTATTTAGCAACACTGTTCTCTTTTTAATTAACATATTTCTCTCTCACACACATTGTCTGCAGATCTAATTTTACAAGCAGTTGTATTGGTAACCTGTAACTTGTGATGGTTTGAGAACATCAATGCAAATTCCAGCACAAGGAAATTATATCAGCTTTAAACACTATATGGTATCAGCCTGTAGGTGGAGTGAAAGGACAGACAACCTCCCATCTGTGTCCGGTGCACCCTCAGAAAATTCCTGATTTGAGGAGAGATCCCCTTCCAAAGGGCCTGCAAAGTGCTGGCATTTGATCTGGAGCAACATAAGAAACAACTGTCTCTAAATGCAGACACTTCACAAGCTTTATTTTCTAACAGCTGAAAGAAGAAACAGAGCCACCTTCCTGTGCTTAGCCAGCTTGGGAAAAAAAAAACAAAGTCCAAGTGTGATCTGAACCAAATGCCAGATGCTCCCTGTGCTTTGGGAGGGCCCATGTTTCCAGGACCCAAACCAGGAAAGAACCATCTCCCAGTAACAGGGTCAGTTTTAACCTAAGACAGGTAAAACAGACCCAGCCTTTGGCACTTGATCATTCCCCCAAAAAGCCACAATCACTCCTGGCACGGCACCTCACCTCATCTGCCCAGCCCAAACCAAGCAGTCTCCAGCTCCATTATTTTGCTTCTAGTTGATACCACTTAATTATATATTACAGAATTCTTGTTTAGCTTTAGGACCCAATAAATGTACACTACAAGTGCACATTCCTGACCACAGAACGTGGCCCCTAAAGCACAATTTCAGCCCACAGATGGGTTTGCTGTCAGTCCAAGTCCCACATTTCACATTCTTGCCATTCCTGCCCTGGGCAGCAGCAGCTCCCCCAGCACTGTTTACAATGACAAGTGCCAAGTTCTGCTCTAATTAAGCAAACCACAAACAAATGTAAACACTTCAGACCATTTTGCTCCAATGAGTTGAGCAGAGGTAGCACCAGGCTGGTGTTGACTGACTCCTGCCACGACATGCCAGACACAGCCTAGGACGGCAAAAGACACCATGGAAGACTTATTCAGACCCCGGGTTACTCCTGTTCTCCTATCCATTCAATTATCAAGATATTTGCTGCCTCAAACATCTAAACATACACCCACTGTCTCGCTTGGCTCTTTGCAGTCCTTGCTCCAATGTTCAGAAAGCTGCAAGCCATGTGCTGGACTGCAGCAATCCCACTCTGAAGTACATTTCAAAGGGCTCTGGTCTGCTGATAGAAAAAAAAATTGATTTTATGTCTTCCTATTTTTCACCTAAGGGAACTGCAAACCCTTTGAAAGAGCAGGCCATAAACTATCCACATCTTTAATAAGTAAAGAGCCTTCATATGCAACTATAGCAATTTCAGACACCTGGAAAGAGCTTTGTATTTTTTCCTACTTAGAGCTTTCACATGTAGCCACAATAGCCCAAGGGGAGCAGCATTACAGCTACTGCTATTCTTCTGAGAGTGGCAAGATTTAACCCATGTACATATCAGTACTGAGCACAACTCAACTTCCAGAAAGGCTGAAGTAACAGATTGGCAGATGGTCACTTAAAGGTTACCTGCTGCTCTCTGGCAAAAAGAGGTCAACTGTCCGCCAAGGCAGCCAGATGGCCAGGAACAGGCTCAGCGTGGCCAGCAGCAGTTGCACCACTTGAGAAGCCATTGTGTGAGGAGCAGGCACTGCGGGGAGTAAGCTACACCTGCACACATCTGGAACAGTTTATCAGGTATCATTCAGAAAGCAACCAAATAACACACGTGCCTTCTGCAGGGAAATCACTGAGGGGCAAGCACCCACAGACAGCACTGCAATTTTAGCTTGTTCATTGTAATGTGTGCTAAAGGGTGTAAACAAAGTGTAACAGCACTGCCTAGCTGTACTTGGGAAAGATAATTTCAGTTCACGCTTGAAGTGATATTTTAATTACTCTTTCTAACATTCACCCCAGCACACACCAGTGGTTTGAGTCTGAAGTCCCTGGGATTGTCCCTGTGTCCTGCCAGCACCCCACAGTGCCACAGCCCCTGCCTGCTCTGACACAGGAGCCCACAGGATCCAGGAGGAGGAACACCTCACACTCCTCCTGCTAGTGGCAGGAGGGTACTCACAACCTACTAGCCTCAAAATCATTCTTTAAATTCTTTAATAAATGATATAGAAGTGCAAATACTGATCTAACAATTTGCCTTGAGTAAGTGGGTTTTAAAATTTCTCCCACACCTGCAAATTAAAATTAAAAAAAAAAAATTTCAAGCAGCTTTTTATGAAAAATGCTGGTTTTGTTCTCTTATCTGTGTCCCTCACCCTCCCCTGCAGCCCTTTTCATTTCCATAATTATATGCAACACATTCAACTCCTCAAAACAATTCAGCTAAGAGAGAGGAGATATGGATTAGCAACAAGCTAAGATTTTGGAAACTGATTTGCTCTAAAAGATGAAAAGGACAAAAGTCTGCTGAGCTATGAACAGCTGCTGCCAATACAACTATTTACCCCCTGACCTCTCCTCTGCCCAGTATGAGAACAGTGCCAATTGTTTTCTTGCATTATATACTGTTTACAAGCCCTGAGTGGCATGAAAGGAATTAATAATTTAGCTCATGGAGCTGATGACCTTTATTGGGGTACCCCTACTTGCTGAGCAGAAATCAGAGCAAAAAGCTCCCTTGAAGCCACGGGGTTTCTTTAAGAGTTTTGCACTTTACAGCCTAATTGGCCACCATAACATAAATCAATTATTTCTCCTGTTTTAAGCAACAATGCTACCCTATTCTCAACCACTGGATTTCTAACTCCCCGTGTATCAAGCCAGGCCTTGTCCTTTGACTTTTACAACTGTATAGTAAACACGATAGCAAGGACAGCCTGGAGAACCGTGCAGGATTAGGAAGGTTGGAGAACATCAGCAAAAAGAGGTTATGCTATTCTGAACTACTCTTGACCTTTGACTGCCCTTGTCCCCATTTATGCTAATTGAAGGGGTACATGGGCAACTCCTAGAAATGAACTTAGCCTGAACCTGGGACATAGCATTGGACTTTGAATATACTGGTGTGTGAATTTTGGTACCCCCTCCCTAAAAGTTTATCATCTCACAGGAAGGGTACAGGAGTAACACATGGCACCCCCAGCAAGCACAAAGATACCCAAGAGCAGCAGAAGCAGAATATCCTGAGTCAGTGGGATCCATCACCTTCCCCTGCTCCTGAGCAGCTGCTAGCCTGCTGCAGATCAATCACACATAAACATGCAGTGGTGCTCACGGGCTTGCAAACAGAAGGACATTTGCACAGTAAAATCTCAGTAAGTTGGATAACATGGCTGGAATTCTGACTCTGGAAAAATGCAGATAATTTAACACAGGGTTATATACTTCTCCCTCACAAAGCTGAAGCTGAGGGATCAGAATTTCCGGATAAGAGATGGTAGCACCCTTAAGACCTTCCAGTAGAATTACATTATATATACATACACCAATATTGACTCCCAGTGACAACCAGCAGATACCACTATGCTCTGAACCAAAAAGCCCAATTAGTTTTTCGCCCACATTTGCCTTCTAGCCAAGCCGGGCTACAAGGATGATGTGAGAGACTGTATCAAAAGCCTCACTGAAGGTTCAGGTTAATGAGCAAACTGCTCCCTCCTCATCTATGGCATTTCACAGCAGAAGGAATGAGATTGGTCAGGATGCCCCAATGGTGAACATTCACAATTCCCTTCCTGTCCCCTCCAAGTGCCTGGAAACATCATTCAGGAAGATTTGCTGCATGCTCTTCCCAGGGACTGATGAGGCTGACCAGCCTGCAGTTCCCCAGCTCAGCTACTACTAAGCAGAGCTGAGCTAAAGGTGATTCATTATCCCTTATCAGTCAAATTTTACTATACAGAGACATTCCTCCCCTTTCCCCTACATTGGGTAGGGCTTCTTGTCTCACCTCACCACTGGAACACACACTGCCTGGAAAGAGGAGTGGGAAGTAAGGTCACCTCATAATAAATATTTTTAATTATTTTCATTAATGTGGAAAGCAGCTAAGGCTCACCAACAGAACTGAAACATTCCCAGCCCCTGAATGGTTCCCATCCCTCCAGAGCTATACCTGTGCTACATCCAAACAAACACTGTACAGACATGGTTATTCAAAATGCCTGTTTACATTCCAGTAAAATTCTGTCAGCATGGTATCTGATTTATTGATGCCATCAAAAGTCACAGGATTCCTGAAATGCCTCCAGAGACACAAAAATCTAAGTAAAAAGGAGATGCATGCCGCTGTGGTGTCAGCTTTAGCACACAGGTTTTGACCAGATTTCCATAAGCCTTTGGTGTTCTCTGAACAGGGCAGAGCCTGAGAGCCAACCACTGCCAGGTCCTCTGCAGGATGGGCTGGTGGGGGTGGGAGTGCCCCCAGGAACAGAAAGTGACACTGGGGCTGCTCTCAGCCAACTCATTCCTCTAAAGGGGTTCATAAAAATTTGACATCGTTTTTTAGACTTCTAGGCTACAGACATACATGGGAAAACTTTGTATATAGTCAAGAAGCAAAGCTTTTCAGAAGGGTAATTACAAGGATGAAGAAAACCTCCAGGCACATCCTAAATGAAAAGCAATGCTCAGCCAGGTTTGTGGAGCCACCAGAAGAGCTCCACGAGGTGCTCTGGGCATTCATTCCAAGGGGGCAAACTACCATAATCAAGCCTAAGAACACATCTCACTAAAACATCTAGTTTCTTTGCCTGTAAATTGAGATTCCTGTTAACCTTTCCCCACAGAACAACACTGAAGTGTTTTACAATCTTTTGGTGACATTTTCTTTCACTTTCAAAGTGTCTCATTCAGAACCCCAATCACATATTCTGAATCACAGAACAACTCCTGTGGACTGGGTTTGTTGGTTCCCAGCAGTGGATGCTCACATTCAATTAGCACAGACAAATAGGATTTCAGAATACAGGATTGCCCTTTAGCACAAGGCTCACCTGTTTTTAAAGGCACTGTATCCTGACTTGAGCACCAACAAGCATACAAAACCAAGTAACAGCCAATAGCAAAAATTGCATTCCACTGAAAATGTATTCCTAAATTTGAATTCATAAGTTCAGATTGCAGTTTGAATATTTATATCAGGTCTGCTCTTCAGGAACCTCTTACTAGCCAAGATATTATCTCTGCAGCTGTAATTTAACAGCATAATTACTCTCAATCTTTTTGATAATCTGAATAAGCCAAGACTATCAGGCTGCCTCAATCTTTTTGGGCAAGTCCCAATATTTTAAAATACCAGCATAAGGGGTTTACACAGCATTCCAGCAGCAGCGTTCCAAACAGCACTGTCAGTACTGGACAGGCAGCAAATATAAGAGCTCTGCTTCTGTAGAAATTCTGTATTTACTTTCTGATCACTGATAATGTGTTGGCAAGTGCAAGGGATATACTATAGCAAAATCCATCTGTTAAGTCCACTCAAATTGCCTACATCAACAAGCAGAATTAACTATTATACAAGAACAGACCTGCTAATTTTTAAGAGTTATCAACTCGAATTAATACCTGTCTACTGATAAATATCATAATTTGACAAATAATGTACCAGGGATCAGGCTGCAAACTGGGCAGGGTTCCCAGAGGTGAGGGGTTTCAGCTGCCCACCAGTGTGCCAGGCTGGAAATATGATGGGAAGTGGCCCTGTCCATTACAAGGCAAGGAATGGGACCTTTTATTCCACCTGCTGGTGCACAAATGGCATTGACAAACTGGGGTCCTGGAGAAGTACAAGAGTGCTTTTGTGGGTCTGAAAAAAGCTTTTCCGTAACATCAAGGTTAATTAATTTGACAGTATTTATCTTCAAATTTTAATTAGTGGAGATAATATTACAGATTCTAACTCTAGTGGCTTTCAGCTGCTCACAGCCAGTTCCTGCTGGGACATGGCTGGTGACACTGGCCTGGAGGTGAGAAGACTAACTAGTACTAACTAGTACTAATTAGTACTTACTAGTGGATGAATCGTGCTCTGTGGGAGGATCTCGACAGAATCCTAGAATGTGAAAAAGAGGTGTAAGCACTACACATTGAAATGACTTTCCTAATTTTTACCATACATACAAAGACTGCATCATCAAACCACTGTATGTCCAACCAACATTTAAGCAGCATCAGAGGGGAAAAAGCTTTACAGCAGCCTGGGTACAGCACATTCCTGCAACAGCTATGAAATGAGGTGGCTGGGTGGCACCAGCCATGCTGTCCTATCCAAGCTTCTCTTGGCACCATGTATTTAAACTTACAAGGCTCATGGGTCAGCACATGGAAGTGCTCCACAGAGTTTGCTGGGGTGTAATGCATGTTGTGGAATGTATGAGTGTTAGACCCTGTTAAAAATGTTTTCCTTCATTATTGATTCAAGCACTTTGCTTTCATGAAAGCCAGTGATGTACAGTGTCAGTGAGCTCCTACCAACACCCATGTTTTGGTGTGTGAGTGAAAAACTGACATTGCACATTTGGCCTCCCAGGGACTGGGGATTACATGCAAGCAAGAATCCAGAGAAATCCAATCCCCACCTACTGTCGACCATATTTGCAAACCATATTAGCTCCTGCTGCCTGCAATTCCAGCAACACTTCCCTTTCTCTCTGGGGCTCATTCCAGCAAGGTGGACAACTCCTTCTCCCCACGTGGGGCTCAGCAGAACTCCACCACAGCCCATGTCTGCTCTGCTGTTATTTTTCTGTCAACTGCCAACACACAGCAAATCTGCATACTTGCAAACTGGTGACTCCCAAGTTCTTGCCTCATGTTAATTACAAATTAATCGCTCTAAAAAAAGGAAGAGCACTCCTACATAGGCCCTCCCCCCTGCTCAGTACCTCACATTTCACAGATGGCCATGTTCTGCTTGGCCAGCAGTGTGGGGGAAGGATTGTCATTTGAGCACAAGCCTCCTGCACCCCAACCACAAACCCTCCCCAAGCTTGAAAACCTCTTACTCAACCCAAGGAAAATAATCCCAATGTGACCTGATCTTCAGTGGCCTGAGTAAGATGAGAATGGCTCTAGCACTGCCCTGATGCTGTGAAGAGGGCCAAGGCAAGCCTAGGAACACTCCCAGCAGGAGCTTCCACCACCACTCCTGATTTCACTTCAGTTCATGCAAACCACCAATTTTAACACTATGGATACTTAAGTGGATAAAAAACTTCCTGGATGTAGGAGAAACCCTGGTATGTACATTATGGCAGTTCATAATTTTTGTGTACTATCCTCCTCACTGACAAATAGGACAGCTTCTACCAAAAAACCCTAAAAATTCCTAATAATCAAGGCTCTACCCAAAGAAGCAATAGCTCCAAGACAGTCTAAGAAAGGGGGTTTCAACACCATTAGACCAGACTACTGCTAAACTTCAAACACGCCCCAATGATACCACCAGCTCTAAAAGAAAGCTGCAGAGCTGGATTAGCAACAGCCCACAGTAATGATGCTGCTGCTGCAGAGATGCAGCTTGGGTCAGTTCATACACTCACAGAAGGACAAGTGACTCTGTACCTGCACTGACCATGAAAAGTGGAGTTTACTTTTAAAAAGCTGTGACAAATCCAACTGGGTTTTTTAAGTAGGGTGAGCCAGTACACTAAGTCAGTAAAAAAATTACATTTCCAAGCAGTTAGGTTTGAGTATGCAATTTTATTCTCTGGTTATTTCTACATACAACCCAGTTCACTTTTCTTTTGAACTTGCAACCATTCCACATGGTCATTTTTTTGCCTCAACAGCATTCCAATTATTTCTGGCCTTGTGTGTTCATCCAAGGCTGCCATGAAGCACTGCACCAAACAGCACAGAACACCATGGTACCCAACCTCTTTTGCAACAGGCAAAAGTCAAATTTACTTCAAGACAGCTTTAGATTCAAGGTCATTTCAAAGCTTTTAATTACTAGCCCGGATTTGGGGATTTTGTTCTCAGCATTTAAGAGCAGCTGGCAATCTTATTCATTATTAGCTGTTACACACACACACTGCACTCAAACCTTTTTAAATACTTGAGGGCCTGCCATCACCAGCAGCAGCACCAGAGCTCACCAGGCCCATCACCTCAATGCCTCTTACTCCCTATCAGGCACAGGAGAAATGATTTCCTGAGGAAGGTATTCTAGAAATAAACTTGCCAATTATTTTACCATAAGTACTATGGCATTTCTTCTGTAACAGCTATTGCAGAGATTGCCATGGAAAGAACAAAGTTATAAACAACTCTTGTTCCAATTTATAGCATCTTGTTAGAGAGTAAAAATTCAAATAACCCCTTTTCACTTGCTTCAATAAAATATCCTACAGATGTTGACAACTACTGTTTACTTATTATTTGGCAACTTCTGGTGTTTTTTTTAAACAGAAGTTAAAAAACAGAAAAAGAGGACACACATCCAGAGATGCAGCTCTTCCCCGGTATCAGTTTGCAATACAAGCTACTTCAAACTTCAGTTGTTACACAAAGGAAGTTCAAAATGTTAAAATTCTTATCCTCTAGAGAAAAAAAACATGCTGCTGTATTTGCCCCTTACAGAACACAGAGGTTTAGGAACAGGAGACAAAATCTTCACCTATCAGCTACAGAAAGGTACAGAAAAAAATCTCAAAGCAAAACATAGCTCAGCTTCCCCACTGGAAACAAAATCTTTAGTTCAAGCTTAGACTGCCTATACAACATTAAATCCTTTTCCTCACCAATTGTCTTTACAAAAGACAAAGTCCTTTACACCCAGGGTGTAAGTTACTACTTGTGAATAAGCACAAACACAACACTTTTACTCTGTCAACCTGAAGGAACATTTTTGGTAGGGCCAGTGATCTCCATTTCTCACATTGTGTGATTGATTACTCTCTACTCCTTAGAAGAGTTGATTGGTTTCCTGGTGCCAGGAAAATGATTGATGAATATTTCAAGCCATGGGCCTCTCTTCCCGCTGGGTGTCCTTTTCACATGTCCCCAATGGGCCTGGGGATTTTTTTCAAGACTAGGAAGTGTCATTTTTATGGATATCACCCTGTGATAGGGACAGTTCCCTGAGTAGAGGCGCTATGTAAATCAAAGTGAAATACTAAAGGTCAGCCCAAGTGTTAAGGTGACAGACCCATACAGCACCTATCAAGTAGGCAGGAAAATAGAAGTAAGCAAAAAAAGCTTCACAAAGCAAGAAAGCAAAGGTATAGTCATGCAAAGATCATCAAACCTAAAGTCTCTTAGCACCCAAATTGCCCTGAGCTTACAGTCTGCTGCAAAATAAACCAAGATCTCAGCTGGACTGTTACCCACCCTAAACCAAAGCCCCAGTAAGGCAGAAGGCCGTGTTACATCAAGTTATTTGCAGGTGAGAATAATCACAGCTTGTGATCCACAGAAAGGGCATTTCTGTACAGCTGGTGATAGAGCAGGCACAGGACAGAGTCTCCTGGGGAAAGCACATACAGACACCTAAAGTAACAATGCACTCAGGAATAAATGTTAGTACCTACTGCCAAACAACACAATAGTCAAGTTACAGCTGCGAGACTAAATTAAGATATTTTTCAGATTCATCCACAAAGGGGAAAGGGCTTTAAAAAATGAACCCTTTAGGCTGACCAGACACTTCTCTAAGTTTAAATTTCACCACCTATCCAAGCAACTGGGAGGATTAGGCAAGGGAAGGCAGACTTCTGCTCTCTGAAGGACAAGGGGTCCACTCTTTGTAAAGGAAGCCTCCTTATCAAAGAGCTGGAGTAGCAGGAGGATATTCCAGCTACACACTGCTTTCCCAAGAAGTCACTGGTAACCAATTACCAATAAAGAGCTTCACTGAAGCAAGTCCATTGGTGGTGTATTTCCTCTTTGTAAAAAACCTGTACAGAATCATTTTTATCAACATGCAAAAGCTGGAAGTCTTCTAATTAGGTAATTAGAACTGTAATAATTAAGACAAAAGCTAAACCTCGAAGGGTCCCCTTGTCCCTCAACTTCCCTTTCTCAATTAACTCTGCAAAGTGATCACCATGCCAGCTTAGGGGCTAAAAAAAAAAGTAAAGGATCAAAAGGCTGGTTTAATACAGCTGGAGGGAAAGAATGCATTTCAGCTCAACAGCAACCATCTGATGAAACCCTGGGCCAATTCTGTATGTAAATGACTTAATTAGAATTACCAGATTACACTGCTGAAGGCTTTATTTAAACAGGCAGTTTATCAACAGGATAAACTGTGCTCTCCTTCTCAGAAAATGCCAGTGTAAATGCATTTGTTCAAAGCTACCACCCTGTAAGAGTTGAACAGTAATTTAATAAACCAATTACACATTCCCACCACCAAAAAAAGATATCACAAAAGTTGCCAAAGACAAGAAATCAAGAAATCAAATCCTAGATGGAAAAGTTCCTTCATTTTGTATAATACAGTAGTAACCTTATACTGTTTTATAGCAAAGCAGGGAAAAAATGCTGTTGCTGCAGTGTCACAACACACACTGCATCTGCTAAACATACATTGCTAGCCCTGTTTTTAGTACAAAAAGGCATGCATAAACCCATTTTCCTGATTAATGATCTACAGAAGCCATCAATACCAAATTCCAACTTTACAAGAGGTATTTTTCCATCTGACCATCAAATCAAATAAGAAAGGAATTAAGCTCTTCCTACAAGTCTTACTTCCCATCAGAGACCCAAAGCTCAGAATGCTATTACTTTTGTCTATTATTATTTACAAAAGCCAGAGCCATCCACATTCAACAAGCCAATACTGAGTCAAAATAACACTGTAGCTTCTTGTTTATTCGGAAACATTTGACTTTAGCAGCATTGCCATTCGACAACTCGATCTGGTTTTCTTCCTATGCCTTCAAAGAAAAGTTTACAGCAAGTAAACTAAGACCTAACTGTATCAATGAAATAGTCTTTGTTAAGCAAAGGCTTATCTCATCAGATGCAAAGCAACCAAGCATAAAGAACCACTAAAAATGTCAGTGTGCACCGGTAAAGTTTGGGGGCATTGTGAAAAGGGAAAAGATGCAAGCAGTGGGGTTTTGTTTTAAAAAAAAACTTTTATTCCCCGTGCTCCTACAATCTTCTGCTCTCTGGTATGAAATTCACCCATATCAGTAATCTACCTATCTGAAACTCCAGTAATTTTAAGGGAACACAAAATTCAAGTAGTCTCCTAATACTTAAAGGTTTCCAAGACTCTGTCCACACAAAGTTGCCAAAGTTACCATAATTCTAGATAACCTTCTCTACCACTATTTTAGCTAAAACAAAGCAATTAAAACGGTGTGAAAAGCATCATGTTCCATTCAGAAAGAAAAACGTGTCACTGAAACTATAGGGGAACTGGTCTTTAATAGGACCCTCTTGAAAAATCATTGTTAGTAGCACTGGAAAAGTGAATGCCCTAATTACATTACTTTTTTTAAAAATTCCCTTTACTCCTTGCTATTTATTTGTGCAGTGACAAAATATGCTTCTTACACGGACTGGGATGTACTCAAATCAGTAAAGGACAACCATCATCTTGTACTCTTAGGACGTCAAACGCCCCTGCAAATAATGAGGCTGTAATTCCCCGTAACTGCTGAAATGAAATCCTATAACCACATTTCAAAGTGATTCTGAGGCTTCTTTCACTGAAGATGCCAATAAACTTGTGGGAGTTTACTTAGGGTTAGCACAGAAGCCACGTGCAGAGCTTAAGTTCATTAATGATTTTAACATAGCCACCAAGATTATAAACCTACTTTTACATATGTATCTATACATCTTTTCTCCTTGCATATACCATCATAAAACTTTAACTGCTTTCACAAGCCGTGAAGATGCTGTACCTCACAGAGCCAAGCACGCTACGAATTTTCCTTGAAAAGAAGCAGTTTCAAGGCTCTCAATTTTCCATTGCTATTTGCAGGTATTTTATAAACCAACAAAGTAACAAGCCAATCTCTGCTGCTCCTCCTCTGGCTGTTACAGGCTTTAGAAAGACTGAAGGTCAAGCAGTGTCTCAACACTGTGCCCCTATTCCACATTTTTTTCAGGCAAAGTAGTAAAAGATTGTTACATCATCCATTCAAAAGACTAACTGCAGCCACAGGTACACATATCACATGAAAAAACTGTGCAAGACACGCAAAGAATTCCTCAAACTCATCTGGTTAACCAAAAAATATCCCCCGCCAAACTTCCACATTATTGTGGGAAAAACGGTAAATGCAGACAAAGCACTAATGCTGGGATGGCAGGGATAATACCAGGGATGGCAGAGGAACAGATACTTCCCAAATTTAAGTCAGAAAGTTCTAAAATCGTTAAAGGATGAGAAGTACCATCTAATTGTGAGAGAAATAAAATGCTTCTAGCAGCCTCACAAAGGGACAGACTTCAACGTTACGTTTGAGGGCAATGACAGAAATCAGCGTTTCTGTGTCTGCCAGCGCTGTGTATTTTGGTGGGGCTGGTATCTAGGAAATGCCAGCGATGCTGCCCGATAAGGAGCCTCTTTTGTCTGAGCGAATCCTTTGTAGGAAAAAGCACCTTCAGATGGTAAAATGCAATTGTAAACCATAAAAATTGGCAGGGACATTCAAGTGCAGATGCAGCATTTGCATACCGGCGGGGTAACAGCCTCCAAATGGTGCCCATAAACACCCCCGGCAGCGCTGCAGCGCGGCCCCGCTCCCGCACCCACCGCACCCGGGGCTGACCCGAACGGAGCGCACCGGGGACGGCAGTGCGGGCAGCCCGGCGGGCTGGGGGTGGCCCCGCGGCCATGCAGAGGGTTCAGATGGGACCGCGGTCCCGGTTTGGGGGAAAACGGGAAGGGAGCGGCGGTGCTACCGACGGGCGCCCGGCACAAGCGGAGACCCCGGCCCACCCACCCCCCCGCCTCTCCGGGGCGGCGGGACCCTGTCAGCGGGCAGGCGGGCAACACGCGCTGCCGGCGCGGCCCTTTGTTGTGCCCCACCACGGCGGAAAGTTGCTGCCAGCGGGACCCCCCGCCCCGCCACCGCACCCGGGGGGC
Organism: Calypte anna; assembly: GCF_003957555.1. Taxonomy (NCBI): domain Eukaryota; kingdom Metazoa; phylum Chordata; class Aves; order Apodiformes; family Trochilidae; genus Calypte; species Calypte anna. The sequence continues at coordinate 6,720,781 of NC_044262.1, read as the reverse complement.
TGCCGAGGGGCGGCCCGCGGAGCCCCCGGCACCGCGCCCCGCTGCGTTACCGGCCCCGCCGCGTTACCGGCCCCGAGGGGAGCCCGCGCCGGGCCGGACCCCTCCCCGCGCTCCACTCACCGTTGCGGGGCGGCCCCTTGGTAGCGGCGCGGGGCTCCGGGAGCTCGGCGGGCGGCTCCAGCTCCATAGCGGCGCCGGGGCCGCGCCGGGCCGGGGCGCGGCGGGTCTCAGGGGCCCCGGCGGCCGCGCTGCCCCATGGCCGCTCCGGGCGCTGCTGACAGCCAGAGCCGCCGCTGCGGGCGCCGCGCTCGGGCCGGGCCGAGCCGGGCCGCCCCGCCCTCCCGCGGGGCACGGCGGGAAGCGTAGTCCGACCGCACCGCCCGGATGTACCCACGGAGCCGCCCCCCGCCCGGCCCCGCCCCACGGGCGGTCCGGTGGGCCCGGTCCTGGGGGCACCGCCCCGGTGGGCTCCGCGCAGGCAGTGCGGTCACGCCCGGACACCCCCGGGCTCGCACAGAAGCGTCGGGGCGGGAAGGAGGGGCGGGCCCAGCGCGGCACCGGGCAGACCCGGGGAGGGAGCGGGCGGGTCCGCCCAGGAATCCCACCTCGACAGAGGAAGGGATCGGCTGTCCCGGGAAAGCGGCACCGGGCAGCACGGAGGGAGCGGACAGCCCCGGTACGGGGAAATGAGCATCCCGCGGTACGGGAGAGCGGGGAAAGCTCGCACGGACCCAGGCAGCTCCGCCCGGGCACGACCGCACCGCCCCCGCCGCAGCGGCGCCGCTGCTGGGGCCGGTGTCGCCGGCGGGACGGGGCGGGGCAGGACGAGCGGGCGGGACGGGCGGCTCCTCCCCACCGGGACGGGCCGGGACGGGCGGAGCGGGCACTCGGTGCGGGCGCTCGGCGCCGCTCTCGCCATGCGGGCGCTGCTGCTCCCGGCGCTGCTGCTCCCGGCGCTGGCCGCGGCGCGCGGCGCCGCTACGGTAAGACCGGCCGCACCGGGACCAGCACCGGGGCTGGGATCGGAGCCAGGGTGTGCCCACCCGCCGCGCCCCCACTGGAGCTCTAGAGAGTGCGGGTACAGCCCTTGCTCCCTGCCGTCGGGGTCGCCTCCTTCGGGGCCGGCGGTGCCGGTCCGGTGGCCCCGGCGGCAGCGGACGGGCTCCGGGGGGGTCCCAAGGCGGAGCGGGCGGGGGCGCTCCTGCCTCCAGCCGCCCAGAGCTGCCCGTTACCCCGCGGGCAGAGCGGGCTGGCTCCGTCCCAGCAACCTGCGCTGGGATCCGGGACCCGCGTCCGCGGGCCGGGGTTTTCCTGCAGATTTTGGGGCATCGATGCCCCGCCAAGCGCCGCTGGGCAAGACCGGGCTCAGGCACTGGCCGCCCCCTCCACGGGAAGCCAGGGTGGGGGGGCGAAGGGTCAGGAGCGTGGGATGTTCCCGGGGAGAGGCCGGTGCGGTGGTTTCCTTGCGCGGCGAGGGTCTCGGCGGAGGGGGTGTGCTGGGCTGTGAGCGTGCTGGGGGGTTGGAAGGTGCCCAAGCTACGGTGCTGAGCTCTGCAATTAGCGTGTCTGTGCCAGCGAGAACAGCCTGGACTAGGCTTTGTGGGATCCAGCCCCTCGCCTTAATCCGTGGGTGTCTGTTGACCCGCAGCCGGGCCGGGACATCGGCTAGGGGGAGGGGAGTAGCCCCCTGGTAGGAGGGGTGCTGATGCTACAATCACCAAAGCCAAGATTTTCCAAGTTATTTGGTGGAATGAGGTGAAGCAGTTGGCTTGGGAGTGGTGTCCCGAGCGCTTCGGAATCATAAGCAGGTGCTGCCCACTGTACTTGAAAAGTATTTTTTCAGTTCTTGAAGTTTGGATCAGATCCCATCAGTGGGCATTCCCTTGCCGCGCAAATGTCTTGCATGTTCGCGTCCCCGTGACCAACATGGGACACCCGAGCAGTGCCAGTGCCCAGAGCCTGGCCACCATCAGCCACAGCCTGGCTCTGCCCCAGCTCCCCGGCTGCAGAATGTATTTCACGCCTTGTGCCAAGCTGGGGAGGAGAAGGAAGAGGAGGGTGGCGCGGCTTCCCTCCCGTGATGGGGACATGCCTCCCAGCAGCTGTGTGAGAGGCACGCAGTGCAGCAGCATGCTTATCAACACAGCGTGTTTTCCTCCTAAATGAGTCCTCTGGCAGCAATCAAAGGACAGCCTAAAAGCTGGCCAAGGTTCATTGTCAAAGGTCCCGCTTTCTCCAAATAATGGCACAAGCTTCCTGCTCACATGGATGTTCTCGCAAGAGATCCCAGAACCAGGCAGCTCTGGGAAAATTACTCAGCTCGTAAAAACCTGGGAGTGAGGAAACCCTCAGCAAAGTGCAGGGAAGCTGCACCCATGCCAGCCATGGGTGCTCTATCCCACTGTTGAGAAGGGACCCAGCTCTGGAGGGGGAGCAGCACCCGCCTGCCTGCACGCTGGGCTGGGGTATGCAACAAGCAGGAGCGTTCAGGGAAAGAACCACCCAAGACTCTGGGGGGCCGCAGAAGCCCCACAAAGGTTTCTTGGAGAGCTGTTAGTTTTTGTCCCTAAGCCACCAGTGCAGCATGCCAGCCTTCAGCTGGGGCTGCCTCATGCTTCCCACATCCCAAACCACCCACACGCCGTTGGGGAGTGGGTCCCACTGGGTCGAAGGGGCACAAGAATTGGGACAGGGACAGGCACAGACTGGGGAAGAGCGCCCAGGCGAGCATCACCCAGCATCTCAAGGAGGGAGGTGGGGTGACCCTCACAGAACTGACTGCGCAGGGTCCTTTTTTTTAAGACTTCCTTGTTTATAGCCTTTTCTGTATAAACAGACCCTGCTTAAGGAAGCTGCTCAAAAGGCAGAACGAGGTTTAATGTTACTGCCCCACGTGAAGGCAGGCGGCTGCCCTGGATCGTGCACAGTGAGGTGCGCCCAGGAAGGGGCAGCTGCTCTCCCCCCTGGAACCCAGGGTCCACTGGCACCTCGACTCGAGGATCAGATTTTGCTGAGCAGCAGCTCATCTGTGAGACAAAAGCGGATGCCGGGGCCCTGGGTCACTGGCTGCCTGCGCAGCCAGGGGCTGTTCTTGAGACACAGGAGATACATGGCTTCAACTAGAGGGTCTCTGGGGAAGAGATTGCCCCTTCATGCTGTGCAGGACATCCCCAAACCCCCGTTTGGTGGGTTCCCCGTGCACTGCTGCGTGTAAGCAGCCACTGCACAGCGGGACCCCTAGGGCTTCACCAGGTTGTTAATGGGAATAGAGGACCCTGGCTGGGAACTCAGTGGAACTGCTCTGGGACACACCAGGACCTTGTGAAGGGCTCCCACAGGGTGGATGTGCACATCAGGACCTTGAGCAGCACCGTGCACACGGAGGGATGGAGTTCGCCCGGCTGTGTGCGGAGCAGCCGGCAGCTCACCCCGTGCTGGGAGTCGTCCTGCCTGTTTGCACAGGCACCGGCATGGCCGTGGGGAGGTCAGGGGGCCCAAGGGGGTTCGAGAGATGGAGAGGTGGTGTCTGCGGGGCGTCCCTCTCCTTGCCCTGCTGCTCCCTGCAGAGACCTTGATTAGATCCTCTTGGATTTACAGCCCTCTTGGCCACCGGGTGTTTTACTCCCAGCCAGCAGGACCTTAAAGAAAGAGGGTTTTTTGAAATGCAAAATGCAGGAGGTTTTGCTGCCCTTTACGAAGGGAAACTCCTGCCCCGGCTGTGAGGGGACCCTGCTGGGGCGGCAGTTCTTAGGCAGAGGCCGGAGCCGCAAGCACATCCCAGTGGGAGGACGGAGCCTGCACGGCCGCTGCCCAAAGGCAAGACATCAGCCCGTGGGTCTCTGCCCTTTTCCACATTACGCTGTGCTCCAAGGAGGGTGGGAGAGCCAGAGCTGAGATCATTTCCCAGCTCTGCCACCGTTCTGTTTCCCAGGGTGTGTCAGAACGCTCTCCAGGGTCACTGTGCTGCTGTTCCCGGTTCTCCCACGCTCCGGGTGCTTGAAGCAGGCGCATCTCTATGCCGTGAGCAACCTGGCCATGCTCCCTGCCAGAGCTCACAGGGGAACCGCTGGTGACAGGGAGGGGAAGAGGGACAAAACTCCTCAACACTGCCTTGTTCCCCAGCACAGCGCAGGGGGAATCTGCAGAAAACAGCTGGAAAGCACCCTGGGCCCTATAGCATGAGTCAGGGCCGTGTGTAGAAACAAGGGAGTCCTTGAGTGTGTGCCCTGGGACATTGCAGGAGTCTGGAGGGGCTGAGCTCACCCCTGCGTGTCACCATGAACAAGGGACCCTGTGTGGGCTCAGGGCTGGGGGGGACAGAGTAGTTTCTGGGTCTCCTCACCACCATCCCCGCTCATGTAGGTCTTGCTGGAGGCAGGGAAACAGCCACAGAAGTGGGACCTGAGGCACAAAACACTCTGATGGCCACAGGGCTGAGTGGCTGCCTGGGTTTTGTCACCGCCACAAGGGTTCGGGGTGTTGGGACAAGGTGCTCTGGGACAGACAACGCCCCACACTCTGCAGAGCATGGTCAGGAGCCCAGGGGTGGTGGGCATGCAGCAGAGGGGAAGTCAGCCATAACAGCTAGCTGGGGTCAGGGCCCCCGAGGCACCCAGATGGGGCACCAGCTGCCCCACAGCCACGTGTCCCTACAGGCACTGGGCGAGGTGGACCAGGTCCGGATGACCTCGGAGGGTTCTGACTGCCGCTGCAAGTGCATCCTGCGTCCGCTCAGCAAGGACGCCTGCAGCCGCCTCCGCAGCGGCAGCGTGCGGGTGGAGGACTTCTACACGGTGGAGACGGTGAGCTCAGGGGCTGACTGCAAGTGCTCCTGCACTGCCCCCCCCTCCTCTCTCAACCCTTGTGAGAACGAGTGGAAGATGGAGAAGCTGAAGAAGCAGGCCCCTGAGCTCTTCAAGGTATCTTCAGGTGTGGAGGGATGGGGGGGGACAGAGACCCCCTCCCCCTGCTCCATGTCCCAGGCCTGCTCTCCCTCTGCAGCTGCAGTCCATGGTGGACCTGCTGGAGGGAACACTTTACAGCATGGACCTGATGAAGGTGCATTCCTACATCAGCAAGGTAGTGGCCCAGATGAACACACTGGAGGAGGTGAGTGAGCTCCAGCAGACACCATCCCTGCAGCCTGCCCCGTCTTGGTTGGTTGGGACCATCTGGGGGTACCATGGGCTCCCCAAGCGGGGCTCCACACCTCTTCTCTCCTCCAGACCATCAAGACCAACCTGAGCAGGGAGAATGACTTCATGAAGGAGAGTGTCATGCGCCTCACTGACCAGATGAGACGCTATGAGAACTACTCCGACATCATGATCAGCATCAAGAAGGAGATCTCCAACCTGGGCTACCAGCTGCTGCAGAAGGATGCTGCTGCTGTCCCTGAGAGCAAGGCACAGGTACCCCCAGGACCCCTCACAGGCATGGCCACTGCCACTGAGCTTCTCCTGCTGCAGGGCAGAGTTGAGCTTCAGTGCTTGCAGTCTCTCATCAGGGAGCACTGGGCTGGTATCTGCTCCCCTGCCTGGCATGGCAGTAGGATGGGAGGGAGGGGAAGGGGTCTGATCAGGCTGTGCCTCCTAGGACACAGCGGGCAGCCCAGAGAAGGAGGCAGGACGGTACCCCAGCACCCGCAAGGCACTGGGGGACAGGGTGGCAGCCCCCCGAGCACCCAAAGAGAAGCAGCTGAAGCCCGAGAAGCCAAAGAAGGATAACCTGAAGGCCAGGGGGGGAGCACAGCCCACCCCCAAGCCCAAGCCATCGGTGTACCAGCAAACTGTGGTTCGGGGCATCACTTACTACAAGGCTGGGCAGGCGGGGGCCGAGGGGCCGGCCAGCAGCCGTGGTGAGTCCCTGGGATGGACCAGGGATCTGGGGGTCTTGGGGCCCCCTCCTGCCATGGTGCTGCTCGGCAGGGCAGAGAGCCAGGGGCTGCCCCTGCCAATGCACCATCCCCCCGGCTCATCCCTCACAGAGATCGCTGCAAGGGGGGCAGCTGTGCCAGAGCAGCAGGAGGAGAAGGGCCCCCCACCCCCTCTGGCTAAAGGGACCCCAGCCCAGGCTGTCATGAGGGTAGAGACCACCGTGCCCAGCACCACAGCCATTGCCAGCACTGCCCTGGCCCCCCGCACCACCATCCACAACACCCCCCCAGCCATCCTTGAGCAGGGGGCTGACAGTACCATGAGCCCCAAAACGCCAAACAGAGGTGGGTGAGCAGGGGGCTGGGAGGGGACACCCACCCTGGTGGCTCCAGAGCTTGTGGCCAGGCTAGGCCAGCAATTGCCCTGCCATGGCAAAGGACTTCCTTGCCCCAGGCAGAGGCAGGCTGCCTGGGGCAGGGGTAAGCCTTCCTCCTCCTCTTACTCGGTACCCAGTAAAGGAGGTGGAGTGTGAAGGCACCATCAAGTCGGTGGAGCACCCCACAGAGCACCACAGCTATGGGCGCAATGAAGGGGCCTGGATGAAGGATCCTGCTGCCAAGGATGACCGCATCTACGTCACCAATTACTACTATGGCAACAGCCTGGTGGAGTTCAGGAGCCTTGACAACTTCAAGCAGGGTGAGGGCAGGTGGTGGAAAGGTTGAGGAATCCCGGATCCTCCTGGGTGGGTGCTTAGCACCAGCTGTGCCAGGCCCTGGGTTGGTGGGCAACTGATGGGGACCTGCAACACCCATGGGGCAGTGGTGAGGGCAGAAGTCCCTTGTCCCTACCATCATGCTTAGGCCATTATTCATGGGACCCCAGTGCTGTAAGGGGTCCCAACAGCTCTCCCATCTGCTCACAGGCCGCTGGAGCAACCTCTACAAGCTGCCCTACAACTGGATTGGCACGGGGCATGTGGTATACAAGGGTGCCTTTTACTACAACCGTGCCTTCACCAAGAACATCATTAAGTATGACCTGAAGGAGCGGTACGTAGCAGGCTGGGCACTGCTCCATGACGTGGTGTACGAGGATACAACACCCTGGAAGTGGAAGGGCCATTCAGACATTGACTTTGCTGTGGATGAGAGTGGGCTCTGGGTCATCTACCCCTCTGTGGACTACGACTACTCACAGCAGGAGGTGATCGTCCTGAGTCGACTCGACCCCGGGGACCTCTCGGTGCGCAGGGAGACCACCTGGAAGACGGGTCTGAAGCGCAATGCCTACGGGAACTGCTTCATCATCTGTGGCATCCTCTACGCTGTGGACACCTACAACCAGAAGGAAGGGCAGATCTCCTATGCCTTCGACACACACACAGACACAGAGGCAGAGCTCCGGCTGCCCTTCCTCAACCAGTATGCCTTCACCACACAGGTCGACTACAACCCCAAAGAGAAGGTGCTCTACGCCTGGGACAATGGCCATCAGATGACCTATGGGCTCCACTTCGTGGTGTGAGCGCCGGGCCGGATCCCAGCTGCATCCCTATCCCACTCCCCACTGTGTCCAGCCAGGACTCCCTGACACAGCCTGGCCCTGGCACCCCGGCTGGGCCAGGGCTCTGGCTTCCACCCCAAACCCCCTCCATCTTCTGCACCTGCACTGCACCTGCCACATTGCAGGGCGGGGGGTGCAGGTAGGCACAGACCCCCCCATGACAGCGTGGCTTCTGGGGCCGTGGGGCCGCCCCACGGCCGACGGCTCGACCGGTGTTGCCTTCCCGGGGAGGAGGGAGAGGAGCTCAGATCCGCTTTCCTGCAGCACCGGGAGGCAGCCGAGTCTGTGCTGTCGGCCACATGGCAGCGCCCACCCCACGCCACCGCATCGAGCCCGTACCGCACACCCTGCCGCACCGCACACCCCGCCCGGCCCCGCGCTGCCCGCAGCCGCCGGCTGCCAGCGGTGCGAGTACCGACAGAGCAGTGCCGGTTGCCTGGGCCCCATGCCCTCGCCTGCCCCTTCCCCCGCGGACGGGCAGGGCCCCCACACTGCCGGGGCAGGAGCAGCAGCTGCTATGGCTATTTTAGGAGACGTGATTAAGATGCCTTTGCTTTTGCCGCTCATTAGCTTATTATTTAAATTGCATTCACCGGAGCCGCGCGGAGTCTCCTCTCCCGGTAGCGGGCGCAGAGCAGTGCCCTGCCCGTAGACACCCCTGCCTGCACCCCGCACCGGGGACCCGCTGCCCTCCTGGTCCCCGCCTGTGGCCAGGCGAGGGGCCGGGAGCGCTTGGCTTGGTTTTGGTCATTTTAGACGTGAACAGTATTAAAGAAAAATGTAACAGATGAGTCAGGGGACTGCTGCGCCGTCGTTTCTCTCGCAGCCGGGCAGGGAGGGGCGGGCGGGTAGGTCTCGGGAACAGACCTGGGGGGGCAAACCCTGCAGGTCCTGGGGAAAAGTGCGTTCGGAGTGTCCTGGTGTGAGCTGAGCCCCTTTACGAGGACGACAGGAGAGCAGCTGAGCGTGGGTACGGCCAGAGCAGCTGCCCTGCTCCTGCAGGATTTGGCAAGCATGGAGCTGCTGGGAGGGCCGGGGGGCAAGAGCAGCCCCCGCGTCCATGTCCTCCCGCTCCAGGCTGTACGTGCCAGGGCAGCCACCTCTCGGCACCGCTAGCCCTGCCTGCCAGCCGGCTGTCCCGTCGGGCTGTGACCGGGCTCCTTGTGCCAACACGGCTGAAATGTTTCCTCTTGCAGAGACCTGAAGGGATCACTGGGCAGCCGGGCAGTCTCTTGCAAGTTCTTGCTCTGGCTCACAAAGACACCCTCTGCCCCTGAAGTCCCTGTGCCGGGGAGTGTGGAGCATCCCTTGCTTGGCCAGAAGTCCCAACCACAAGAAAGGACATGACTGACTTTCCTCCCCCCTGGTTGGCTCCCTGCCAAGCTTTTATCTAGCGATCCCCAGCAAATCCCTGTCCAAACAATACGGATTTCTGACATTTTTTAGCAGTAAAGTAAACTCCCAGCACATCTCTAATTCCAGGGCTTTGTTGATCTTCGGCAGGGGCTGCGGTGGCTCCACGCTGCCCTGCTGCGCCAGGCTGAGCTGCGGGTGCCCCGCCGATCCCCCCGGGAAGAAAACACGGCGAAGGGGGTAATTAAATCCACATGGCTGGGGGGTTACTTAATTGCAGCCATGGGGCCTCCTGCAAAAGCACCCCTCTGGGAGCAAGCTCCTTGCTGCCCCTAACGCTGTGATAACGAGAAGCTTTAATTACACCCACATGACAGATATTTCATTAAATACTTTCCCCCCCCCTTACAGCTGCCTGGCCTTGCCCCTGAATCCCACAGCCACAAGCACCAGCTCGGCCTGGCTACAGGGCTGGGGAAAGCTGGGGAGGAGAGACATGGGAGCAAAAAGCAACACGGGACAGTGGGCTGGCAGCAGTCTGCAGCCTCAGAAGGTTTCTTGGCAGCACAGGCTGTGAGCTGCAGCACTGTGAGAGGTGGGATGTGGGCCCTGGGGAAGCAGCCCCCCAACTCCCCACCCACAGAACACCAGCAGTGAGCAAAAACAAGGGGGCTTTTGTTTCTGAGGGGGTTACTGTGCTGGGTCCTTCAGACCTCCTGTATCCCCTGACTGCTCCATGCTGTTTTCTCAGTCTAAAGTCTCTCTGATCCCCTTTCTCTGATGTTTCATGTCAGGGAATCACACCTCAGGTGAGGGCAATGGAAATGCCTCTGAGCACCTGCTCTGATGCTCCCCATCTGCAGCCTGACCAGCCCATCTCCATGGCAACACTGGTGGTTTGATTTGGTGGCACTGGAATATGTAGAAATCTCCCTCCCTATTGCTGCTGCCCAAGGGGACACGTGTTGGATATGTGGCTCAGGAGCTCCAGACCCAGCAGTCCTTGTCCTGGTCCTGCTCCTGGCCATGGTCCCAGTCCATTGTCTCTGAAGCCTGGTCCTGGCCTTGAGTCTCAGGTGCTGCTCCTGGTCTCTGTCACAGGCAGGATGATGTAGATCAAGGAAAACAGGGATCCCCAATGGTGGGGATATGCAGGTGGGGGCAGGATGAGCTCCTGCTGTGCTGGGCACTGCTGATTTCCAGACATTCCTCCTGTGCGTGGCCAGCACCACCTCAGCTCATAACGTGATTAAAAGATTAAAATCTCTCAGTTCAGCAGCAAGTGGCAAATGAAGCTTGAGGCAGAGACGCTGAGGGTCTGTGGTGCCCAAAGCCCCCGTGACAGCAACACAGCACTCAGGGGAGGGCACTGATGCCATCTGGGAGGGTGGCTGCTGATGCCACAGCCCTCCCTCTAAAAACACCCTCCATGGGCGCAGCTGGCCCCTAGGTGAAGCTGAGCAGTGAAGCCCTAATTCCCCCCTGACCTGGCTGCTTTCTTCTCAGTGCTGGGAGCCCCCTGGCTGCAGTTTGCTCCCATGGGGGGGACCTGGGCCCATCTCCAGGACAAGAGATGCACCATCAGCTGTCCATGGCCACACAGCCCCTCCCTGGCCAAGGGAAGCTGAGAGCCACTGCCCCGGGGCTGCAGGGCTGGGACCAGCTGTGTGCAGAGCATCTGAAGGGGGAATTGGCTTCTTCCTCCAATTCTTACCTCCCTCTGGGGGCTGCTGACCCTGGGAATGAGGCGATGCGTGTCTGGCAGCAGGTGGGAATGAGCCCTGGGGCTGTGCCCACATTGCAAACATGCTTCCAAGCTGGAGCCAGCAGCACCAAGCATCACAGGGATCTATTTTTATTGCCCTGCCCTTTCCTTCACATAATCCCTGGGGCCGGCATGCCTGGGCACAGCCCTGGCAGCACAGCAGCATGGAGAGGGTTGGTATTTCCCACTCCCTAGGGATGTGCCATGGCTCCCTGACACGGCTGCTGTGCAGGACAGTGCTGGCACCGCTCTGCCCAAGGTCTCTTTTGGGACATCCCTGCCCTCCCTGTCCCTGAGCTGTGGCTGACAGGGCAGCACCTCGCTGGGATGGGCACATCCCTGCTGAGACTCGGCAGCTCATTGCACCCAGGGCCAGCAGGGAGGTGGGGAGGACACAGCAGGCAAAGCTCCCCTGGGAAGGTGTGAGGGTGCTCAGCATCAAACCTGCTCAAGTGCTTTCCCGTGGCTGTGCTGGCAGCAGGAAGCTGTTTCTCTTGTAACCATGATGAAGCTGCAGCTGGAAGCGCAGCGGGAGCTCAGGATGCGAGTATCGCCCAACCCAAACAATGCTGGTGGGGTGAGCAGCAGGAGCTGCCGTGTCCACACGCACCTTCCCAGCACTCCAGGGCTGTGAGGGGCTGACAGGAACCCTGTCAGGGAAGCAGAGGCACAAACCCAGCCCTGAGACCAGGGAGCTTCTACATCTCTCCATGTCCCCATGGCTGGACTGGGACAGGCACAGAAGGCTTGGCCCAGCATGGACCCCCTGCTCCCAGCAGGACCTGGCTGGAAACTGCCTCCTGGGGACAGCGGCTGCTGCTGCTCTGCCTGGATCCCTCCTGGAATGGCTGCCTGGGCACAGCTGGGCTCTGGGACTGGGCAGAGGGCTGTGCCTGGGATGTTCTGCCCTGCCATGGCAGATCCTTTGGGCACAGCCTGGTGGTCTGCAGGTTCCTTCTGGGGAGCTTAAGGCTCAGTGCCAGCACTGCAGCCTTCACGTTGTGTCCCTGTCCCCTCAGCTACCTGTGCAGGGACATGTTTGTTGGGAGGACACTGGTGCTGCAGGGCTGCTGGTTGGTCTCCAGAGAGCCGTGGGGTGAGAAGGGGCTGCAGGGTAAGGCAGGAGCAGGAGCTGCAGGAGCCGGGCAGCCCACCCTGAGCAGCTGTGGGGAAGGGCCGGGCAGTGGTGGGCAGCAGCAGCTAGAGGGAAGGGAGGGAACTAAGGGGCTTGGCGGTGCCTCTGCTGACTCATTCACCAGTGGGAACAGAAATCTGTTCCCAGGATCCTCACCGTCATCTCCAAACCACCCCAACCCCTGGCACAGCAGGGCATGGCAGCCCCTGAGGTGATGGGTGTTTCCAACAAATGCCTCATCCCTGGCAGCATCCCCCAGGACAGGACTCATCTCACTGCTCTCTACCGCCCCGCCGGCTGGCAGGGAGCCACCATCCCCAGCTCAAAGCCACCATCCCTAGCACACTGACACCAGCCCTGGCACAGTGCCCCCATTGCCTGGGACCCAAGGGCCACCTTTGTCCAGGAGACCCAGGACAGGAGCAGGGCCCCGGGGCTGTGTGGGTGTCCAGACACTGCCCTTATTCATGGGAGCAGCAGGAGGGGGGAACGAGTCCTCCCCCATCCCAGCCAACAGAAGGGGCATTCAGGGCAGGGAGTGGGGGGCTGCCCTGAGCAGACCCCAGCCTCCTGCATGGCCAGCAGGATGTGGCATTTTCCTGTGGGGCACTCACAACATGGGGGTTATTGTTAACCAGATGTGTCAGACAGCTCTCACACTGTCATGTGAAGTCACCTCTGCCTGGGCACATGGAGCAGGTGGCATAGCGCAGCCCAGGGTGGCTGCTTCCAGGAGCACGGATGTGGCAGGAGCAATGCCAAATGCTGAGGGCTCTGCCTCTGGCCACACCCCTCTTTGGAGACCAGCAAAGCAGGAGATCTTGTGCCTCCATCTTGACATAACCAGAAGCCTGTTTGCCTCCTGGGACAGCGGGTATGGCCTGTGCACACACTGTGCTTGAGGTGTTCTCATGTTTTTATCTGTTTACAAGGGTGTATGCAAAAGGTTTGGAAATACAGCAGATTGTAACCAAAACCCCCATGAGAAACTTGGTAAGTCATTTACCTCCAAAGGTGGCCTCGCTCTAGGCAGGCACCTGCAGTAAACATCATGAAATCTTCCAACCTGAGTAACTGCATCTTTGTTAACTGTGCCTTGCAGAACTGCAGACGTACCCACTCCACCCAAACCCAACTGTGACTCCAGGATGCTCCGAGGTATCAGTTTGAGGTGTGATTTTGTACCTGCAGTGACCACAGCAAGTCTTCTCTGGGCAAAATGCTGCAATCCAAACCTGGGACTTTTCCTTGGATGTTCAGTGTCTGGTTTGTGCGTGGTAATTACTGTGTGATTTTTTTTTTCCACTCTTGTTACTGGTTAGTTAATGGCACACTGTCATCTGTACCATGACCCAGCATTTTTTGACATGATCCTCTCCAAGCAGTGCTGCTCCCCTGGCCATAGATGGTGACAGCCATTTCACCTCCAGCACACTCCAGTGCTGCCCTCCGAGGATCTGCACTGCATCTGCCTTCTCCCCATCTTTATTTCCAAACCACCCCACAGCTCATGGTCCCTGCTGACAGACAGCTGACTCCTGGCTCACACAGTCAGGGCCAGGAATTTACAAATGGCCATCTAGGAGCAGGCTCTGGACAGGGAAATGTTACCTGGGTTTGGATTTCCGTGTCAGGAATGCTGGCAGAGCCATCAGACTCCCTGGACACTGCTGAGGAGCACAGGGTACACAATGCCCCTCCTGCAGAGCAGCCAGGTGTGATGTGAGAGTGAAGCAGGACAGTGCTGCCTGTCCCATCCCCAGCACAGGACCTGCCACTCCCTCCCCTGCCAGGCACTGGGATCCTGGGCAGGAATCTGTGGGGCTGTGCAGGGGTCCCCATGTGCTGCATCTTTTGGGGAGCAGTCTGCTGCTGCACTGCAGGGGATTCAGAGACCCACCGCAAGCCAAAGGAGCCAGGTCTAGCACGACCCCCCCTGCTCCTGCAGCCTGGGCCCCACAGGGCCTGGGCCCAAAGCTCTGCCAGGCCAGGTCCCTTTGCTGCCAAACCGATCGTGTTCTGGCCCACACTAAGCTCCTAACAAAGCCACCACACAGCCAGCATTAGCATCATCGTAAAGCTATCCCTCAGACAGCTCAATATATGGGAAATTCACTCTACTGCACATAATTAAATCTCTCTCCAGTTAAAACTTGTTCAAGGCTTAAAAATTCTTCAGATCTACGCTAAGTTCAGTGAGCAGAATTAAGATCCTTTTCCTAAACAAAATCTGGATCCAATTTAAAGACTCCCTAACGAGAATTTTTCGTGTTAGAATGTGTTAGCTATGCTAACGTAAACCATGAGTGCTGCAACTCTGACTGAGGATCACTGCCCTTACAGCAGAACCAAAAAAGGTCTTTGGAATCACAGCTCCATCTTCAAGTTACACAGAACTCCATGGGGGACACAGTCAAACCCAAGGAGGGGGCTGCAGCAGCCTTCAGCCACCTCTCACTGCAGCACCAGGCAGGGTGGTCAAGAAGGATCAAGCAGCTCAGCCCAGCAAACCACCAGCAGCACCTCCAGCATCTGCAGAGCCAGGGACTGATGGTGCAGAGTCAAAACAAAGGCTGGCAGAATCTTTCAGTTTCAATGAAATCCGCTGAAAACACAGCAGATGAGCTCATCTCTTTAACAAAACACTGGCACAAGACCAAAATATTTACTCTTAAGCCCTTTAAGTGATGAACACCAAACACTGTAAACACCCATGCAAAGTTTCCCTTTAAAAGTCAATCTCAAGGTAGATTTTTTAAATGTGAAGTTGAACCACACTCTCAGATCTGTACTCATTCACCTGTTCTTCAAAAAGAAAGGTTAATTCTAATCCAAAAGTTATTGTAATTAGCAATAAATGCTTAAACAACCTGACAAACCTCCCATTTCTCTTCATAAAGCTGATGAATCCTTTGTCCCACCACTACAAAAAACCCAAAAGTGACAGCTTCCAAAGGAAACTCTATTTAATGCCACACCCTCAGCTGATACAATGTAGAACCTGGGGTAGGCTTTATGCCTTGATGGCGTATTTCCTGGCAGGGTACAGACGTTCCTTTCGTTGCTGTTTTTTGGTCTTCAGATTCTCTTCATGTTTATTCAACCTGCGGCGCATGGCACGAGTCTTCTTCGGCCGCAGGTCGAGAGGCTTGTACTTTTTGCCCTATTTGCAAAAACAGAGAAGTTCAGTTTGGGAGCAATGATGTGCATGTGCTCCAGGAGAGATGAGCTGCCTGTAAGAACAGCAGCAGCAGTGCTTTCAGCTGCTTTTAGTTGAGACCATCAAATGCTTAAAGTTTAAGAGAACTTTCCTCAAGTGGGAAACATTTTGATTCCAACTTCTGTACCACCTGTACTACTTTGACTAATAAAATTTAAATAATGCCTAACCTTACAAGTCCCAGTTATCCAACACTTCTTTATCACAGTTTAACCAACATGAAAATTGTCTCTATCCTGGCGCAAACCAGGATACTTTTGAAAATAGAGCCTGGCAAAAGCAGATTCACACTGAGCTTGAAGAATTCAAGGCAGTCTTGCAATAATATTAAAAAAAAACTGTGACTACAGAATTTTAAAATAAAACAAATTACTTTTCCTTGAGTTTTAATTTCCTCAGTAACAACCTAAAAATTATTTCAGTTCTACAAACTATAGATCTGAAGATGGCGAGAGAAAAAGACATCACTGTCCAAGATGTTTGGCCTTACCTTGTAAAACTTCCTCAAGTTCTCCTTCTGAGTCTGGTTGATAACAGTTAGGACTCTGGCAATGGATTTACGCACCACACGTCTGCAGGTGGGAAACAAAGCATCGCTCAGAACTCAAGTCCCACAGATCTACAGCCAGGCACACAGAAAACGGGACCGTACTAGAGTCACTTACGGTGCACCACGTTGTAACAAAACAAAAACTTCCGGCATACGCCGGCTTCACATCGCCGCTAAGACTCGCACAAGACTTTCAAGCCTGCAAATGTTCACTCTTCTTCCATACACTTTTTTTCCCGGATTTAGGGTTTAAGTCAACACAAACTGCGACCACCTCTCTCAGACCCTCCGCGCCGCAGCGCCCACCCGGTCCCGGCTGAAGGCCGCGCTCCCACCGCGCCCCCGGGCCCCACCTGCTCGGGCCTAGGGGGCTCTCCCGCTGGCTCCCCGCCGCCCCCCGAGCCGGGCCAGAGCCCACTTACATCTTGGAGAGCTTGGAGGCGGCCCCGCCGGTCACCTTCGCCACACGGAGCTGCGACAGCTCCACCTTCAGATCGTCCAACTGCTTCAGCAGCTCCTCCTTCTTCTTCCCTCGCAGATCTCGGGCCTTGATCTTGGCCTGCGGACAGCGGACCGCCCGTCAGCCCCGCGCCTCCGGCCGGCCAGGGCCTGTCCCGGGATGCCCTCACCCGCCCCGCATCTCCGCCCGCCCGCATCCCCCCAGATCGCGGTCCCACAGCGCCGCGGTGCGAGGAGCGGCGGCCCGGTACCCGCGCGGATGCCGCCGGATTGCGGCGGTGGAGACGGCGGAACGCTCACCATGATGGCAGCACCGGCACGGGTCGGGGCGGAAGGGACGGAAGCCGCGCGGGACCGTGGGAACGCTGCCGGCCGGAGCGAACCACTGTGCGGCTGCGCGGGGGAAGAGCCTGCGCACTGCTCGCTCCCCCGCAGGCAGCGCGGTGGTACCGGCCGCGGGCGCTGTCAGGGGAGGCGGGAGGCGGCGGGGAGCGGCGCCGGTCCCGGCGGCTCCGGCCCCTCGGGAGAGGGCTGCTGCGGGCCGCTCCGCCGCGGCGGCTCGGGGCTGCTGCCGGTGCCGCCGCTCCCTCCTCTCTTTCAGCCGCCGGAGCCCTGTCAGAGCTCAGCCGGTGTTCCCGTGCTGGCCGAGGTGCGGCAGCGGTGGGGACGTGACGGCGGGCGGGGCGGCAGCGGCCACCGTGACGGAGCGGGGCTGGGAGAGGGGCAGGGCCGTGCGCGCAGGTGGCCGGGCGGGACGGGTCACACCGGGCCGGGCCTCCCCGCAGGGTGGCGCCGCCGCTCGCCGCCTCCCGCCGTATCCAGGCAGCCGCGCCGTGCACCGCCGGCCGCGCGCGGGAGGGCGGGTGCTCCTGACTGACGGCCGCCCCCGCCAATCAGAGCGCCGCCTCGCCGTTAGCCCGCGTGTTCCTCCAATAGGAGCCGGCGGGGGCGGGGCGAGGCTGGCCCAGACTCGCGTGAGGCGGCAGCCGCGCTCCGCGCAGCCGGAGCCTTGGCCGCGGGGCTGGCGGCGGTGCCCGGGAGCTGTGGGAGGTGGCGCGGATGGTGAGAGGAGCCGCCCGGCAGCGCCTGCCCCGCACCGGCCCGGCCTCCAGGTGCGGGGGCGGAGCGGCGGCGCGGGCGGGCTGCGGGGCGCGGGCGGGGCGGGGCGGTGGCACGGGCGGGGCGGCGGCGCGGACGGGCGGGAGCGGCGGCTGCGGGCGCCTTGGGGCAGGCCCGGCGGCGGCGCTCCCCTCACCGCTGTCTCGCCCCTCACCGCTGTCTCGCTCCCGCAGAGCTCCAGGCCCAGCGGAGGAGCCCTGCCGCAAGAGGAAGCTCAGGTGAGGCGGGAGCGGGCGGCAGGTGCGGGCGGGGCGGACCGAGCATCCTCTCGGTGGAGGGGCAGCATCCCCGCGGCGCGGGGGGAAGCGAGCGGCTGCTCGGGCGGGGGGTCCGTGCCCTGTGCCGGGGCGGAGGGACAGCGATGGCGGGGGCTTTGCCGAGGCCCTGTGCCTGTCTGCACGGAGCTGTGCTCGCCCGTGTCTCTGCCGTTAACGGAGATCAGAAATAGGATGTGAGCCGTTCTCCGCTTAGGCCTTGATTCGCAACCTTACTGCAATAATTAAAAAACCCGCCCCTCCTTTTGAACTTCCCCGTTCCTGGTGTTACCATCCCGCTTGCCGGCTGGGGGGCTGCGGGGGTCAGTGTGCGGTGACAGGTTGCTGCACTTCTGCATCAGCTGAGGAGTCCTTCTGGGTGAAATGCTGCTGGATTTTACAAGAACTGCCTGGGCAGTGCTGTGTATCCCAATTGCTGTTAGACGGAACCATCATGGATATGTCCTGGTTTTAGAGTTTTATCTCAGCACCTCCCTCTTCACCAAATTCTTGTTTTGGACTGAAAAAATTATCGGACAATAGGTGATAGGGAGTGCCTTGGGGATAGAAACTGGATGATTGTTCTGTTGTGGTCACCCCCCAAAAATTTATTGCCCATTACTGGCTCTAAATCTGTCAGTAATTAAAGGCTGCCCCAGGTGAAACACTCAGGATCAAGTCTGCAGGTTTTCAGAGTCTGGGTCTAATCTCCCACCACAGAGCAGGATCCGAATTGTCATAGTTGCACTTCTGTCATTTGTTAACCAGGTTCCTAGCTTGCTTAAGCTGTGTCTTGGCCAAGCAATTCTAGCCTTCCAACCTGCAAAATGGATCCCTTAATATAAAAAATGGCTACATTTTGCAAGAGCGCTCCAAATGCAATCCACAGTTTTCAGCTAATGCAAAGCAGCACTGTTGGAGCATATGACTAAAATGTTACATATTGCGTGCGTGCATGCACTCCCCACCATTCCTGGAGGCAGCAGAGTTGTGGTGCTTGGTGGCAGTCTTCACCCTGGTATGGATCCTGCTGTGGAACTTGGCAGATGCTGTCACTGCCCGGTGCATCTTCTCACCTTGTGTGAACCCTGTTGTGTAACTGTTGTTAACTTCAGAGTGTGGAAGGAGTGAGTAAGGAGCATGACACCTGACTGCAGGTTAGGGTCTCAGATAAAAAGGTCTCAAGTCAGTGTCTTTTAGGATGTTTTGATAAACTGGATCATAATTTATGTTAAATGAAAGAAATAATGAATTTTGTAGTGAGATGCTAAAAGATTAATTTTCCAATTGTTCTGGGCTGCCAGAATAACACAGGTAACACACACAAATGGGGTGACTGGGTTCTTTGCTACAGGAAATATGACAACAGGAGAGAAGGAATATTTTGCTGATCATTGTTTAATCTTGAAATAGAGGTACAATACAGCATCAAAATTCAGTTGTCAGTCCCTGTCCCTCACAAACACTGGCAGATTTTATCACAAAGACTGGTTAGGCTAAGCACTCTGGGCACTGCATGTAAGAATGATACAGACAGCAACACAATGTTCTGCCTCAACGTGCTCACTAAGAAACTACACCTACAAGTGACTGTAGGCTGAAAGTGCTCAGCAGTGTGAGGAATACATAGTTTGCCTGTACTGTTATTAATTTCTGTTTCGCTGTTGTATTTGGTGGAGGGAAGTAAAAAATGGAGAATAGCAATTGAAAACACAGAGAAGCTTATAATTCTTCATGGAAATTAAATTGTGTTGCTCCTACTGTTGCACTGAAGGCACATTTTTCAGAAGGTGGGTGGGCAGGGGCTGCAGCTTTCCCTCCTCTGCTGCCAGCACTGCTCCCATCACATGGTGTGACTGCACAGTCCTTTGCTCTCACTGCAGCTGTGCTCACCCTGCCCTGTGCCAGCCAGATTTCGCCTCTTTTTGCATCACTTTTATTCTGGTTTAGCTCTGGTGGCTTTAATGGAGTTGTTGATAGACTACCACAGTATAAATGGATAATGGGAAATCATTGGATCATCTGGACGCGTTACTGTGTTGGCTTATCTTTTATTCTGCGTGATGTGCCTTGGGCAAGGAAGGGTTCTGGTATGAAAGTCTATTCTGAGGTGATATTACTGCCTAAATAGCTAAAATTTACCTGTATTTTAAACAAAACTCACCCCTCTACCCCAAAACATGGTACATCTGTCGAAATCTTACCACAGCAATCTGTGTATTGATGCCTTTTTTTTTTTTTCAGAACTTATCGTAGCTTGTTTCATAGAAACATTCAGTTGGAGCAATCTTTGTAGAAGGAAAATTATGTGTACATGCAAGTTTTATAATACTTTTCTTTGGTATTCTTGCATAAGGACATTTTGTAGGCTTGGCTCTTAAGCACATAAGCTCTGTTCTGGATATGTAGATTTTAAACAGGCTGGAAACAGAGGTACGGAATGGGGTCTGTGTTGCAGCAAAAGGAAATGGCTTGAAGGAGGGGACCAAATTGTGTGTGGGAGCTGCATGGAGGGTCAAACAGAGGTCTCTTTCTATAAAATATGTAAGTTAGTTGCCAACACAAATATTACCTAGCAGTTTACATGTGTTGAGAGAGTGCAGCACAGCCCTGCAAGAGGAGCAGAATAGAATAGAAAAGCCATCAGTCTGGCTCCCTGAGGATGTCAGTCAGGGAAGGAAGTGTGTGATGCCAAAAAGCCTGGATGGAACAGCAGGTTTAGAGGACTCGCCGTTTGAAGTATTTTTAATTATTGCTATTATTGTAATGGAACACAGACTAGCAGCTGAATTTTTAAAATATAATTAAGGTAGAAGTCAGCAGAGGGATTTCTCTGCTGTGTGGCAGAGGAACAGTCCAGAAGCAGTTCCTGCTCAGGAGGGCGAATTCCCAGAGTCATGGCACTCTGTGCAACTCCCAAGCTTGCTGACAGCTGATCCCCAAGTGCTGGCTTGGAGGGAAGGACTGAACTGAATGGGTAAAAAGCTTTCCCCGGCTTGTACTGCGTTCTCTTCTGTCCGAGTAAGGTTCCAGTTGGAAAGCAGCCATGGACACCTTGGCTGAGAATGCTGACAAGATTGCAGAGTGTGATGACAGCTGCCCTCCGGATCGGATGTGTCCTGAGCTGCCATTTGGCCATCTAATAAATAATGTGACATGCTAGGAAGAAGTCTCTCCATCACATGAACATCAAGCTACATTGTATAGCAACCATTCAGTTTTATTTTAAATCAATGAGTGTACACTGAACAGTTAAAACACCAGTTGTTTTTTTTGAGTAAAGAAAGAAAGAGAAGAAAAATCTTTTAGCTCAGCTGCTTTCAGGAACTTGGCCGCTCGCACTGCGAGAGCCATGTGCTTTTCTGCCCTGCTTTAGGTGATGGCTTAGTTCAAGGGGGCCCAGATTTGGCTCAGTCAAGAGTTGTGTTGGCATCTTGCCATCAAATGTGCATAAAATGGAGCTGACTGCAATTCCCTCCTCACTCTAACATGGAGGGGCAGCCTGGGGAGAGCCGAGGCCCCTGTGTGCCTTGCTGGAGGGTGGCTTGGCTATAGGAGTTGTACTGGGGTGTGTGATCCCTGCAGCATAAGCTGGTGTATTGTGACTTCATTGTTGCTTTAGAGTCCCAGGGTTGTTTGGTGTCTTGTCATAACTAATCCATTTCAACCCTTGCGCCTGCCCTTCCAACACTACTAAACATTTTCCCTTCTCACAGTGGCTTATGTGCTTTTCCAGATGTACAAGGTTCATAGCTCATTTACAGACTCTTCCTATGATTTTGTGGCTTATGTGCATTTGCACAAAATCAAGATAAATACAACTGCCATTTTAGCTGCTCCAAGAACATTGTGTGTAATAAACCACTAAATAGTTTAGGTTGTGAATGTAAATACACACAGCTCAGCCCGCAGCAGCTGATGGTGTTTTTCTATCTCTTTTTTCCTTCCCACCCCTGCCAAGAGTGGGCTAGCCTGATGTTCTTTTTTCTATTCTCTTTATACAATGCAGATCACTATTGAGTACCATGTAGGTGGTGTACAAGCACTACTACAGATTCATGATTTGAATTGGGATGCAAGGAAACGCATCTCTTCCACACTGCTTCTGAACCATCTTTGGGGATTCCTGGACTGGTGAACCAGAAACTGCCTCTGCCTGACTTTGAGCTTGAGCTTATTTTTTGTAACAAACCAGTTAAGTCAGTAGAAGAGCAGAGGCCCAACTGTGATACATTTTAGGCCTTTGCCCTTTGTTCATCCTATGCAACAAAAGGTCATGAACTGTAGTGAAAGGATCACAGAGCACACGGGATGGACAAAGGTGGAACAAATTGCCAGTGGCACAAACATAAAGAAGAGAAGCAAAAGTTGTGTGTTATGAAGGTAATAGAAAAAGGCCATGTGCTCCCATGGTGATACCATGCCTCTTGTATTTAAAGTGAGGCTGCCCATATATCAGAAGAAAGGTGTGGTTTAGATGATTCAGTGTGGAAGGCAGAAGGGACAATGCAGTTTCCATGGTGTGATGTTAATGAGCAGTTCCTTTGTCCTGGGAGAAAAGATGGCAAAAGATGCACTTCTGGGTACAGAGAGGTTGCTCTGAGCAATGCAAGGGCTTCTGAAGATTTGTAAACCAAATCTGAAAAGTATTGAACTTTTCATAGCTGTATGACTAAGGGTGCCTGCTGCACATTGCCTGCAATGCTATAGCAGTGTGTATCTGGAGAGTTGTGCTGTATGGTTTTATCTTCTTCTCTTATATAGTTCCCTTCTTTCCCTTTCCCCTTTTTAGGAATCAAAGTTATGCAAATACACAGTCTGGCTCCCTTCTTTTTTTCTTTTTCAAGCAGTTTTTAAAGCGCTCATACAATGTAGCCAGGGTTGCTACAGGCTCACTTGGTCTTGTATTTTTTATTATTTAAAAGAAAAATTCTTCCCTCTTAATTTCTCTTTAGAGAGAGTATGCTTCTGCAAGTTACTTGTAAAACTGGAATAATAGGAAAAATACTTTCTTGGTGAATTCCAGGTGGAGTAGAGACTAGTTGCATTTGCAGGTGATTTTCAGTCAGCCTCAGTGAAACTGAGGTTTTCACCCTCTTGGTTCATGCTGCCTTTCCTGCCCTTTGAAATAAGCAAACATCCAGGCAGAGAGAACACGGTTTGACCAGTGTTATCAGCTCAAAAAAATAGCTCCATGCTTCTCTTTCTTAACTTACAGTATAAGTTACTTTTTAATGTGATGTTCAAAGAAGAAATGTCTCCAAAGCCTGGGCTCTGCCCAAGTCCTTTTCATTGTGCATTCCGTGTGCATATTTCTACAGCAGTGAGCAGAGCTGCTTCAGAACAATCTGGATGTTCTGCAGCTGGCCCTGGGTGCTGCTCTCCTGGACTGCAGATCTGCCCCAGCCTGGCCTGGGCTGGCAGATCCTCCTGCAGTGCCTGGCCCAGCTGTAAGAGGACCTTGGTACCCTGGGAGAGCTGCAGCCTCTGCAGTGCAGCCGTGCCCTGAGGTGAACAGTGGCTGGGGATGAGAAGTGTCTGCATTTGGTTCCAATTTTTACTAAAAGCCTTGCAGTAAAAAAGAAATCCTTTTTCCCCCCCATGCACCATCAGGTGGTGTCCTCCAGCACTGTCCCCTGTAGGGTGGGCACCAGCAGCCCTGGGTATGGGGTTGGTTGGGCCTTTATTTCAGTGCTTCTTGAATAGAACTTTGGGGCAGTGGGTCTTAATGAAAAATTAGTTATTTGGTGAGAGGAATGAATTTGGGTTCTAATTAATTATGTCATTCAGAGCCAGCACTCTGAGCAGGCTACACGGAAATGCACAGATGGTCTTCCCAAAACATGCAGTACAGCTTTGGAGGAAAACACTGGAGGCAAGTATGCCAGTCTGTAGAAGAAAAGGAGAGGCAAACAGAGCAAAGGTGGACATCTTGCTTGATGAAGGCAAGATCAGATGTTTCTTGGTAGAGATTTGAGACATGATGGTACGAGGCTTCAGGGATGAATGCTCAATAGCCTGGTTTTTCTGTGTTATTAATTGTGAATAAGAAATAGATACCACCTGGGCATCTGGCTTTATATCATATCCCCTTTTGGCAGTGATGCTGTGGGAGATGTATCAGGATGAAAAGTGAAAAGAGAGTTCTTTTTGACTCAAGGTTTGAGACCTTTAAAATCCAGATAGATTAGAACCTATTTTCCATGGTTAGTTTCCGTGGAGAGCAGTTCAGGTCTCAGTTGGGGAAAAATCCAAGAGCATTTCTTCCAAAAATGAGAATGCTCTTCCTCTCCTTCCTGTCCCCATCCCCAGCATTAACTATCCTGGGCTTGTTATGTTAGACTTGCATCTGCTGTCCTCTTGCTGTGTATAGATTATTTAAAGGATGGAGCTGAAGACGTGGTAATCAAAGTGGCTGGAGCCTGAAATAAAATACAGATTCTCATTCTAATTTTAGCCAAGAAGCTTCACGGGGTCACATTGATCAGCTCTCCACATTGTAATAAATTTTTTCCTGTGTATAGTGTGAATGTTTAACATCCAGACATTTTCTTTGGAAGGCTGGAATGTCCTGGAGATCAGTATTGGTAAGGTGCATGAAGTCACCTGTTAATGACACAAGTGACTTCTGCTTTTTGGATGAGCTCCTTCTGAAAGATGTGCTGATACTTAGAAAATGATACAGTTTTTTCTGAAAGTATTAGTTTAAAGTATAAGTGTCTAAAAATTAAAGAGTAAATTCTGCTGATTTTGAAGTAAGAAAGAGTGTAAATTATGTATGTGAAGCAGCTGTACTCTGTCTTGCTGGTGTTCAGGACCTTTCTGTAGGAGTGCCACATGTGAAATTATGACCACCCTTTTCTGCCAGGGAGCTGAACGTGAGTTATAGTGCTGCTGGCTCAGGGGATGTGCATCTCCTGCAGTCACTGAACATACCTGTGCCTGAATTCCCTCCTCAGCTTTCTTCCCTCAAACCAGAGCATTCTCCCACTGCTCACAAGTGTGCCTGAAGCCCAGGGCAGGGCCAGCACAGAGTGCATGCCATTGACTTCAGCACTCTTCTTCCCTTCCAGCTGAGACTGGAAAACCTTAGCCAAAAGACAGCAAACCACAGGGAAGTGGAAACGTGTGTGATGTAAGTGACACATAACTTTAAAAATAGTGGCTAGCATCATGAAACCTTCATCCATTTCCCATACCCCTCCTCCTGCTGCCTTCCAGATCCAACTGCTCTGCATAGTCTTGCCATCCTCCAGGGTGTCTCTGAGCTCCTCTGCCCTGGGTGCTGCAATGGGACAAATGTGGAAAACCTATTAACAAACTGTACTAAGCAAACCTGGGATTGTGCATTCTGCAAGTGGGTTGGAAAGAACCTGGCATGTGAAACACGGTGCTGGGCTAGCAAAGTTTTTTTCTGCCTTGTATGGCCTGAGGATTTGGAAAAATCTTTGAGACAATAATAAATTCTCCTGGAAATCACCATTTTCTGACTTAATTTATCAGTCTTTCAAATCAGAGTTTCAGTGCCTTCTTTTGCAGGCTCTGGAGATGATGTTTTTAATGTGTTTCTTGAGAAAAAAGAAAAAATGTAATGCAGGACAGCCCAACAGTTTCTTTTGTAGGAAAAAGCAAAAAGCATCAAACATCAGAACAAAAATTTAGTAGGTAATATTTTTTGGTATAGCTGGGCTGTCAGAACTAGAAGACTCGTTGGTTTGCGGAAGAAGAGCACAGATCTGTGGGGTTACTTCTAGCATCAGAGAGAAGAGAGGTCCACATTGTGAATGTGAGCAGGTTGCATTTTATTTGTATTTTTCATTTGGAGCTCAGCAGTCCCTGAGGAAAGGGCTATGTCAGTAGCTATATTCCTCTTTTTGCTGTGCCCACTTGCTGTTTCTAATAATAATTCTTTCTCCTGTCTGTAATGCTGCAGCATTTCAACAGTTTTTAGTGTAGGGAAGGTCTCTTCCTTTCCTGAGCTGCTCGTGATTGTAGTTCTTTCTTTGTACAGCACCAAATACCACCTCCTCTGGAGCATGATAAGCCAAAAGCAGTGCATGGGATAACTAGTTTTATTTTGCTTCTCTGTCCATTGGAAAAGCCAGCCTCACCTCTCATTTAGTGGCTTCTTGGTCTTTTTATTTCCATCTTCCCTTCCCATCTTTCCATCATATCCAGGCATGTGCTGTGGCTGAGTGAAACCAGGGTTTAAGTTGCAGCAGCGCTTGTCTCATGTCTGTAACCAAAATGCTTCTTTAAGTTTGAGATCTGTAGAAGAATTAACTTTCTGGCAGCTTTCTAAAGTTATCTTGCAGGGGAGATTGCCTTGCTTATTACTATTCTGCATAATTCTCTACTGCTTTTATTTGTTTGATTTAACTCATTTTTTTCACCATTTCATTTTTCCTAGAAGGAAGACTCTGTTTGCCCATGATGTGATTCCATTCCCAAATATTTATAACGTGTTTTCAGTATGGTGTTATTTTATAGTTGTCATGAAGATGTTGACATGTAGTAAGAAACCAGTCCATTCTGAACAGGACTTGTGCTTTTAAAACTTTGCCTTTAAGGGTTTTCAATAGGACACTCCACTATGCCATATACACCGGATGGTTTAGAAGTATGCCTATTTGCTGAGTGCTGTATGTGCAGAACCAGAACATGACTTTAATTATTCTGCATGAGGGTGAAACTTGAGCTCATCCATTCCCACTGTCCCAAATAGATTATTTGGAGCATACTTGTTCTGTCATCCCAGATGTGTTATGTCTGTTGCATCCATGCTATCCCACAGGCAGTCATGCTTGCATCTTTGGGTCATTAAAACCAGAGAGTATCATAATTGTGTGGGTAACTATGGTTTCATTTCATTCTGCTTTTAACTGTGACTTAGCTGTTTTATTATAAAATAATGCAGAAACAAAAAGGGCACATTAAGGTTCCTGCGTTTAATTTATCATGAACTAATGAAACCAATTTTCCTAAGCATCTTGAGTCTTCTCCATCCATTCTGATGTCTTAGATTAAGTGTCTTCTGGTCACTTTCTTCCCTCTAAAAGCATCAGTAGAAAATGAGATTAATTTTTGCGTTTGTCTTACTGTTTGGGTGCAGAGGAAGGATACCATCAAAATGCCTGATAAATGATGCAGTTGGGTTAAGCATGTCTGAAAAGCTGGCAGATACAATTTTTACAGGGCAGAGCCTAAGTTTCTGGAAGAGAGTTCTGTTCAAAGCCCTTTTTAGAACAAGCATGAAATGTGTAATTCAAAGCATGCTGATGGAAGTATACTTTGAGTGTTTTATTCTGGAATTGAAATGTAAGTCTTCTGTATCATGTGAAATACATATGGGAATCCAGATTAGAACCAGGTAGAAGGTGTACTTGGGATGTGGAATGGCAGGGATGTTTTCATGGCAGCAATGACTATAATGAGGTTTTTAGTTTACTACTATTAGTTGTATTTCAGTCTTTTTGTATCAATATCCCATTGCTGAGTATTGGTTTTAATGGAAATCAAAATAATGAACAAACTTAGAAGTTTTATCAGGAGGTCAGTGAAAATTTTGCCTTTTGCAACAGAAGGATTTCCCTTCTACTTCCTCCTGTCCTCAGTCACCATGCACACCCCCACCCAGCTGGAGCTGCAGTGCCTTAGTTACACAAGTGCATCCCTAAACCACTGCTCTGGTCATGTTCAGTAATAGAACTTTACAGTGTCAAATACTGATATAGTTTGCTTTTGTTTCTCACCATCTTCATGCTGCTGGTTGTGCCAGTTTGTTAACCTTCCCTGGAACACTGGGAGCTGGTCATCATCTGCTTAAATAACCATGAATATATGGGTAATAGCAGTTGGGGTAGTTGGATAGTACAACTTAAGGGCAGCATAAAATGAAATTGACTTTGCCATTAAATGAAAGGCATGATGTGAAACATACTTCGCAATTTAAGCAAGCTCCTCTATGTTTGAAAACGTGTCTGAAGCTTCTCTAGAGTGCCTGGGCTGCCACGCTGGAGCGCTGCCGAATCCACGGGCCTCACCACAGGATTTAGGTCACCCTTGCTGCAGAGCTCACAGGACCTGGGGTATTGTCCCTCTGCCTGAAATTCCATACTCACCTCCTGGCTGCTTCTGACATAATTTTTTAGCTTTCACTGTTCCCTCTGATCTCATACGTTGGTGCTTTAAGTACTCTGTGTAGTTTGTTCTGTGCCATGTGAATATAAATGTTCGGAGATTCCATACACGAGCTGGTGCTTCACAGTGCTTCACAGTATTCATGTCCTGCTTGCTAGGCTCATGCCAGCAGCTTTTAACATCTAGTTGGTGTGTTTTGAACTGTCTTCGACTGTGTGGCACCCATATTGCAGTTACCTGACAAGGAGCAGATGCTTCCTACCTTTTTCTGGAACTTTTCACTGAGCAGTGTGCCTCGTGTCCTTCCACTTCTGCTCCACTGCATGGGCATGGGTGTGTGGCAGACAAGTGAAAGTGCTGCATCTTCCCTGAACTGGGAGATGATGGAACTGCTGGCTTGGCAGGATGTGCTCTCTAAATTGTCCCCAAAAGCTGAGGAGAACTACCAATTTATTCTGCATTTTGGTAGGCATGAAATTTTGTTTCAGGGAAGTATTTTTGAAGTCTGTTTGGTTATTATGAAGGGGTTTTTTTTGTGATAATCAATGAAAGATGCTTCTGGGTACTTTCAAATGGCTGTAAGGAGTCAGCTTTTCTGTTTCCTGGCTTCAACTGGGACCTGTATGTGATTATTTATGCAAATAACATCCATACAGAATTTCTGAACAAATGGAAACTTGCTGCTTAGAAGTGCTTAACAGAAGCAGTAGAGAGACTGCTGCGAATGTAAAAGCTCTGCATTTGCCCAGGATAGAGGTATGTTTATCTTGTACTGAAATTCTTAGAGATCACAGAAGAGCCAAGGACCTGCAGCCATTTTCAGAGGAGCATGTTTTGTTCCTGCTGCTGAGAAGTCTGCAGCTCACCTTTGGATGATCAAAATTTTATATCTATGTATGTTTCAGCTAAGATTTTAAAAGCCCCTCTCCATCTGTAGGCTTTCACAGTCTCTTAATTACTCAATATTAGTATTATATATGTTATATCTTAGGGTTTTTTTCAGTCATTACTGTGCAAAATAATATTTTGGTCATATGAACATTAAAAATAGATCTGCAGGTATAACTGTGGGCAGTGCAAGCCATGGAATTAAACAGTCATGAGGAAGTGGAAAGGAAGCAGGGTATTTTTTAGCATTCTGTTTATAATTGCTGTGTTTTAGCAATAGGAACTAGTGAGCTACAGTTTTCAGCAGTTACAAAAGAAAATGAAATGTAAACAGTTCAGGCTGGGCTCTTTAAATAGGGCTGCAGGATAAACACCTCTGCAGAAAGGCAAATTTAGAGAGGATTTCTTTGTCCAAGTATGAAACCCAAGTACTGTTTGTGTTACAGTCCTTTTGTTGGCAGTTTTGTGTTTGTGAATACAGTTCTCAGAGTTATTTTATTTTATGTCTCCTGTACCACTTTTATTTTTAATTTTGCTCTGTGAACTAGTGCATTGTGCAATAATTAGTCCCACGCTTTGATTCTCAGCTGTTATTTTTAATGAGTGTTGAGAAGAATAACCTGTGGGAAATTGCATGCTCTTTGTTGCCATCCCCATGGAACTCAACGTGCATCTAATCAGGATGAGTTCATAGTGGCCTCAATTTTTGAATAATATGGCTATTTTCTTCTTCATAGGACTGAGTTTGCCCTAAAAGAAATCATGTCATCAGGAGGAGCTGAAGATGATATTCCTCAAGCAGAGAGGAAAACAGTGACAGACTTTTGCTACTTATTGGATAAATCTAAACAGCTATTCAATGGCTTAAGGTTAGTGTATTTTTGACCATCTTCCCTCAGAAGAGCATTGGAACATACACTTTAGTGTGGGTGATGCTGAAGTCAGTTGTACAGCGAACATTTTGAACTCAAACTCAGTAAGTTTGTGTAGGAGAGAACAATGTGCATCTATGTGTGCTGAGTTTTGGACCTTGCATGTAAGAATGTCTGTAGGAACAGAGGCTCACACCTTTCTTCTGAGCAGTAAGGAAGGAAATGTGAAGGAGGTGAGCTGAATGTCTCTATCCTCAGTTAACAGTAAACAAGAAGTTGGGAATTCTGTGAAACTGATCAAATGTGTACTGAAATGCTGTGGATGAAGTACACACTTAAGGACTAGATGTGGCTGTATGCACTCAACAGCAGGCAAGTCCAAAATCCCAGTCATATCTAGAAAGTCTGCCTGTTCTGTCAGCACCAGTAAAAAGGGCAATAGAAGTAAAGGGAGTTAAAGGAAAATAGCTCATGTTTGGACAGTGATACAGGCCTCCTGCTTATGTCAATATATGCTAGTTAAAGATTATGGATTCAAGAGCTGTTTTATTTCTAAGCTTTGCTGCAGAGTCTCTTAAGCAACATGGTTGTTAAGCTCGTATCTTGTTGGCAGTTGAGCATCTTACTGGTCTCTGAGTAATACTGTATGTTTGGGCCTGTATAGCTTGCTGTTATTCAAACACAGATGGTTAACAAAGATGTTTTTAATTCCTCTCCCCATGCCCCCCTATTAATAATCCTTTCATGTGCTTTAGAAATTGGTTATCAAATCCAAACAAACCGTTTGTGCTCCAAAATCTGAATGGTAGATGGACAGTGGAGACAAATTCTTGGTGATTGCATGTGGCACACCATGAAGAAAAAATTACAGCAAAAGGGCTGAGATCTTGAGGCCAGGATTTTCCAGGACCAATTTATGCCATTGGCTTTTTGACATAGCTTGCTTGAAATTTTGTCCTGAGTCACTTAAGAGGTACAAATTCATAGTTAGGTCCTGGTGGTGTGATGCTCACATTCAAGATCCCAAGGATGGCAGGATACCTTGCAGCCAGTCTGTCTCTTCCTCTGGGCATGCGGAGGAGTTAGTACTTGGATCAGTATTCCAGGTGGGAGAATACCCTTATCCAGTTAAAGGAAACTGAAATGGATAATAAATTTTGGATGAAATTCAGTCAGTAAAGTAGAGAGATAGGTTTCAGCAGCTGGCTTCTGCCGTGTGGAAGAGCACACTGGAGCAGGAGGCCTGCCTCTGTCCTTAAGGACTTGACACAGTATTTTGTTTTTACACTGAACTTGACGACCATTTCACACATAAGGCTGTGATTCCTATGGGCATGATGACTGGACAGAGCATCATTATAATGTTTGGGTATCCTCCTCTGTTAGTGCATGCTGTCTCCTGGGAAGTTACCTGGAAATTACTTGGCGTAATATTCTGAATCTTAGCCCAATTGCTTGCTTTTCCTCTAGCATAGTAAATGAATTTGATGCATGCCTGCCTTCGTTTTTGAAGATGTTGATTAGCCTTTACTGTTGTATTTATGCCATTCCTTTTTCCTTGTCAGCTTCATGGAAAAGAAGTGATGGGGGAGAGAGAGGAGGGCAATGATTTCTTTCTGAAACCTCCTCTGGGCACTTCAACTACAGGAACAGAGCCTATAGCTTGTTGGCAGCTGTTTAGCCATTGCTGGCTGCCAAAAATGCAAGGGCTCAGCCTGCCACGTCTTTGTTTCAGTAGCATTTCCTTTCCTCTCTTCCCAATACAGATGCCAAATACAGCATTTGAGGAAAACATGTGATGATCTGCAAGGGTGCTGCTCCAAAGTATACTTCATGCTTGCAGTACCAGTGATACCATACTTTGTGGTTGTGCCTGCTAGAATAACTTAGAAGGGAAGTTGCCTTTCTTGTGTCTGTACTCCCTTTTTGAACACCCTGAAACTGTAAGTTTAGTAACAACTGTTAGTGAAGTGTGTTCCATTTGCTCTCTTCTTTCCCCAGTACCATTGGTTTTTTTCTTGGAAAAGGCTGGAATAGAGGGAGCATGTTAGGAAGCTGTTTTTCATGGTGTGCTGTCACAAATTTGGGGTTTTTTACTGTTAAAATGTACTTAAATGTACTCAGTATCACAGAGAAACTTGAAAGTTGAAGAAATTAAGAGGCTTTCAACAGACATCACAGTTTCCCAGCTTGTAAGGTCTTGTTGCTCATTGTGCGGGCTGCAAGGATCATCCTGCTGTCCTTTCTTGGAAAAAGATGATAGTATTGAGCCATTTATTTTGCAGACTTCTTGTAAGATGCGAGTTGAACCTCTTAGTTTGTTCCATGCCAGTGATGATTTAGAAACAACAGGACCCTGTTAGCTTCTGGTAATGCTGCAGGCTGTACCCAGTCTGGCCCTGGGACTGGTTTCTCACCCTGACTGCATCAGTGAGGCAGTTTCTGTGAGCACTGCTGGTGTGCTTGGTGCCTGGGGGTTATCAGAGGGTATGGGGAAGCTGCATCACGAGGCCATTTTCCCACAGCTGCTCATGTTCTGGGAATAGGGGCTTGTAATCATTACAAGCCTGTGGACATGAAAGGAAATTCTTTTTTTATCACCTGTCAGAACTGTGAATGTATTTAAAACTCTGAATATTAAACTTACAGTTATTTTGATGTTCATTTTTGAAGTGTTCTGCTGAGTCTCTAGGACTTTCTCAGCATCTTTATATCTCTGGAGGTTGTCCCTCTGTTAAAACTTCCATGTGGCACTGGCCAGACAAACCTCAGCACCTTTAGTTGGCTTCCCACGAGTATTATCTGGCTGCTGCTAACAGCATGGCTGAAAGAAACTACTGACAGAAAATGAATTATGAACACATACGTAGTGCTGGTCCTTGCTGAGACTACACAGCAAGAACTGGGTACATTCTGGACTGTCCATGGAATTTATCCAGCAGCCACTTTAGTGTGGCAAGGGAATCAGTCTTCTGCACCCAGTGTGGGAAACCCATCCTTTCAGAACATTTGCCTTAGTGTCTTCATGTCCAGTTTGGAATGTTTTAAAAGCCAAGAAATTGGAAGTAGTCTTCACTTGTTACTGGAGGCTATTGTACTGAAGTGTGTAACTGTCTTCCTTGTCAGGACAGAACTGTCCTAAATCAAAGCCTCTCCAATCCCTCCTCTGCTCTGGATTGCTTCTTGCTGCCACTTCTTCGCTCTTGTGAAGCTGGTGGTGATCAGTGACAGTGTGAGTGAGTATCCCTGCCTGTCTCCTGCCTGTCCCCAGCCTGTTCCCTGCCCAGCCTCCTCAGCCAGGCACACCCTAGAGGATGGTCAGGCTGTTGCCATATTGCTCATATATCCTTCTGTAGATCTGGAAGTAGCAAAATGTCTTGCTGTGATGTAGGGTTTCTGCTCTCAGGTTGAGTGTGTAATTGTTTCTGGTTCATGGGAGAAGCTGTAACAATCCACTCTGCAGTCAGCCTGGTCTTTGGTATTCTTTGGGCTGTTTTCTCACCAAATATGCAGATCCTGTGGTCTGATTAAAAAAGCTGCACTGATCTCCTCTAGTTTATGCATCCATTTTCTCACAGCAAAATTTCTTGATGCGTAGGAGGAACATGCATGATGTTCAGAACACAAAACAGTAAATGGATGGCAGCAACAGCAGGGCTTGTAAGCAAAAATCTGTGGGGAAACCACGGTAATGTATTGTCATAAATGAAGTTTTATTACAGCCATGTCAGAATACTATCAAAAGAACAAGTGCTGCTGTCTGTTTCCATGGAGATCTTTCCTGTTCCCTGGGGAGCTGAGGAGTCACAGTTATTGTGCAGCTCTGCCAGCTGCAATTAGGAGAGCACAGTGCTTGGGAAATATCCATGTGGACACCAGCAGCGGCCGAGCACGTGGACACTGTGCTAACAGCCTTTGGAAAAGGCCACAAATTTTCATCTGTTGACACCCAGTGCAGCAGGCTGGGCTGGGCTTCATGAGGATGCTTGGGCTGGAACAGGGCAAGGTGCAGAACTGAGTCCCCTCACCTCTGGGAGGTGCCAGAGGTGCAGGAAGGAAGGCGACAGGTGAGGTGTAAAGAGTGGATGAGCTTCCTGATGAGGGACAGATGCTTAAACTTGATCAAGAAATAGTTGTCTGCTTATTTCTTAATTTATGTGCACTTCTTGGTGTTTGAGAGAAGGGTGTGTTTTCTTGTGTTGTCATGTTAGACCTTTGCTCCAATATCCTAAGTAACTTGGCCTTGAAAGCCCAATTTGCTACTGCTGAGTACTACAAGTCAATTTACTAATTCAGTCATTCTTTTAAGTTAGTGCCAGGGAACTTGGATTTTGTTATTTAAAAAAATTATCAATTTTAGTGTTGCTTTGTGTTTTGTATTAGGTTTTTTATTTTTAACATTGAAACTTGTGGATGTGCTACTTAAGTAGGACACTACCTCTTGCTGTATCAAGCCCTGCCGTATATCTTGGGTATGTATTTGGGCTGTTTCTTAACTTCCTTTGTTTAGCTAGAAGGTTTACATCTACTGCAACAATAGAAGGTGGTAAAGCATTCATTGCAGCAAATGCTTTAAATTTGCATGTTTCTATCAAGCTATATTTGGATGAAGATGTTGGTGCCCTGAAGCACATGTCTATACTCCTGTTTACCAGATGTAAACCGTAGCTGGTAAGAGTCATAGCTGATAACAGATTCATTTTACATGTAGAAACTAAGCCAGGTCCCTTCAAGCTGTGTGTGAAGTACAGTTGGCTGATGAGCAAAGGAATATTAATTTCCTTTCTACCTAGGGTGCTGTTAAAGCAATTACAGTTAGCAGAAATGCACCAGTACACTGCTCTGGAAATCTTATACTGCTTTGCTTGTCTTACTTCTCCAGAGGACACTGCATGTTTTCCAAAAGGTGGTGACATTCTAACATTGACAAAAATATGCTGCTGTCACACTGGGCTGACTGGAAGCTATTCTCTAACTCTGCATTTGTCACTTCTCTGTTGCAGGGATTTACCTCAGTATGGGCAAAAGCAGTGGCAGTCCTATTTTGGGCGAACATTTGATGTTTACACCAAACTCTGGAAGTTTCAACAGCAGCATCGGTAAGAGAGGGCTGTAGGCAGACGTGTTCTGTGGGTTTAAGTGCAACTTTCATCATCTCCTGTATGCCTAGGGGCCCCATCTGAGATTGAGCTCTCACTGTGTTATTCAAGCATGAAGGGAGGGAATAGTCACTCCTGTAGTGCTCACAGTCTAATGAATTGAAATGTTGCAGCATTTTCAGTGTGATTTTTTTTTTTTTTCCCAACAAAACCTTTTTCTCTACTTGAATGCATGTTGCTTTAACATATTACCATAGCTGGGATGATGGCTTCTGCAGTGCAGAGCCCATCTGGAGTGGTGTGAAGCGTCTTGCTACAGTGTGGGCTCTGATCTTTCACACCTTAATGTTGGCCACATAGTCTGAGTGTTCTCCTGGGAAACTGTGACCTTTAGTTGTGTATATTTTGTGCAGTGTACTTATGTCTAGCTCTCACAGATTTATGCAGGAGAAATGGTCCTTGTTCTGGTATGTGTGTGCAGTGCTGCTGGCTCTGTGTGGGACAGCTACTGGGAATGCCACACCAGTAATGAAAGATGAATTTGGCCCTACAGTGGTTCTTTGTCTTCTCTGGTGTGATGTTCTGAGAAATTCTGGAATGCTTTTTAATCTTTCTTTTCTCTCTTCCAAAATAGACAAGTATTGGACAATCGGTATGGGTTGAAGCGGTGGCAAATTGGGGAAATTGCTTCCAAGATTGGGCAGCTCTATTACCATTATTAGTAAGTAAGCACAGAAAAGGATTTAGTAGACGAATGCAGTGCTTGTGGTAACTCTGTGCCAGACATATGGGAACTCAGGAAAAATTAATACTTAATTAAGTATCAGTTGAGTCATGATGCCTGCTTCTGAATGAGAAGGCCCCTGGGACTGCATGGGGTTGCTGCAGAGAAAGGCACCTGTGAGCCCAGTGCCACACTGCAAATCATGCTGATGCTGCCCAGGGACTCACCTCCTACCTCCACAAAGTCTTCTGTGTGTGCTGCATTTGGACTCCTGTGTCAAAGTGTGATTTACAAGTTTGGAAGCTTAATATCCCTTTAAACTTTTCGATTAACCTGTCACCTGTAGATCTGGGTACAAGATGGGCAGATTTGACTGCTTTCTGAAATGGAAGCCAAGCTCTGAAATCTGTCTTCCCAGCAGGCACAAAGAATGAGAATCTGTCTTTCATAAATTGTTACTTGAGGAGGTAGTTTTGCCATTGATGCACAAGATGGTTGAGGGGGTAGGAAGGGAGGGTTTGGCATGGATTCCTACCTGAAGCAGTCAGCTAACCTGATTCTTCCTCTGTAGCTTGCGTACTTCAGAAACCAGCTATCTCAATGAAGCTTTCTCCTTCTATTCAGCAATTAGGCAGAGGTCATACTACTCCCAAGTCAACAAAGAAGACAGGTATGTCTCAGTGAATGCCCTTTATTTTTCAAGACTAGAAAAGTTCATGAAACCAGCAAATAACTATAAACTGTAGGAGCATTACTGGGATAAAAACAGTGTTGTGGAAGTAAGTCTCTTTTAATCCTTCTGCTATGATTAAAAACCTTAGGACGAGTAAGAGCTTTGCTCTGTGACTGGAGGAATATTCTATTATCTGGTCCTAGCTAGAAAGCTATTAGCTATTAGTCAGTTACATCTGACTCCCATGCCTGTTATCATGTGAGAAGACCTTGGGGAAGGAGCAGGCTGTGGCTTTCTTATGTATACTTTATGGCCCTGTACTAAATGTTAAGTAAATCTAAGTAGCCGGATCTCCACACAAATTAAGTTAGATCTCTAGTCTGAGGAGTGTTCAGAGTTGTTTTGGTCTTAAATTCTCCATCTCCCTTGTTCTTATTGCCTACCTGTGTTCTATTTTAATCTCAAATGTGGCAGTGATGTTTCTGTTGTTGTGTTTAGGCCTGAATTAGTAGTTAAGAAGCTGCGTTACTATGCAAGGTTTATAGTGGTTTGTCTCTTGCTCAACAAAATGGATGTTGTGAAGGACCTTGTAAAGGTATGTTAAAATGAGGATAATGGTGCTAAGGGGTGGGAGGTTACTGACTATTCATAGATTTTCTCCTAACTAGGGAAACCACAATATATTTTATTTCAGTTGAAATATCACTTGTTAGATCTATGATGCTAGCTGCTGCTGCAGCACAGCTTTTCAGTTTTTTCCCTATTTAAGGAAATATCTGCATCCCCACATTGTCAGATGAATAACATGATCTACGAGTTTACTTCTAATTAACCATATAAATTTTAAAGAATTTCTCCAGCCAAATATTCACATTGTACTGAATTTTTCCATAGCTCTAGCCACATCAGCCCTTCCAACGTAGTGGATGTCTTCTGTGAATCAGACATTGAGTAACAACACTTTAAGCTCCAAATGATTTGGTAGCATTGTTTGAACACCAAGTAAGGGTGTTCCAGTAGTGGCAGCCTAGAGGGAGAGGTCCCCTTTAACTGCAACAAAGGAACAGCATGCTTCCCCTCACAGCATATGCTTCCCAAACCCCTCTGACAACCCTGCTGCAAGCAGCTTCTGCTATTGACAGTTTTGTGTAGGTTGCGTTACTGGCTTTGTGTCTGAGCTTCCTTGACCTGTTAGCTTAGCTCAGCTGCAGCTCAAAACCCCCTATCATTCACTTTGTCAATGCATTTAAAGGTACTTGTAAGTTGAAATCTGAGTCCTTGGTATCCATAGTGTATGGTAATAATCAGAGACATAGTTGTATGTAAGTGGGATAGTTATACTTAACTCCAGATATTCTTTACATTTCGACCTACTTAAAAGATGCTTTGTATTGCCAAAATTCAGTGTAACATTGGCATTCTGTCTCCTGAAAGAACACTTTCTGGCTGGCGTGTTAGTCATAAGTGTACTGCATATGTTCTCAAGTAATTTTTAAAAAAATAATTATTCTTAAAGGCCAGCACAGCTAACAAAATTATAAACTTACTGACTGTCTGCTAAGCTCTCAGTTTAGGAAGTAACTGTGTCTGTCTCTGAACTTTTTCCATCAGGAGCTGTCAGATGAAATTGAAGACTACACACACCGTTTTAATACGGAAGATCAGGTGGAGTGGAACCTGGTTCTTCAGGAAGTGGCAGCATTTATTGAGGTGAGAATACCACCCCCTTTTAGTTATTAGTTTAAAATTTTCTGGCTTGTTCACTGAAGTGTTCCTGTATCACCATCTCTGTGTGTAAGCAGATCTGCCTGGGGCAGGGTCAGTGTTCTTGTACAGGTCCATCACTCAAATGTCTTCACAAGAGTGTAACAGGGGAGCTGATAAAGTATCTGAAGAGTCAGACGTGGTCGTGTTCCATATTGAAGACAGAAGTATGAAGCTGAGATAGACGTTGTCGCCTTATTGTTTGTGCTTTTGGTGTTCAGAAAATGGTGGAATTGAAAGCACAGCAGTTACCAGAGTCAATATTTTGGATAGGCTGCCAAATTCACTTCTGTTGTTGTGGAAGGTAGTCCAATAATGCTGATGTTTTGATTGTGTTTCAAAGTGTACTTTGTGGGAGTACTCATCTGTTACACTGCTGATGCATAAGCAGTAAATAATGGAAACTTCTCTGTGACTGCAGATCTGTACATTTTCTTGAATTCCTGATTTATTCTGGTTGCTTTTTGTAGGCAGACCCTGTCATGGTTTTAAATGATGACAACACCATTGTAATCACCTCTAACAGGCTTTCTGAAACAGGAGCTCCGTTGCTAGAGCAGGGAATGATAGTGGGACAGCTTGCTCTTGCAGATGCGCTGATTATTGGGAACTGCAACAACCAGGTAAAAAATATTCCAGGGACATGGGTTTGTATCTTTAGAGTCATAGTCCTTTCCCTGTGTTCCTTTCCCTTCTGATCCTACTCCAGAGATTCAAATAGAGGCAAACATTTGATTGTGAAGTTCGCAGCAAGAAGAATGGGTTCTCAAAAATAAGAGCTGGATATGAAATGTTAGATATTACATCTGTGGTACTGACCTGTTACTGGTTATATTCATCATGTCAATGAATTAGGTACAATTGATTTTCGTATCCTGAATTGTTCTTAACATTTAATCAGGAGAAGCCTCTGGGCTACATCTAGAAAAAGCTTGACTTAGGCTCTCAGATGACATGCTCCAGTTTGTTGCAGCTTCAGTTGCAACAAGAAGGGGTTTTCAAAAGACATTCAAGATCTTGGGTTTTTTAGATTATGTTGATAGTGAAGTTGTACAGACTTCATGGCTTCTTTCTGAGCTCTTTTTTCAGGTAAGCCAGGGGAGCTGTATCTAAACTACAGTGTGTATCCTTTTTAGCTTTCCTCTAAATTCATAGTACATGGTGGTTTCAACACTTGTTTTATAAACACCCCAGAAGAGTTTGTAGTTTGCAGTGTAGGGGTCTGCACTACAGTGACCTGGCCTGGTAGACCAAGTAATAGACTTTGTCCTCTGTGAGCTCTTATAAAGGTCTTATAAAGTTTGTTAGGGATTCAAAGATGACAGTGACAAACTCCTGAGAGACAGCAAATGCAGTCAGATCTCTTACCTGGATAATTCCAAAGAAATACTGTTTAATCTGTATCTGGCAGAATAAAGTGTTTGACTCCTTTGCAGGTCAAGTTCAGTGAATTAACAATTGACATGTTCCGAATGCTACAAGCTCTTGAAAGGGAACCAATGAATTTAGCATCACAAATGAACAAACCTGGAATGCAGGTAAGTCCAATTTCAGTAACAAACCTGGCAGCAGACCTTAACTTGGTCTTTTGTTTGTTTTATTATAAAATAATGTACTCTTTCAGTGTTGTCCTCATGCAGAGTAGGTTAGTAAAGCTGCTATAAAACTTCCTAGAAGTTAGTGAAAAGTATTTCAGACCTGTGGAGTTTGATCCAAGTAATGTTTTCACAGAGGTTTTTTTATATATTTAGTTGAGATGACTGAATCTTTCCACTATTTTCTTGGGTGATGCTTTAGAGAGTAGGAAAGATTTAGGTAATAAATTTAAATGAGGGATAACAAAGTTCTGGTTCAAATACTGTACATTTCTCTTTACAGTGTAGTAGGAAATGCATGGACAGACCATTTGTGTGGGAAGTATGTTGAAGATGAACATTCTAATAAATAACACTTCGAGGGTTATGGAACTGCTTTGGTAATAATCTGGTTGTGGGGTTTTTGTGTTTTGTTTTTGTTAACAGGAGTCGACAGAGAAGCCAGCCAGGCGGGAAAACCCCCATAAATATCTACTTTATAAACCAACTTTTAGCCAGCTGTATACCTTTCTAGCAGCATCATTTAAGGTTTGTGAAATTGGTGAAGTTATTTGTACTAGCAAAGCATCCAGATATCCAAACATCTCATCAGTTTACATTTTTGTCTATTTGAAGGGGGATGTCAGGTGGGAAAGGGTATATACGCATCCAGAGAGAATGGAGTGAAGGGAATAGCATGATATTAAATGACAATGTATTTATGAAGGTGATGATTGAATGTTACAATAAACTTACACATTTCCTTCCTTGCTACTCTTCTCTTTATTTGAATTTCAGGAGCTGCCTGCAAACAGTGTACTGCTGATATACTTGTCTGCCACGGGCGTGTTTCCATCAGGTCGTTCGGATAGTGAAGGTACAATAAAGGAATGCTCCCTGTCATGAACAGGGCTTGAATTCTCTTATGTTCCACGACAAGTGACCAAGAAAGATGTCACAAAGCTCCTTTTAAAAGACAAGTCAATTTTATTCTCCTGCCTACTTAGTAAGATAGCCTTTCTTTTCCCCACAAACAGTAGTTAATTCCATGTGTTTCAATTAGTGTGCATTAACCTGAGACCTTTTCAAAGGATGGATCCAGTTTTTTGATGCATCTGAAGTATTAAAAGCTTCACCAATTTTGACCATCACATGGCTCAGTTGATGCATCAGTGCAAAGTTAATAAAAGGGCTAAATGTCATTTTGTGATTCTTTCCAATCTCCAGTACTCTGAGAAGATAGGGTCAGGAGATGGGTGTTAAAAGGGCTGAAGCGTCTGCAGGGACTTTCCTATTTGCACGTTTGTTAACCTGACAATTCAAGCCCTTCTCATGATTTTTGACAATTCCCCTCACCTCATCCTCCTGTTATTTGTAACCTAGCAGAATATTTGGATGCAGCTGCAATCTAAAAGATAAAAACTGGTTGGCTGAAGCAGACACAGTCAAAAGATCTGTTTATATAATTGAAGAAAAAACAAAAAAGAAAAAGTTTTTAACATCCTAATATTGTACATGCCTCATCTGTTTGAGACTTGCATTCCTTTATAAGATGCATGCCTTGTCCAAATGCATGTTTTGTAGAGCTTTCAAGATGTTAAAGGAAAAAAAATCCCTGTCAGCTTGGACTGTGGCAGTGATTTTTTTAAAAATGCTTTTAACATTATACTTTTTGCTGCAACTTGGTGATAGATTCTAACTAAGCTGTGTTCTTTAAAGCTGGCGTGATGTCCACTTCACTGCATGTTTTGTTTCAGCTTACCCTCTACCCAGCATCCAGGCTCTGTCATCTGAAGAGCTGCATGTCAGACTTCGGTTCTCATTAAGTGAATCCCATTACAGCTGCATTCTTTTAATAAGGTAGTGTAGTCTGCATAGACCAAAAAGTTCTACCTTATTAAAAAGGAGAGCAGCTGCAAGTTGCACTGTTTATTGCCCGTAAGCCATTTGTGTTTGTCAGCTCACATTTGTAACAGTGCTAAATTAATGTGTGTTCTGTTCCTGATTTTGTGTTCCCAAAGCTTCCCTTAAAATGGAAAGGTGTCATGTATCCAAACCTGAAAAAAATGTGTTTAGTGGCCAAATAGGAGTCAACCAACTCTGCAAATGTGTAACAGAATGAGGGGATCTCGAGACTTTATTTTACTAATGTTAGTGACGTTTCATACCCATGTCAATGATAGAAATACTTCCTCATATCTCTAGCACATTTTTTTTGGTGCAGGATTTGATATTTTTATAGTCATGACTTTGATCTTTGCTCTCCATCAGACAGTAAGGCAGGGAGCTCAGCTGTGTGAAACTGGCAGAATATTTCTTGAGCTTACCTTAGGAACACACGTCCAGGATGTGTGTGGTTGAAAGTTATGAATTCTATATTTGAAATTCAAAGAAGTAAACCTTTTGCAGTAGATGTGAAATCTAGTTAAAACAGTTTTTATTGTATTGGGTACTGAAAGAATATTCATTCTCTGAGCTCTCTTCTGCCCTTTGCAGTGTTATAACTGCAGAAAGTATATCTATTGTGAGTGGCTACACATTTTTATTGATTTAGCCTTAATTTTTATCAAAATCTGAATCTTGAATATGCTAGCTCATATAGGAGTTTTACAGAGATCTTTATTTTCCTGTAAGAAATGTGTAATGAGTTTTAATCTTTCTGCTATATGATGTAACAAGAGCCAATATTTGGATCTTTGGTATTATGTTTGTGGATAAATAGCAAATAAGTAAGTTAGAAGTTATGAAGTTGCATTTATTGCTTTTATATAATAGATGCTGAAACTACTAAAAATGCATAAAATTGAATATGTAGTTATTAAAGTTGCCATATTCTTCCATCCCATCCTTACAACTGCAGTAGTCCAGACTTGGTTTTCTGGGATTTGTGGCTGCTTCCTTCCTTTTGTATAATCATTAAACTCCTCACAGAGGTAAGTTGCCTCAGCTAATTGAGCTTTCTTTTTGCCATGTGTAGGTCCATATGATTTTGGTGGTGTTCTGACAAACAGTAACAGGGACATCATCAATGGGGATGCTATCCATAAGCGAAACCAGTCTTACAAGGAGATGCACTGGTAAGTTCCATGAGTGTGACAACTGGAAAGTCAGAAGAATTTGTCTTAAACAGAGAAAAATGCCTCAAAGCCTCTTGAATTCAAAGTTCTCAGTGCAGGACATCATAATGAAGCATGGCTTGGAGTTGAACAAGTGGAAATTAATATGCAAAGCTAAATGATGGTTTAAACACTCTAAAGGTATTACTGTGACCTCCCATAAATTCTTGATTGCTGGAAAACTTCAAATTAATGGTGGATGACTTCTCAAGAAGATAATGAGGTCTTGTGGGAAAGAACTAGTAAGAAGTCCAATAGTCCATATTACAGAGAATACCAAATTAGTGTTGCAGTTACTTGCTGAGGATGAATCCAAGGACTGGGGCATGGGGAATCTGTTTGCTGTTTATTTGGACATGGGTAGCTCTGTGCCTGAGAAATGTATGCACAGCTCTGCCACACTTCTAGTGCTCTGTGAAGTGTCCCTTTCTCTTTGCAGTCTTCACCCTGGAGATCTCTACCCTTTCACCAGAAAGCCCCTGTTTATCATTGTGGACTCTTCAAACAGTGTCGCCTATAAGGTAAGGCTCTTGAAGGCAGCTACTGGTATTTTAGGATACAGTGTCAACCCCTAGTTAGCTTACACTTTTAACAGGCTATTTTTTTAAACAGTTTATATTCAGTCTTTCTTTTCTTTTGAGGTTGTGCATGCTAGTCAGGATCTGATCCTATGAATAGGAACAAGAAGGAGAAGCACATGAACAGCCGCTCATTGGAAAGTAATAAATCCTCCTGGAGGGAAAAACTGTTCAAGATTTCCAAGGTCTCTGGTGGAAGGTTTATTTTTGTTATATACCAAAGACAAATCTTGGTGTGTGTGCATGGGGGAGGGAGATAACTAATCTGCCTTTTTTTTTTCCAGTCATCCAACACTCAGTTGCTTTTAAGCAACAGAAAGGAGTCAAAGCATTGAGCCTGATCTTGTAAAACACAGGGTGTCTGTGTCTAAAGTGTCTGAAAAGTATCTGATCCAAGGAAATAGCAGCCTGTGTTACTGTTGAGTGGTATTTGTTTGGACAAGGAGCCTCCTTCCTAGGGTGCTATGGACTTACCAGTAGAATTACTCCATG
The DNA here is from genome assembly GCF_003957555.1 of Calypte anna. NCBI lineage: Eukaryota > Metazoa > Chordata > Aves > Apodiformes > Trochilidae > Calypte > Calypte anna. The sequence goes on along the minus strand of NC_044262.1, from coordinate 6,677,564 downwards.
CCAAATCACCTTTGGGAATCTGCACTTTGGGTAATACAGAAGCAGGCACTTTCAGTCTCAGTTGCATCTGGATCACATTACAACGTTTATTACATTCATGAATGGGATATTAAGAATGTGCTATATCTGGGGAAAGTGCCACTTCCTTATGTCTTCCTTTTTATAGCTCCATTATGTGCAGGGAGAAAAGTGAATGTTCACAGCTGCATTTCAGAGGAGGGATAGGGCCGTCTAGTGGCCAGATGAACTTGTTCCTTGTTCAGTACCCACACTCTGTGTCGTTTATTTAAAGGCGTTTGCAGTCAGCAGTGTGACTCAAAATAGTTCTGTGTTGAGCCAGGGCACTTTTACCTGACAGTCTTTTGGTCATCTGGCCTCTGTAGGGTTTTGGGTTGTTGTGCTGTAATGCTTTTAACTTCACACATACTGCTTTTAACTTCAACACACTACATTTCAGTGGAATCTGCTTTTTATTGAATTCCCTCCCTCATTTAAAGGGGCAGTGAGAGTTATTTACTTGTCTTTCTGAGAAAATGAGAATTTGATAGGGAGTTATTTGACTCTGCTCTTTCCTAATGTTTATTCCAATGTAACAGTCAGGGGTGTTTGGTTTTGTTTCAGAGAAAAAAAATGTAACTTGGGTTTGGATTTTTTGTTTGTTTGTTTGCTTTGGGTTTTTTACCCCCTTCCTCTCTAGCAGAATTGCACAAAGATGTCAAGTGGGACAGCTCTGTAAGAGAGAATAAGGGATTCCTGGTGATCCTTAATTCAAATACAGCTCTGGACATAGCAGGGCTCTTTGGACTGCCCAGAGCAAAGTCTTTTTTTGAGGTGATAGATTCCCACATTTGGATTTTGTGTGCCCACAAAATCTAAAGGAAATTTGATTATAAAATTTAGGTGTAGTAAAAAAAAGTGAACCACAATGTAAACACTTGATAGTTATTCTTACAAGAGCATTTGAGAACTCACATTCACCTTTTCAGTTCCTTGTGAAGCAGACTGAACCAAGGCAGGTAGAGGTGTGTGGGGGCTTAGCTGTTTTATTTTCAACTGGAGGTAGGTGGCAGAGCTCTCCATCTCAGTATTTTGTAGATCCCTGTCTGTCATTGTTCCATGGGTGCTGACGTGCTTGGTTCCTTGTCACCAGATTACAGGGACAGAGCTGTCCTGTGACTGTCCTCTGGGTGTGTTAGTGAGATGCTCTGTAGACTCAAGCACTGGCACAAACAAAGAGGTTCTGTGCAGTTGGGTGAGAAGTTGCAGTCAGTGGACTGACTTCTTCACACCCGGCTGCCCTGATCCTTTCTGATAGGACAGCAGCTATCCTGACATTTAAAAGTCACTGCTGGCAATGCTGGCAGCAACAGCAACTGCTCACACATCACTTTCTGCAGCCCATTCCTGCTCTCCTGTGTGCATTCTCATCCACTCCCTCTCTCTGGAGGGCTTAAATGGTGATGACTGAAAGTAAGTCCTGCCAGGAAGCAACTTGCCAGTTTGTCAAATCAGCAGCACTTGAACAGCTTCCTCCCCTGTATATTTAGCTGAAAGTGGAAGATAACTGCAAATCAAGCATATCTACTCAAAGCCATGAATTTTTTTAACACTTCCATTTAAATATAGATGGCTGTGTTCTTGAAGATTAGTGTTGTATATGTGGATGAAATAGTACTTTAAAATCAGTATCTTGTAGCTTTGGTTGTCTAAGATGATGGTCAAATGCAAAGGCTTAATAAAAATCCAAAACTCTGGACAGTAAGGATGCAAGGCCTTCATTGGTGAGGTGGTATCAACACTCAGCTTAGTAAAGCCTGCACATGATAGAGGTGACAAGGAGTCCTATTTGGAAAGAGATGTACATGAGATTCATTTGAAAAAGCACCAATGTGGCTGTTGGAAAACTGAAAAAAAAAATTAAAAAAAACCCCAAAACCAAACATGTTGAAACAAACATATTCTAATCTTTTTGAGGTTATCCATGCACTAAAAAGTGGGACATTACTTATCCAGAGCTGCTACCAGTATCCAGACTGCAGGGCAGGTTTTTCTGGAGCACGTCCACTCCAAGCCATGGCTGTAACATGCTCCTGTTCCTTTGTTGTGTGGTTGCCTATAGAGCTTTTCTGTGGCAATCAGAAGCAGAGGTGGTTGGTGAGGGAATCCTGGTGTTTGATAGGACTGTGGTAGGCAGCTATGTGGGCAAGAGCTGAGGCAGCCTTATCCTCCCCAAGCTGTGTTTAGATGTGTAGTGACTGGCATGAGCAGCACCTTCTATGTTAAACCATGTAGCTTCTCCCCTTGCAGGACTTACTAGCTATGTTGACTTAACCTCTGCTGGGACAGAGTCCAGAATGATCCCTGATACTGTCAGTGAGTAAATACCTTTCCTGGGATGTTTGAGTGACCCTTGGTTTTGCTTTGTAGCCAGAGGCAGCGTTTCACGTTGTCGTTTTCACTGGTGCTGTGTTCAAGTCTGCTCTGGCCTCTGAGTGGTGCAAGATAGAGTTCAACATGTACTAAGCACATGTTACATGAGGATGTGTAACCTGCTGGTTTGTGTGCAGTTCACCCTGGCAATGTCCAGGTGACTCCTCCTGAAGCTGTCTCATCATAGTACAGAAGAAGAAGAAGAGAATTTAGGACTAGTCAGCACTCTGTCAGATATAGGAAATGGTTTATTTTGATTAGACTAGATTACTGTCTTTAGTACTTAGCAGACTTAGATTATATTAATTCAGTGAAGCCAATTTAATTGAAATATAATTTCTGGAAGGGAAAGTTCCATTTGAATTAAGCAGAACCTAGAAGGAATTGAAAAATGACCTTTTAGATGATTCTACACAATGGTGATATATACCTTCCATTCATAACCTGCTGATTTTAAGAATATAGTCTACAGAAATGTGTGTTGCACTCATGTGCTTTGGCTGCATGGTTTGGGTGTGTTCTCTGACTGGATGGAGGTTTGATGATTTACATTTTCTATGGCTTTGCAAGTCTTCAGTTTTAAGAAAGCTGCTTTGGTGAGACATATGACAGGTAATAACATTGTGTATATGAGGTGTTTTTCTTCTTGGTGATAATTATTCCCAATCAGTATACCTACCAGGTAGATACACAGTAGGACTGTTACCAGGTAAATGTTGGTGAAACTGTACAAAGGCACTGATTGAGGTTTCTGGAGTAATTCTAGTGCAACAGGACACTGAGGCAATACTTAAGGTGCTGGTGGAAGGTTTCTGAAATGAGTATTGTAAATGAGGGTTCAGTGCAGCAGATGTCAAGGTTATGACATAGTTACTTGAAAGGAAATTTTAAAAAAAATTTTCTCCACTGGGCTCTTTGATTTAATCAAAAATAATTTCTCTTGCTAGAAAGAAAAAGGGAAATTAAATCAATTTGGATAGTTGAGTTGGTATTGAGGATAGATCTGTTTTGACTTGAAAGCCAGTGGCTTTCCTTTTGATTGCAGAACACGCTTTTTTTTTCAAGTAACATATTACTACTGAAAGCCATATGTCCATTAGAGTCTGCTGTCAGCAGCAGTGAAACGAGTCCTTCTGTGCCATGATGTATGAGCAAGTCAACTTGTCAGCCTTACTGCCAATGCTGATCTGTGTGACAGGCTTTAGTGTGTTGTCATTAATAGTCTTTGTTTGTACCCTTAACCTGCTGAATATCCAAAAGCATGGAAAGTGACCATCCATACTTCAAAATTCTTATCTGTTACAGAATTTCACAAACTTATTTGGACAACCATTGGTGTGCTTGCTGTCTCCAACAGCATATCCAAAAGCATTACAAGGTATGTGTAGTACTGTTTCCTAACAAGTTGTAGTTGCATCGTGGATCTGTCCCAAACCAATATAACTGTATTCAAGTTATGTGCTCAAAATGAAGATACAGGTCTGCCCAATTCATTAGAAAATCTGATTTCTCTTGGTATTCACACATGTCTCAATTAAGCCTTCATTGCTAGTCATTGCATCATCTTCAGAACAGATCTGCACCAGACAAGATGTAACCAGCACAGAGTAATTTCTCTGTCACAGAATGTAGTGGGTGGCAACTCCATTCTGTGCAGGGGCAGCTTTTCTGTTTCATGTGCCAAAAGTATCTCTCCGTCTATTGATTTATTTTTCTTTTCTAGATCAGTCTCAGCGGGGTAGCCTCTTCACACTCTTTCTGAACAATCCTTTAATGGCATTCCTATTTGTCTCTGGATTATCAAGCATGCGCAGAGGACTGTGGGAGAAGTGTCAAGATTACCTTAGAAAAATCAACAGAGACATTGCCCAGCTGCTGACCCACTCCCGGTCCATAGGTAGGTGTCTAGGGATGCACACCTCAGCCTCAGCCTGGTCCTCACACAGATGCTGCTTTCTCTTGCTCAGCCTTTCCAAGGGACAAAATATTGCATTGGGGAACACATAAGTATTCCTAATGGTTTCCCCCAGGTCTCCTTTTTTAAATCTTTTGTTTTATTTTGTTAAGGTTTGGGGTTTTTTTTTCTCTTTGAAGCCTTAACAAACTGAATTTTCTTTTCCTTCTCTACAGATCAGTCCTTTCTTCAGTTTTTTGGGGATGAATTTCTTCGCTTGCTCCTAACAAGATTTATCTTCTGTTCAGCTACTATGAGGATGCACAAAATTTTCCGGGTATGCAGGGTTACCTATCCCTTTGTGAGAGACTGTCCTGTGCATGCAGAACTGCCCTGCTTCTGGATGGAAGAGTTTTGGGCTAAGCATATCACTGTGACTTCAGAAAAATAACTGATGCTCATGGGATAATACCTACAGCTTGTATGGCATCCTTGTATCTCTCCAAAGGCATGAAGCCTTTGACTTTCTGAAGCCTTATTCCTCTACATAAGTAGCAGACACACTCTCAATTAATTTATATCACCCTGAAGAGCCTTGTCTGCTAGAAAAATTCCTCTGATTTCAGGGTTATTATCGCTACACAACTAAAAAGATATAGAACAAGAATATAGGGAACTGGGGAGGAGAGGAACCTTGTTTCTTGAGTGTATTTAGTGTGAATGGATTATGAAAGGTCTTTGAAGTGTGGAAGTAAACAGGAGGATGGTATTTTACCCCCCTGTTTGTTAATGCTGTGCCAACAGTGGTCTGCTTCTGGACCTGCACCGCTTTATAGATGTGAGTGTTGGCACATAAACTGCCTGCTCCATTGTAAACATGGCAGAAGAGAAAAGGAAATCAAAGCACAGGAAAGTACAGTGTTCATCTGATCTAACTGCAGACTTCCAGGAGCTTTCCAAGCCTAAGTTACCTGCCTCAGCTTCTTTGGTGTCAGGGAAAAGAAGCAGATCTTATGTCAGTGGGGATAGATTTGCCCCCAGTGTCTTAAAGAATTATTTTGGGGTGAGATGAATCTCCCATGGAGATGCTTACATGTCTATAATTTCAAGAAGTGAACACCAGCCTAGTAGGTAAGTACATGTGAAGTAATTTTGTCCTTTTTTGGTGGTGTTTGGGGTTTTTTTGTTTTTTTTCTTTTTTGCAAGGCTTCTGTGAACACATTATGAACCACCTTAGATGAGTGGGCATTTGTATTGCCAGTATGAACATCTCTGAGTCAATGGAAAGAGAAAACTGAAAATGCTAGAATATTTCTCTCTCTGTGGCATGCTAAACAGGTTATGTTAGCTCTTAGGTGAAGCTGGCTTTTTGCAGTCTTCTTTGTAAAGGGTGTAAAAATAAATGTATGTCTGATTCTCTTTGTTTTCACTGTCATCTAGCAGGAGACTCGAAATTACCCAGAATCTTATCCTCAGCTGCCAAGAGATGAAACGGTGGAGAACCCTCACCTCCAAAAGCACATTTTGGAGCTGGCTTCCATACTGGATGTTAGGAATGTTTTCCTGGAAAACACCCTCGATGACTATTAAAAGAAACTGTTTTACTGCAAAGGGGATTCCCTGGCCACAGATTTTGAATGGTGCAGTTTTATAATGTGAAAATCATAAAAGGAAGTACTTGATTTTATTTTTAAATTTAGGACCATTATTTTAAAAAGTAATTACAAAACAGCTGTTGGTTTAGCTGTTCCATTCTGTATGGGGTCAATTTTATAAGCAGAAGTTTTCACGTCTTTTAAATGTTAAACTAAAGAAACACTAGAGATTTATTTCTGGTCTTGTGGCTATCAGCCACATTTCCAGCAGCTGATCCTAAGCATAGAAATATTATTGGTTACCTTTAGCCCACATTTGTGGAAATCCTTTATTTTTATACAATTAAAAAAAAATTGGAAAAAATCCAATAGAAAATCAATATTTTATCCCCCAAAGAGTATGGATTTGAAATGGCAAAGATGAAACCACACAGTGCAAACCAGCAATAGCAATAAAGCAGAGACCTTCATAGCAAATATATTTTTTCAGTGTTGGGCAAGTAAGTAGATAAAAAATGTGAACAGTTCAGTTGCTTTTGGAGCAGTGGGTTTGAAGTGAGGTTATAAAGATACTTAATGCTCCCTATCAATTTGACACAGCAATTTTATATAAAAACTTTTTACTGCTGGCCAAAGACACAGTTCCCATTCTGCCTGACTGGGGAGGTGGTGAGCAGATTAACAAATTACAAAGCTAAGAAAGCTACCCCCCCATCTCACTGTAAAATCAGTCATCTTGCCATTTGTACTGCTGCCACAATTTTCCAGAAGGAGGGGGAATTCTTCATTTTGAGGTACTAAATAGAAGTTCTTACATTTCCAGCAGGTGCTATCCATCCTTTCTGTGTGGTTGGAACGTGTGGCTCTCATGGTGTTACCAGTCCCTCACAGGAGCTTAAAGAATGTCCCATACAGTGCTAAATACAAGTCCTTCCTATCACTTATTTATCTGACCTTCTGTGCTGGATCTCTGTACCCTAGGAGAGAAGAGGTGCCACTCTGGCAGGTCAAGGCAGATGCTGCCATAAAGCCCTGTTAATGTTTTTGCATGCCCACCAGTGCATCTCAGTCCTGTCTTTGAACCAGTAAAACAGAGGGGCAGTAATGGTGTGTGGCAGCCCATAATGCTCAGCCTGGGCATGTGAGGGAGTGCAGTGGCCTTTGGAAAGGTTGGAAACCTGGATAAGGTTGTTCTGACTGCTGGGAACTGTGCTTGCTGACTCACTTGAACTGTGCTGCCATCCCTGCAGAGCTAGGGGATCTTTGGCACTTCCTATCAGTGAAGGTGTGAGCAAGAGAAGGAAACAAAGATATTTTAATCTATTAAATGAAAAAAATCCATTCTCACTGTTCATAGGCTGCTAGAAAAGAAGTGAAAGGACAAGCTAGGGAGAGCACGGTACAGAACATCAGGAATTGCTGGAGGTAGCTGGGAGGTTGGCATGAAGGTTCTTCATAGCTGGGCTGAAGCTTATGCCATGCATTCTTTAATTTTCCAAGTGTAAAAATTTCTGTGAATGCTAGTGTTTGTTTTAAGCAGTCTTGAAGCTGGTTTATTGAGCCCCCACCACTTGGTGCTGCTCTTCTTTGGACTGTGGCAGGACTTTGTTACCTGGGATGTGGAGTTTATTTTAATGAGTGTGTGTTTGTGTGCATGTGTATTCTAGGCGTTTGTGTGTATATGTCAATATGCATACATCTACTGGCTGGTGTAAATTGTAAATATGTATATATGTACAGGTACTTGTATATGTATTAAAAAGAATGAAACAGTACAATGTCTATATACAAAATTTATATATACACACATACGCCATTTTGGGTGTGATCCACAGGTGTTGCAGATCATTTGTAGTTGTAGTAAAGGTTATGGCTCTTCTGACATTGTAACTTGCTAATTCCAAGGACTTACACTTGGACCTTGAAGGAATTCACAACTGATTTTTAGGTACAGGAGGCCTTAGGTAGCCAGGACTCCTGTACGTGTTACAGTGTAAGATTCATGTATTAACTGTGAAGCTGATGATCTGCCTTTCCTTTTGGTGGGAGGTCCTCAGTTATTAAAACATGGGACTGTTTGTAGAAGCTAAAAATACTGAAAGCCTTCAGTGCATCAGGCAGTGGGATGGGTTATCTGTTGCCCTGCCTGCTGTTCCTCCACCAGCAGTGTTCTACTTGCATGAGAGTGGAATTTAGCTTTCCCCAGCTCACTGCCTTCCAACCAACTGCTTTTGTTTTGCTTGAGCTTTTGCTTTGATGAAGCTATTCTCGTTTTGGTTCCATGTATCTGGAGAAGAGTGTGCTATTTCTAAGCATAGTAATGATGATGATTCTGTGGGTGTGGGCTGGTGAATCTCTGTGGGATGTTGCTTGTTAACTGACTGGGAAAGCCTTAGTGGTCCCAGTTTTCATTTTAGCTGGGATGGAGTGAGGAGTCTGTACTTTGTGATCTGAGAGGCTTCTAACTCACTCTGCAACCCTAAGACGAGTTAGTTTGCTTGTTGCCAAGGATTAGATAATCAGAGGAGAAAGCACCTTCTTCAAAACAAAACAACCTGAGAAGCTAGAATGTAGGAGAATGTAAGGCTTTGAAAGTTAGTTCAGCAGCTGAACTTACCAGGAATGATTGTCCCAGGTAAAAAATAATTCCTGGGGTCCTTCATTCTCTTCTGAACCAAAGATCAGAAGGCAAGAAGTTATGCTGCTGGCAGGGGTAGTCAGAGATCAAGATTTCACACCTGTTGTGTTGGTAGGAGTACAGAATTGTACTTTGTAAGCAACTGGTACCCTCTTGTCTGCTCAAGCTGTAGACAGGATGAGTATCTGGTCTTAGATTTTGAGCCAGCCCCCCTCCCTTTCCACCCAAAGCAACTGCTTTCAAGATGAAAATATTTATATTTATCCCTCTCAGTAAAAGCTTGTCTTGTTTGACCTTAATAAGTCATTCTAAAGTTGTGCTACCGTGTGCCGTGTGCTCTGGTCATAGGTACCTTCTTGATGTAAGCTTGTATGTACTGAAGAAAAATTTAGTTTCTGTATCTAGCAGTCCTTGCTGTAGAAGCAAAGCAAAGACTGAACCATTTTAAGTGAGAACAAATCCTTTTCTTCTCAGGCCTAATGCCTTCCCTCTTGTTTTGTGCTCCCTTTCTCTGTGTATCTTTATTGGTTATGTTACAGAGAAGACTTGCCCCCACCAGACAACACCAAATGAAAGGGGAGAGGAGAATGTGAACTGGACTGAGTGTGTCCTTCTGGGTTGCTTCTGCCCAGCTCCCTGCTTACTGCATGTGGTGTGTTCAAACCCATCCTGCCCCCACAGCAGGCACCTCTGTTTGCACTCCTGTTCAGCTGGATATAGAGCATCCAGCCAGCATTACTGCTCTTGGCTTTTGTTTTTTTCCCCCTTTGTAATTTCTCAAAATGACAGTGGGAGTGGAATAAAGGGTCATGAATCTTCAGTGCTCTGGTCTGTAATAACTCATGATGTAATGTCTTTGAGCTTTGTGTGCAAACTAAATGGAGCACTAAGTTCTGTGAGCTGGGCAGAGTGGCCTTGCTACCTGGGGTGCTTTCTTGGGAACTTTCAGGATGGTTTGTTCAGAAGTTTATTAAAGTAATCTCAGTCAATTCATGACTTATTAAACTTCTCAAGAATATTCCCCATGGATGTGTGCAGAGATGTTTTTTAAGGATCATAAAACATAGCTGTCAGGGAAGGAAATCAGACTTGAAATAATCAAAAGCTACTTCAGTAGCTCTGGTCAGGCGTCTCCTCTAGAGATGGGATGAAAGTGTGGCTCCAAGATTCCTCCCTGGCATGCTGTTGTGAAGCACCTTCCCTGCCCTGCTGCCTTCCTTGTGCTGTGACTCCATGCTGTGCTTCAAGTCTGCTTTTTCCTGAAAGCTAAAAAACTTGGATTGAGTCTGAACAACTTGTTTTTGTCTTGAGGCTTCTTTTGTAAAAAACTTTACTTATGTCAGATTCTTCAGTAACTGTTCTAACTACAGGTCACCAATGATCTGGGTGGCAAAACCCTTGTTTAGTCCTGCCTGTTTCAGTGTCTGTAGCTGGGAATCCTCATAGAGCTCTGCAGGCACTAACAGCAAAAGCAACCTTAGAAACAAGGGAAAAAATGTACCAGACAGAGCTGAGTTGCTCTGTGCAACTCCCTCATGTCAGACTGGCTGCAGTCAGCCTGTGTGAAGGGTACTGGTGCAGAGGACAGTGCAAAGATCTCCAGAGCAGAGATGTTTAACATTCCTGAGGTGGCCTTCTTACATTTTTAGTATCTTTGGCTTTTAGAGCAATACTCTCTCTATGACCAAATGTATTGCAGGTGCTTTGACAAGCTGGATGCCCACAAACAGAGCAGGGGAGGCAAACATCAGACACATGTTATCTGCTTTATATTTAGGAATGAAAGTAAGCTGAACTTTTTCTTCTTCTTTTTTTTCTTTTTTTTTTTTCTCTCCAAACCATTACTCTGCCAAGACAGAGGAGATTTATTTCAAGACTTCTGAATTCAATAGATTCTGGGGAGGATTCAAGAGTGTCTCTGCATTCCTATCGCTTTATTCATATGCCAGTTGCCCAGATGCATGCATAGATACTTCTGCTCTTAAAGATTCTGTTTTCATTCACATTGAGACCAGACTTCAGTGCAACTCGATGGCCTCAAGAAGCCCCTGAGCAACCCCAGGTCGTACCAATCTAAACAACAGCAGCTCTTCCTTCCAGAATAAATGCCAGTTGTGAGTATCTGCCCCATTGGCTTTCCAGGTTTCTATTGCCACGTGTTTCTTATCACCTTATCAGCTGTCAGTGGCTCCTTAGCAGCAGGATTCTGGCTCCTGCAGGGTAAAAGCACACTCTGCTCTGGGCAAGGCTCAGCCAGGAGGAGGGGAGGTGGGAGAGGGAGGGAGAGAGGGCTCTGTGCCCCCGGCCAGCAGAGCTCAGCAGCGTTTTGTCTCTCTGAGAACCGGATTGTTTATTACCAAAAGTAATTTTATAGTGTACTGGTTTCAAAGTTATTTTACAGCCATGTTGCCTGTATATCGTATTTTGGTAAAAACAGATATTTTCCTTAAAATATATAGAGATGTATAAACAAAACTTCTTTTGGAGCGAACAGACTCTTTCTGGCAAGGGCTGTGCAGATGGCCGAAGCAGTGTAACAGGACTGTGCTGCCCCATGTTCTGCCCGGGAGGAAAGAAGCGGTGCTGGTGCTGCTGGAAACGCCGGGGAGAAGGGAAGGCTCGGACCGAACCGCGCCCCAAGATCCCTCCGGGCCAGCGGCACCTCCTGCCCCTCGGTTTGTGTTGGGATGGACCGACCCGCCGGGCCTGCCTGCTGCCGCCCTTACCACCTTTTTGGAGCCTTTTTCAGTGACTTTCCAGCAATTTCTGTACGCTCGTGTCCCTCTCCCCGCTGTCGCTGTGTACAACCCGCTCGCTGTTCCGCCGGGGCCGGGCCGGGCTCTGCTGTTCGCGTTCCCGCTCCTGTACCCCGGGGCTGTTTGTCAGAACCGCTCCGTTCGGCTCCGAGCAGTTCCCTGTCAATAAACTCTGCCAGATGCTCGTTCCCAAGTGTCCGGTTCTGCGCTAGGGGAGCTGCCGGTTCGGGTTCGGTCCAACAGCGCCTGCGCCGCGTGCCGCTTCCGGCCGGTGCCGCTTCCGGGTCAGCGGCGGCAGAGGAGGCGGCGGCCCCGGGGTCCTGGGGAGGCCCGGAGGTGGGCGGTGAGGGGTCCGGGGGAGCCGGGGAGCGGCCGGGCTGGGCTGGGGGCGGCGGCGGGAGAGCGGCGGTGGCTCCGCGGTGCCTCAGAGCCGGGCAGTGGCCGCCGCGGGCCGGGCTGAGGGGAACCAGGCTGTCGGGGCAGGACCGGTCCCGAGCTTCCCTCGCCTTTGGTGGGGGCCGAGCTGCGGGGAGTCCCCCGCCCGCACACTGCTCCCGCAGGGACCCGGGTGCTGCTCGTCCCGGCTGGGGGGTGGTTGGGTAAAGGCTCTGCTGGGTACGTACCTCAGGGCACGGAGCGGCGATGTTCAGCAGAGGGGGAAATTTTTCTTGTGGAAACGATTTCCCTTTAATTTGCAGGCAGCGCTGGGCTATGAAGAGTTTAATGGAACTAGAAATGCAGTAAAACTGGGCGAGGCACAAAATTAACTCTTAGCACCTGGCAGCTTTAAACAGAGCGTTCAGCACATTAACCATATTGGAGGTAGAGGTGGTTTAGAGCACCAGCTCCTCCAGGGCTCTAGAGCAGTAAAATGTTTGCAAAATTGAAGAAGAAGATAGCAGAAGAGGCAGCGGTCGCTCCCAGGCCAGGAGGGGCTGCCAGGATCCCCCGGTCTGTCAGCAAGGAGTCCATCACCTCCCTGGGGGCCGACTCTGGAGATGACTTTGTAAGTTACCCCAAGCTTCCAGGGGAGCTTCTGTTGGGGCCTTACAGGCAACCATCTTGTGTCTGGTGTATGAGCTGAAAGCACTTTGGGGTGTCTTTGTGTGTCTAACTGCATAAATTAATTATTAGCTTGATTGAACTTGAACACTGAGGAGGAAATGTTTGTATGCTCATAGTATTAGTTACCAGGAGACTTCTGTGCCCATGCAAGCATGAGTTACAAAGCTGTCTCAATGCAGAACATTATGGAGCAGCCATAAAATACTGAATAAAGATATAGCAGCATCTAATTGTGAAGCTAATTGCTGAAGCAGGAGGGAAGCAAGCTGGGTGCTGGTTAGTTACCATCTTCCTACAGACTAGGGTTTACCTCTTGGCTTCCCTGTGCTCCTCCTACTTGGCCGTACAGTTTACACAATCTGTGGTCAGTTTTCCTGCATTCAGAGCTCTCATAGTTCCTCCAATGTCTGGTTTAAATTCTCCAGACTTAATTTTCCAAAAGGTTTTTGCTTTGACCCATCCTGAAATCTGTACTGTAGAGACTGTTTTTCCCCCCTGTAGTCTCCCTCTTTTGCCCTCTCGTCAGCCACCAGCTGGAGCAGTTTCCAGCTGCAGTGTTTGTGTTCCCAGCCTGGCAGAGCTGCTTCAGCTCTCACTGTTTCTCCTCTTCAGCAGTTTTTATGCATTATGCTGTGCTAGTATAGCTTTTCCCTTTATGTGAAAAAGTGAAGCACTATTCCTGGGTGGGATAGTGTTTATTTTGATGGAGTTAGTATATAGCAGGATCACTTTTTCTAAATTTTTGAAGTTACATGAGTGTTGTTTTTACACCAAGGCGTCTGACGGAAGCAGCTCTAGAGAGGATCTTTCATCCCAGTTGTTCAGAAGAAATGAACAAATAAGGAAACTGGAGGTCAAGCTATCTGGTATGTGTCCTGATACATATAAAACCCTATTGTTTTAGGAAGTATCTTCCTTTGAACTTACATGTTTTAATTTAGCAAAAATACACAGGTTTAATGTTTTTTAAAAAATACTACTTTGCAACAACCCTGTTGATTGTGATCTAAGTAGCATCCATTATAACTGATATTTTACTTAAAAAAGAAGTTACTTTGTATTGCAATTGAAAGGGCAAAATGTTCACTTGTTTGCATGAAATAAACTTCAAAGTGCTGGCTGGGGCTTAGTACCAGAGGAGACTGAGTATAAAGAGACTTGTGCAAGCAGCCCAGTCAGTAAGTAAATCTTCCTTTCCATTGTAGATAAACCTTTCCAAGGTGTGTTTGTGTATTTTGTTTTGTTGTTTTTTGTTGTTTGTTTTTTTTTTTATATCTGCCTTCCTTGTCAGTTCTGCTCAGTAGGCACTGGGGTGGTAGGAGTGGGGATTGTAGCCCTGGGTGAGCAGCAGTCAGGGCACAGCCTCAGGCACTGTGAGACCTGAACAATGGGCACTGTGTAGCAGGCTGTGAATTGTCCCACCCTCACATCCTCCAGTGAGAGACTTTTCCTAAACCAGGTTAAACAGATCACTGTTCTGAATGAAGTAAAACATAGAGCTAGTTCTTCATGCTGCGGTACTGCCCTGTCTGTGTACCTAGCAGTCCCAGGACAGGTCCTTCTGTGTATACCAGCTCTTTACCATATGGACTGTACAGAGCTATTTGCTGGTGTTTGTTGTTATGGTCACCCAAGTTTTCTTTAGCAGGAATGATTTTCTGGTTGAGAAAATCATCATCGTTTTCCACTCATCCATTTTTTTTTTTCTTTTTTCTTTTTTTTTTTCTTTGTTCTTTTTCCTAAAATCTTCTTTTCCCCAATGTCTGTTCATTCCTGGTCTGTGCTTCTCCCTCCTCACACAAGATTATGCTGATCAAATCCGAAACTTGCAGAAGATAAAAGAGAAGCTTGAAAATGCATTAGAAAAGCATCAGGATTGTACGTACTTTTCTTTTTCCTTTTTGGTTTGGTTTTTGGTTTGGTTTTTTTTAAAGTTAAAAACTCACGTTGGAAGGAAGTGGGTTTGAGGTACAGATGTTTTAATCATTTCCTTTCAAACTGTTCACCTCTAGGTTATGAACAGTTAGAACAGTTTCTTGCCTTATTTACAATGTAAAAAGTATCAGTAGGGTGTTGGCTGTTGAGTTGTTGTTATTATACTCCTTTTGCCAAATCTGGGGCTAATGTGCAGGAGAAACTTCTTTGAAACCTACAGTTTTGTTATAATCCAGTGAGGAACAGTACTTGTCTTGTGTTGCTCCTGGTGTTTGTCCAATGTGTAAGCAGTGTGAGATCATAAGTGGCACAGTGTTGGTGCTAGAGAGTCAAGATGGGGCTAATTACTTAAGCAGCTCTTTAAAGATATAAATAATTTATAGAAAAATGAGAAGCAATTTTAAAAGCTGGGTTTTTAATGTAGCTGGTGACTCTGTTGATAGCCTCCATGAGGAAGTTCCAGGAGCAGAATGAAGCTCACCAGGCCAGTCGAGCCAAGATGGCTGAGGGGATGGCTTTGGCCTTAGAAAAAAAGGACCAGGTAAGAGAGCTCCAGCAGCTCAGTTTTGTCTGTCTGCAGGGATCTGAGTGCATGACCCTGATCTTTAAGCATTACTTAAAATAATTGTTAGTCACTGTGTGTGCATACTCTGAGGAAGGGAGTACTTCATTAAATGTCAGAAGTAGTGAAGGACTTGTCATTAATCTGGTAGTTCTTACTGTCCTCAAAAATTTCTAATGAAAGGTTAAGCTTGCACTTGTGTTTGGTAAGGTTGAGTTGCAGTAGACCTCTTGTCACTTTCATTTTACCTTCATAAAGTTTATATATTTGGGTAGCATAAATGAGTCCTCAGCCTTTATATCTTAAAACACTTAATTTTCTTTTGCTGATTACTTTTTTGATCATTACCACAACCTAGTGTCTCTGTTATCAGTACAAATTTTTTTTTTAAACCATAATTGCTGTCCTTAAAAGTCTGCAAATTGATTTTGATTTTTTTCCCTTCTTTTTTTTCTTGTTTAGGAGTGGATGGAAAAACTGGGCCAAGTTGAAAAGGTAATCAACCTTTGTGGGGTTTTTTGCTTGGTTTCTTTTTTTCTCTGTGTGTATATTTCTTTACTGCCAGGTGAGGGTGGAGGAGTTTTTAGTTCTAAGTGTAGCACCAACAAAGAGCCTTAAAGCTGCAAGACAGGATTCTTTTCCCAGAGAGTTTAGCTGAACTCCCATTTACATGAAACGAGCCACACAGATATTCTTGAATTCCTTTTGGGTTTGTTGGTTTTTCAGGAAAAAAAAATGCTTGAAACACGGTTACAGGAAATGAGGGAGCAGAGTTTGAACTTTTTTCAAAAACGAGATGAAATGGATGAACTGGAGGGCTTTCAGCAGCAGGAAATAGCCAAAGTTAAACACATGGTAAGATTATCTTGGTTTGTTTTTTCCTTTCATAAAATTTCTGTTAGAATATCAAGTTACTTGTAACTCTGCATTGATTTTTTTTTAGTCTAAATGCTTGTGTATAGCTTTGGTCAGTGGTAAAATCCTAACAGGAGGTATATGCATACAGTATGACAGAGTTTATTCCAACAGTGACTTTCTGGGAGTTATATATTTATTATTACTTATTAATTTAATTGAGCTCATAACTTAATCAGAGAGACAAGTTTCAATGAGAAGACTTTATCAGTATTATCACATCATCTGTATTGTCAAAGATAACATTCTAAAATTCAGCTTTTGAAAAAGGAAGAATCTCTGAACAAAACAGAGCAGGAGCTAGAGGCATGCACTCGAGAGCTAACCCACACTAAGGAGAAGCTTCAGGATGTGAGCAGCAAGTCATCAGGCCTAAGGAAAGAACTTCAGGAGTTGCAGCAGCAGTTCTTGGAGCTGGAGGCACAGAGGTATGGATGAGGTGATTCATGAGGGGTTGTGTATGCACTTTCCCTGTACTTTGTGCCCAGTTCTGTCTTTAGGGTTTTGTGAGCTGATTTCTTTTTTTTGTAGTTTGAATGCTTAATGTGGTTTTTTTGGGGAAAATGTATAATTGAGCAGTGGGTGGTCTTAGGACAAGAAAATTTTATTGATATTACCTGGTCCATTTTCATACGAAGCAGAATTGCCTGCTAAAGATTATTTTTCTGGAACAGTTATCTCACTTTTTTTTTTTTTTTATTCTCTTTCTGTGAAGAGATGAACTAATGACAGCTGAGACAAATGCAGAAAATAAGATCACTGCTCTGGAATTAAGAAATCAGGAGCTACAAAATGTCTTTCAGCAGCTTTCTGTAGACTTACAAAATGTAAGTTTGAGTTAAGCTTCTTGTCTGCAGAAGTTAGATTAGATACTGGTTCTGTGTTTTTGGAAATACAAATTTCAAAGCAAGTAATATCTAAAAATTTTTAGGCTCGAGTTGCTGGTTCTGGTTGTGAGAAGAGACTGGAAATGTTACAGGCAGAACATGGATCTCTGAAGATGGAATATGAACAGCACAAGCAGAAGGTCAAGTATTTTCAGATGCATTGCTGTTGGCTTGTGTAAAAGTTACAATTGGTAATGCACTGGGAGTTTGAAATTTGGTGTCTAGAAAGTGAGGATCATATTGTCTTTTCAAATAGTACTTTTCTCTTTCTAATGGCACTTTTTAAAGTCAAACCACAATGGATTAGCTGAAAGCTTCACTACAAAAAAGATTCTGTGATTTCATGTTCTCACAGATGACTTTTGAATTAGCTGAGAGAAATAAACTTGCTGAACAGCTGCAGGAAAAGGTCTCTTCCTTGGAAAAGAAGCTAGAAAAAAATCTTTCAGGGGATGAACATATGCAGGAGCTACTCAAGGAGGTAATTACATATTTATAGACTTCTTAAAAATGCAATCTTAGCAAGCTTTTTTTTTTTTTTTTTTTTTTTTTTAAGGACAAACATTTACTTACCACATATGGAAAGAACATCCAATGATGTAGTGCAGTGCCTCCCCAGGAGGCAGAACAACTTGAGTGTTACTGTTTAATTCTTAGAGAGCAGTGCCCACTTTTCCTTCATCTTCTATTATCATAACTTGCAAAGCATTGAGACAGGGAGGAGGACTGTTTAGCCAAACTGTAATTAAAAAATCCCTTATCTCCTTGTCCATCCTTCTTCTCATTCTTGTTCTCAATGTAATCTTCAGAAAGCTACTCTTGAGCAGCAACTGGGTGAAACCAGGCAGCAGGTACTAACAGACAGAACACATCACACTGAGACTGTGAACCGATTGGAAATACGGGTAAGTTTTGAGAGGTTTTTGCTTGTTTGTTTGTTTTTCACTAAAAATTCCTGTTTCCAGCCTCTCTATGCCCTGTAGCTCCTCCCCTCAGTGCATTTGTGATCTCAGCCAGGGTGAGACTGCGTGTCACATTCAGTCTTGTAAGGAAAATCTAGTTGGTTGATGTCTCTGGTCATCACCCCAGCTTCAGTGGTAAAGAAGGGCCTAGAGGTTATGAAGTTGGAGATTTCATACACATCTTTCCTATCCTAAGAAATAAATAGCTGAAGTTCAGGCATTGCTGTGGAGTGGTGGGGTGGTGAAGTACATGACAAGTAGGCAGTATCTCTGACTTATGTCATTTCATGGTTTTGATGTTTACCTTTCCCTACTGTGTCATCCCACATTCTGTACTTTTTTTTCTGATTATGTAGATGCCAATAGATAAGGAATTTAATGTATGGTTATATTTTAGAGTAAAGAACTGGAACAGAAACTACAGATTGCAACAGAAGCATTGAAAAAGAGCAAAGAAGCAGCTGCTGAGCAGGATCTGAAGATCCAGAAGTTGGTATGTTGCATGAAATTTCTTTGACCAATAGCAGATCAGTCTAATTTTTCTGTGTTTGTGTTATTACTCGAGTGCTTTCTTGCTGTTTGTCTCCCAAACTGGTGTCTGTACATAAATACATGGTGCTGCTGCCAAACTTCAGTTTGAGTGTAATGGAATGGTGTTCAATTCTTGTCAAGGATTCAAAATTCTACTTTATTAACATAGTGTTCTGTATTTCTCTTAAGCAAACTGATCTAGAGGATGAAAGAAGTAAACTACAGCAACAGATTTTAAGTGAGAAACATCAGTATGACCAGAAAGTTACTGGGCTGGAGTCTCAAATTGCTGCTCTTGAAAAAACTTGGGAATTGGATAAAATAGCTGCTCAGCACAAGATTGTAAGTACAGATTTTGTTTAGTGGGCTATGTGAATCTTAACAAATTGATTTTGTTTGTGGCTTGTAGACATTGTTTGTTCTTCTTCAGTGGTCCTAGCACAATAGAATTACAAAACTTTGAGAAACTAAATATGAACAAAGTCTTTGATATGATTATTTAAATAAAACATTAAAATAATTGGTGTTTAAGCAATCTTTGTCTTACAGAGCCAGTTAGAAAAGGAAAATGAAAATCTTAATGGAAGCAGAAAAGAGTATGAGAGCTCTTTAAAAAAACAAGAGTCTGAACTGAACAGGCTAAAGGTAAGGACTAAATTAGTTCATGTTGTTGGTTAAATCCACATCTGGAAAACAATTAATGGTGAAGTAATTTACATTCTCAGTACTTGGAGTCACATAATGCTCAGGTTGCATGTAGTTCTAGCAGTAAATCATCTTTGTTAATCAGTAGAAATGCATTTGAGGAGCATTACACATGGCTGAGCCTCTTCTGAAACAGAATGCTTAGGTCTGCCTAAATCAGGCAGAAATAATACATTCCTGTATTGTCAGGCATGAAGAGCTTCTAAATCCCGTTAGAAGTAATGAATGCAGAGTAGTTCAGCATCAAATTCCACTCATAGCACTCAAAACAGAAATTAAAAAGTTGTTCAGGTCTATACAGCTTATACACAGTCTTTTGACTGTAATTTTAGGCTGTTGAAAGTTCTTTTTTTTTCCTATAGCTGTTTTCAGATGCACAGTATAAATAGACATGAGTTGTAGAAAGGAGCTGCTTTGTAGTAGAAATTTCAAGCTGAGGCATCTTTTAAGCATTAGTTATGTTTGGCCTGTGTTGCTCTTACCTGTGCAGGTAGCAGCAGTGTGGGAAAACAAGACAGTAACTCACATTTGGAAGTGTAAATCACAGTGTGCTGGAATGCCCATAAGTTCTAGTTGCTCATGGATTTGGACTGAAAGATGAGAGTCTTTAGTTTTAGTTGTCTTGAGTGTCCTTTGAATTACTTTTGGTTTACAGAATGAACTGAGCAGCAGAGAGACTGTCAGTGTTGAAATTGCCAAAGCACTGGAAGAAACACGAAAACAGAGGGAGGAATTACAGCAGCAGGTGAGTTAATGTTGGCAATCTAAAATACATTTGGTTGCTCCCCAGCTTGTGCAGTCTGGACTAGATTTGGACTTAATTATCACAACAGTCAGGAATATTAATCCTTGCAGGGGTTCTTTGTAAGTAAGAGGATTCCAGTCACCAAATGTAAATTCTAAGTAGTCTGGTTTTGCTCTTTCATTACAAATGGTTGTGGTGGATAATGTGAACTTGTGTTTTGCTCAACTGACCACGTTTGACTGAATTTAGTTATTGTTTTTATTCTTCTGGGACTGCTGTAGATCTGCACTTGCATGGTCCAGCTCTATGTCAAAGAGGTAAAAGGCAGTCTGGTTTTGCTCTGTGGCTGTTTTACAGCTGCCCCCTGCTGGTTTTGAGGCAGTCTGGTATTGTGGCTTTGAGGCAGTCTGGAATCATGTGTGGCACAGAGGTTATTGGAAGCAAATTGCACTTTAGGTCCTGCAGCACATGAAATTTGTGCTTTTCTATGAGGTCAGGATTGTAGAGATGATGCCTTCTGGGGTCTCTGGGAAGATCAAGAATCCACATTGTGTTATATATAACACTAATGCTGCACAAGCCACTTTCTCAAGGTGTTGTATTGCCTGGCACAGAGCTCAGGCAGTCACTCCCACTTGCAGATAATTGCCACTGCATTTGTCACTGATACAAAGATTCTTCTCCAGTCCTTCCCACAAAAAAAAAAAATTTAAAAATCTGAAGCTCTGAGATATGTTGAAACCTTTCAGTGCTCCTTTCTTGTTTTTGTATTTTTAGTGACTTCTGTTTGTTTGTCTGCTTTGAAGGTCTCACATCTGGCTTCCTTGATAAAGGAAAAAGAGCAGCTGATTGATGAAAAACATGATATGCTTCTGAAACAGAAGGAAGAACTAAACCAACTCAGTCAAGGTTAGGTGAAGCTAGCCTGCTGTATCCCTGATATACGTTCTAATTCTGGGCTTGCCTGTGTATAGATTGTAATAAGTCTACCTTTTTCTTCCATATTTAATCTATTAGAATTTTCAAAGTCTTGTCTCCTCCAGAAACAACTCGACAGTCTCCCTACTGTATCATCAAAACCAAAACCACTTTTCTAAATCAAGGTCTTGCATTTGCACAGCATAAAATAACAAATCTTGCTGTACTGTTTATAAATTATTGTTTTGCACAAAAGGAATGATGCAGGTCAAAAACTGCTACTTCACTGCACCACCCCAAAAACTGCATTTGTGCAGGAGATTATGTTCTTAAAGCAGGGCTGCAAACCAGTATTCCACAATCATACTAAAAAATGAAGTGCATCCATCTTCATTTATTTCATGCCCCCTCCTTGTTTCTCTTGTGTGTTACCATTACTTAGAAGAGGAATAAAATTGTAGCCTCTTGTTGCACCATCCTGTGGCCTGCCATGTGTCAGCAGCCATTGGTGCTCACAGCTCAGTCCCACAGCTTCCTGTGCAGTCACAACACGAATCACACAGATGTTTGATTTAGGGCTTTTTTGAGCAGGCATAATTGATAATTAGGTTGTTAAGTATTAAAATCACCCTGACTTTCAGATAGGCTGCTCCTTTGCAAAAACATGCATGTGAGCTTGGGTGGCTTAAATTCCCCTGTCTTTCTGTCTTTATGACAGAAGAAGGAAAAAAGGTTATGAATTACTGTCACTGTACCTTGCTTTGTTTTAGAAAAACAATTGGAAACTCCCATTTGATTCAGTAAACTGATACTAAGCAGGTCTCTCCTTTCTCAGCTCATGAAGCTGTCTTGCTGCAAATGCATCAGTTGCAGTCTGACCTAGAAGCAAGTAACAGCCAAGCAGTGGAGAAAGAAGAAATGGCAAGAAAGGAAATTGATGAACTCAAGTTGCAGATACAGGAGTGCATGGAGGCCAGAGAACAGGACAGAAATGTGAGTGCAGCTGCAAAGCTTATCTGTTCAGACTTCTCAGGAAACCAAGCAGGTGTGTGGGAGTTCTGGCATCCCTGGGTGTAGGTGCTTGGAGCTGTTCACTATCACAACTTGTACATCACTGGAAACACCAGCAGTGTAGACCACCAGTATTTGTTGTTTCTTTTTTTCCTAAAGGAAGCTGTTTCCTGTCAGATTTGTGACTGGTTTATGAAAGACAAATCCTTATTTTCTTGGTCTCATAAAATATTGTGAGAGAGCTGTTATGAAACCAATGAGACAGAGACCCAAAAGCATTAGGCAGGGGAGATGTAGCCAACTAGATTGTGTGTGAGGGGGTGGAAAACAGCAGCCAAGAACTCTAGCTTTCTCCCCAGGAAGTATTAATGGGCTGCAGTGTCATGAGGTCTCTCCAGTTCAGTGTTTACATTTTTACAGGTTTCAGAACTAGAGGAATCGACAAGAGCCTTGAACCAGCATTTTCATTCTCCAGAAGACCATGTGGTAGAACAGAATGGAGAGGTGGCTGCTGCAGACATAGTTCAGCTTCAGAAGGATAACAGAGAGCTGGAACAGCAAATTGCTGAGAAAAACAAGGTGAACTGAAGCAGCAGAAACAACTGTTAGTCTTTCTCATTTAATTAGGGAGCCAAATAAGTGATGCTGCCATGCTGCAGACTTAGAAGGATAGACTTGCCAAAATGCCAGATCCAATTTAAGTCCAGGATTCTGTCAGTAGTTTTCATGCATGTTTTTGTTTTGGTTTTGTTTGTTTGTGTGTTTTCTTGTTTTGGTTTGTTTTTTTATTCTTGATAGTACAAGGATCTAGCAACAATGGATAAAAACTGTGTCCAGAGTTGTAGGAATCCTTATCTGTTCTGGAGGAAAGATGCACCACATGATACAGTTTACAGCTTTCCTGCAGAGCCCTTTTGTGTGGGTCCAGTTCCCTTCCACCATGCAAAAGCCCAAGTATCCCATCACATGCCTTCTACTGTTTGCAGCTAGAAAGGCAAGACTTTCAGGTTACATCTCCAGATCTGTCAACATTGTTTAATCACTGGTTCATTCATTACACTTGTTTGTCAAGAGTTTTCCAGAGATTTGTGGATCAAAATGTGTACTGACAATGACTGCTGTATTAACACTGACCTTTGCTGTGCTTACAGATGATAAAGCAGCTACAGCAAAGAATGACAGAACTCAAGAAAACCCTCCAGAAAGAGTTGGTAAGGGTTATGGTTTTTTCATTGCTTCAGCTGGCACTTACGGACAGTTACTTTCAGTGCTAATTCCAGAAGCTGGACAGATAGAGCATAATTTTTTTACAAGGGATGTCTGAGGTTTCCTTGTGTTTGCAGGCAGAGCAGTGAACTCTTAAATTAAGGCAGTTAAGTTTTTTTGGGTCATTTATTGAATGGATAATGTGACATGGGCATTTCATACATACCCAAAGAGTGAACACCTGAGATTTGATTGCTAATTGCTACTCAGCTGCCATTCAGCAGAGTTTTACCATGAGAGGTTATGGTGATGGTGTTATTTTTGCTCCAAGCTTGAAAATTGCTTTGGAGAAATTCCACATTTGAAAGGCACAGAGCAGATTAGTGATAAAAGAAAACTGTCAGGTGATAGTTTCTAGCATGGATCCAGTTCCATGCTGCTTGGGTGGTGTACACATAACACTAACAGCAACTGGCTTCTGTCCTGAGCCTAGGGACAGGCAGAGACAGAAGCCAGTTTGATCCCATGAAGGACAAGAAACTTCTCCTGTTGATTCACAGGTTGTACCCACTTTGTGGCTTCAGGCACTCTGTGTTAGATCCTCAGACCTGGATCCTCTCCCAGTGTCAAGCTGACTGACAGTCCACAATGTACTTCTATGTATGTTTTGGGTTTTTTTTCCCTAGAAAATAAGGCCTGACAACGAGGTACCTGAAGTGCGTGAAAAAGCAAATTCTGAAGTGCCTAATGCTGCTGTGACTGTCACAAACAACTCTGATTTAAATGACTCAAGGGAGATAAACTTTGAATACCTTAAACATGTTGTACTAAAGTTCATGTCTTGCCGGGAATCTGAGGTAAAGATGTACACTTACCTTTTCTTTCTAATGCTGTTTTTGTGTAGAAACTCCATCTGCTACCTGCTAAGGACACTCTTTGACAATTCCATACTTTCACACTTCAGAGTTGTTGACCATTTCAGTACCATGAGGATAATTTCACAATGAGAACAGTATCACAATCAGCTAACAGTGATGTGTTTGGAAGTATGGATTATTATGAACTAAATGAAAGGGAATTTGAATTTTTAAGAGGTGGTTATGTCTGGAAATTAAAGATCTGAAGCTACAAGATATCCCCTCTGCACTACTCTAAAAAGCATGCAGAGCACTTAATTGGAGTGGTTGTATGTTTAAGGAAGATAGCAAAACCAAGAAAATGGCATAAACCCCTTACTGTTGGTCTGTAAGAGGTAATTCTTTGTGCATTTGGAGCTCCATCACATTCTCCACATTGTATCAGAAAAGTTCAAGGCAAAAAACCCATGCCAACTTCATATGCCAATTATACTTTGATTAATTGCAAGTCGGTTGGTAAGATCATGAAATAGTTGTGTAGCTCCATGGCATCCTGAGTGCTTAACTCCTTGTCTAACTCTGCCCTCTGTGCTATTTAGAATGCTAATACTACAGAGTTAATATATTTCAGTGTGTATTTAAAATTATGTTTCTTACCTGCCTATGTGTACTGATTTAATCAACTTTTTAAAGCTTAAAAACCCTAAGATGCCACAGAAGCCAAGCTTCTTCTCTGTTCTAACTAACTAAGCTCCCCATTTGTCTTCTTTCCCCCAAATATGCAAATCAATGTTAAAGAGCAGAAAGACAGAAAATGCAAACAGAAGAAATAAGGTACAGGCCATCTTAGTCTGTGGGGACTGGGAATAACAGAAGGCTGCTGGTCTGCTCTTTGCAGTTGTGACTAAAAAGTCTCTAACTAAACCTAGAGAAAAGCTGTGCTGCACCATAGTCCTGAAGTGTAGAGCCCAAGAGCATCATAAGCATCAAAATACTGTGTTTTTTTTCAGGCTTTCCATCTAATTAAAGCTGTATCTGTGTTACTGAATTTTTCACAAGAGGAAGAAAACATGCTTAAGGAAACTCTGGAGTACAAGGTAAGGGTTCTGCTTCTGTGGAGTTGTAATTTGTAACTATTTTAAAGGAATACACACAAGTATAATGGTCAGTCCTCTTCATTTGTGGAAAATAGATGTTGTTTCTTCGAGGTTTGATTGTGTGAAACTATCTTCAGTCTGAAGCAGCATTTTGTTTTATAAATAGTTCTTTCCATGAAATGATGGGGAGGTGCCTATGTACTATATTCTATATATGTACTATATTCTTTCTTTTTCAAATCTTCAGGTTCTTAGAAGTGTGAACCTAGCATAACATGTCCTGTGCTTTCCTGTCCTAGATGTCGTGGTTTGGGTCAAAGCCATCTCCTAGAGGCAGCATCCGGCCATCTATCTCAAGCCCAAGGACACTGTGGCCTTAAGGGAACCTGAAACTGGGCAGTCAGCATCCAGCCACTTCTTTCTGTGAAAAGAATGCTGAACACACTGATTCAGGTGTGTCTTAATCACTGTCATTGCAGTATTTTGTACAAGAACTTTTGACACTGTTTACAAAACTAATAATACTGTGCAAGGAGAAATTTTCACTACAAACTGAAACACCTCTTCTGGCTTGGACTGAGGGACTGTTGTCTCCGTGGTCTCCTAATGGAATTCAGCTCCTTGTGCTCTTCAGTCTTGGTTTCTTGGCACCAAAGGGTCAGGTGTTAACCTCAGTGGTAGCAGTGCTGGCAGTGCAAGCTCTGACACGTGCATCTGTTGTGATGGTGATTCCAGCTCCTGTGGTGGGGTGCTGCAGTTGGGCAACTCCAGGCACAGTAAAACTTCCTTCTCTTGCTGTAGAAAGCAAGCAATGAAAAAAACATGTTGGCAGTACTGTATTGGGTTTTGACAGTTCCAAGAACAGGAGCAGGAGCTTTTAACCAAAAAAAGAAATCTGCCTTGCCTTGTTATACTGACACAACTAATAGTTTGCATTTTTTTCATATCACTGTGTAATTGAAGGTGCATATATCCTGGCCTGCAGTCCTGAAGGCTGCATGTTGATGATGATTATTTAATTTGAGAGCACAACTTTAGAGTTGTCTGATTTTACTTTTCTTAAAGAAAAATAATATTTAAAATGGTCTTAATTATAGTACCTAATACTCAGTCGCCTTTAAAACTAATCTGTTGGCTTGTACCATAGGTTGTTAGCATTGGGAAGAAGGGGTAGTAAAGCATTTTAAATTTTTAAAGCTGAATTCCAGGTATTGTGAATGCACACTGAGAATACCTTTTATTTAAAAACAAAACAACACAACAAAACACAAAAAACAACGAACAGTAATCTAGTGACAAAGGTTAAAGGATATTGGTACTAAACACTTTGATTTTGTTCTTTCTCTTCCAAGTCTGCTAGCAACAAATTCTCATAACCAGTATTCCCCTCTTTGGTTGTGGTTTTCTGTACTTTAAATACCGATGCTTAAAAACTGTTGTGAACATCTTGTGGGCTGCTGTGTCCTAACTATGTGGTAAAAGAAATGCTGCTTTGTGAGGTTTTTGGTTTTGAGGGAAAAATTACACTCTTTATTGAAGAGATTTATTGATAATTTAATAAATCTTTATTCCAGCAGCTTTCTTTTCTTCCCTCTTAAGAAAAAGGGACCAGGGGTGCACTTGCCTCACAGAGTTGGAAGCATGATTTTGCCTGTAGTTCTTAACACCACTATGAAACCTTACTGAAAATGGGAAGCAGCAGTAAGCCTGACTTCTTACAAATGGGACTTATTTTTAAAAAAACCATATATGTATGGAGTTCAATGAGCAGACTGCAATGATGGTAATTCTCTTAAAATCAGGTCTGTGTTACTAGTAATGCTTTTATTAAATATATTCAAGGAAATTCAACCAATTCTCTGGTGGAGATACAGTCACTGTTCAGATTTTAACTGTGCTTTGCTGACAGGGCTCTGAAGGACCTTGATGGCAGCAGTCAAGATGTTGTTTTAAGAGTTACAGCCTGTGAGCTGCTCTCTGCTTCCATGCACACTTGTGTTGTGGTAAAGATGAAAATCTCATTCCAAGGTGAGGTCAGTTATCAGAGAGGTAAATGTGCTGTCCCCCAGCTGGCCTCCCCAAGCCTTGTTAACCAGCCACAGGTCCTTGCTGTAGCTGTTGTCTTGGCACAAGTGACACTCCCCAGTTCAGAGCTGGGTTGTATGTATTTGAAGTTAAGAAAAACAACAGGATTTTTTTAGTACACTGAAGTGTCCAAAAAGCCTTTAGTAACTTGACCCATGACTGATAGCATAGGGAACTTCATGGAAAGAGAGCAAGTCTGCTCTAATATGAAAATAGACAATCAGTAGATATATATCAATTGTTTTATTACTGAAGCAAAGTGAGGACATGATAACCGAGTTGGTTCTGGCAAGATTGTATTCTCTAAGGTCTTTTTTTCTTTAGCATGCCCCTTTGTCCTGGCCTATTTCTGTGGGACCCAAGAGTGGGGGACGGGATTCCCTCTGCTCACACTGGTGCCTGCTCAAGCCTAATCAGTTTATGTTGATCCTGGCTTGAAAGGTTACTGCTGAACAGTTAAGGAAAGCAGCACAAGCAGCCTGCAATAAGGAGTGACAACATACAATCTTAGATTATATATTCACTAACAGAACCCCAGTTCTGTTAGAACTAGATCCCAAAGCTCATACAGGATCAATTTACCAGGAACTAGTTCTGAAGTGTTGAATTTTCTTTAGATGTCAGAGCAAGAATGGTGTGTATAAATACATTAAAAAGCTAATGCACTTTCCCTTGTATAAAAACAGTGGTATATATCATCCTTTCTATGGCCATTGGATTTCTTTCCTTCTATGCTGTAAATATGGATTGTATTATGAAACACTATGAAATTTGTGGTGCAATACATTTTGGATCAAAATCCTAATCTTGATTTCTTTCTCTTCTTAATTCTGGTTATCTCCACTGGGATGCAATGGCTTTTTAAAAATGAGAAAATTTTTAAGTGGGAAACAAACCCCACTTTCTGCCCAGGGTATGGAGGGGAGTCTCAGCTATGTAATGAAGGTCTGTTTCTGTTAGGGAGTTATGCCAGGAATGAGGCAGAGCACTTCTGCCTCCTCAAATCCTCTCTTTGCTGTTTTAGCAGCTGCTAAAAACAAAGCCTGGATGGAGCAGAGCTCCCAGAGCAGCTGCTTCCCTTGGAGTGTGCCCAACTGTGCCCAAAAGAAGGCTCCTTCCTGCCAGCCAAGCCCCTGAGGGACACTGGACAGCCCCAGCCCCACACCAAGGGTGCTGTTAGTGATTGTGCAGACAGTAATGGCCTGAGCAGTTGTGTCCTTATGTGTCCTGGTACGTCCAAGGAGCAGCTCCTTTTACTATACTTCAATCCTTTACAAGGGGAGGAAGCACTCATACCTGAACAGTAAAGGCTGAAGTACTTCATTGACTTTCTAGGATGGGCAAGAATATAAAAATCAAAGCATGGGTGATTATGTGTTGTATTCACTGCATCTTTGAAGTCTTGATGGCACAGCTGACGTTGGTGACACTCCCTACAGCCTGGATTTGAGGACAGGTTCTGCAAGTAGTTGGAATAAAGAGCACTCGGGCAACAGTGGACACTTAACTGAGAACAGGGATAATGTGGGCCTGCTTTTGAGTGTGAGACAATTCGTCAAACACCAAATTTCTTAACTCATGTGATCCAAGAACTTTATTGATGCAGCAGGCACTTTACATTGAAACCAACCCATAGTCCAACAGTTCTTTGACCACACCTACAAACCCACCATGCTCATTAACGCTTCTCCCACCCGTAAGCATCTGCCAAGGACACAGCTACCTCTGAAATAAGCAGTACACAGGATCTTGTATCACCACACCTCAATAAAGCAGCATCTTGAAAATACCTGTTCACTTTCAGTAACAGGAGGCAGGAGCGTGCCATCTCTCTGCTGTTTAAAGAAGGGATCAGGAGGATGCCTTGGCTCCTGTATTTGATAGTCAGGATAAGCAGGAATACCTTTACTCTTCCCCCAGCTTTAAGGTTAAAAACATTCCAAGAGAAGGTTTCCATAGTATGTCAGTAGATTGCAATCTCTAATATAGATGGACCAGTGTTGTTTCAGCTAATTCCTTCTTCTGAGTCCAAACCTGATCGTTGTCTGGGTTCAAGTTAATAGTCTTTTAAACAGTCTTTCTTGCTGTAAGAACTCTTACTATGGAACCTAGTCCACCTACTGCTAACGCCTGTGGGATGGGAAAAGAAGAGAGATTACACAGAGTCACCATGTCAGGCAGGGCAGCTGCTGCATTGCATGCAAAAGAACAAACAAAATCTGTGAAGACATTGTAAGTCCTCTCCTTTGGGTACTAAAGTGTAGAACACTTGCTGTTGTTGGGAAACAGATGACTGCAAAACATCCAGGGCAGAACCTGCCCACACAGGGTGCACATAAAGGCTCCTGAGTCACCAAACCTGACAGACATGGGGAGGACAGCCCTGCTCCAGCGGACAGGCCGGTGCTGCAGCTGAGCAGCTGGCTCTTCCAAGTGAGCCACACGTCTTGATGGTAGTGCTAAAAACCAGCACACAAAGGAAGGTTTCAAACCCTGCCCAGCCTACTTCAGACCTGCCCTGTTCCTTTCAAAAGAAAAGAGGATGTGGTGCTGTACGTGTGCCCACATGCTGTGAGCACCGTCATCCTTCCAGTCAGGGCAGTGTTGTGTAACACTGCGAGCACCCACCCACAGTGACCTGAAAACAGCAGCCAGTGGAAACAACAGGGAAAAAAGGAAAAAAAAAAAGAAAAAATTGAGCAGAAACAGGTTCTTTGCCACCCAGAGAAATTCCTTCCTCCTCCCCTGCCAGGGTTCTGCAAAGCCAGAGATAGCTGCAAACACCTGGAATCACTACACAAGTTCTGTCTTTAGGTATCACAGGACAAATCCTGTGCCCAGTTCAGAGCAGGCAGTGTCAGCAGTGGGCTGCAGCACTCCCTGGGATCAACTTTCCCAGGAAGAGCACGGGCAGGCAGTGCTGCCACCACAGCCCCTGCAGCTGAGGAAGACCAAGTGCTATCACTGGGTTTCCTGCCTGAGGGGAGGAGCAGCCCTCAGCCCAGTACTCAGCTACAAAGGCATCTGCTCTGTGCAATCACCCACAGCTCTTCTCCCAGAGCTTCCTCCTTGGTGGGGCCACTGCATTCAGAAGATGCAGGAGATGCATCCACAGATGCTGCCCTGACACATCTCATCTCCTCCCCTGGCTGAGGACAAGCACTGACATGAAGAAAAAGGCTTTAAAAGCCCATGCTCAGAGACCAAGGACAAAAGGGAACCCCAGTCTGTCCCTGTTGCTCAGGGAGGAGCCCCTCACCATCATCTTCTCTTGTGGCACCACTGACAGGACCCTGCAGAGTGTGGCTGAGTCCCTGCAGCACCAGAAGGAACACGTACCTTTTCATGCCACTGGAGTAATATTGCACTGCTATTTTCTGTCGGCTTTTCAAATCCTTTATAAATGTATTTCATTAACAAGTCAACGCCATTTCTGTCTAAGGAATTCACCGCTTGTTCTATTTCACTGCTTTTAAAAGACGTGAGGACCTTCAGCATGGTTCCCTGGGCCTGCTCCTGCCGAGACAAGGAAAGGAGGACGTGAGAACGAGCAAAGGTGGAAGCGATGCCGAGTGCTGCTGGGCAGAGTGGTGGCTGAGTTCTGTTACCGGGCAAGCAGGCGGGACCCTGTGCGGGCCGGTACCGATTGCAGGCGGGTCCCTGTGCCCGGTGCTGGCCCTTACCTTGGCAGCCTGGCTCTTGGCGTGCAGCGGGGAGCTGCGCAGGGCGGTGTGGAAGGCTCGCAGCGCGTCCCCTGTGCGGCGCGGGTCAAGGACTCAAACCGCAGCCCCGGAGCCCCGGGCAGCGCAGGGACCCCGAGAACCGTGCGAGGTGAGGGCGGGTTCTGCGCTCAGAACCGCGCACCGACCGCCGGGGAGGGCAGGGGGGGCACCGAGAACCTCCGCGGGCCGCCCCCCGCCCGGGCCACCCCCGCCGGGACTGACTGCCGACCCCGGGTCCCGGCCCCGCGCACCTCGGTGGGGCCCCGGAGAGGCTGTGCCCGGTCCCGGGGGAGCGGCGGGACCCGCCCGGCCCGGCCCAAAGGATATTGCCTCAGGAGAGCCTCCACCTCGGGGCTGGCGTCGGGTTCGGCCGCAGCCGCCTCCTCGGGCTCCTCCACGAACCGGTTCTCGTCGTACTGATCGATGTCGAGGCGGCGGAAGCGGGAGGACAGCGTGCTCCGCGCCATGCCGCCGGACCGGGCACCCCCCGGAACCGGAACCGCCGCCCGCCCGCTGGGAAGCGGAACCGGAACCCGGGGTTCGGGGGCAGGGAACGGGCGGGGAGAGGGGCGGGGGAGGGCAGGGGTTCGGTTCCCGTGATTCCCCCCGCAGGCGGAGCTGGGGTCAGGTAGCGCTTTATTAAAAACACAAAGTATCTGAAAAAATCAGAACAATTACTTTAATGTACAAAGTCAATCGCTGTAGCAGGTTTTTGTATTTTTCACCGGAATCCTAAGAAAAACAAAACAAAAAAAAAGGGGGCGGGGGGAGAACAGCCCTTCAGACCGCTTTATTGGTACCACGGAACCACCAGGACTCGGTGCCATACAAGGCGGCCGGCGCGGCCCAACGCACACGGGCGGTGACTTTGCTGCTGAAATCTCTTTAAAACTTACCGAACACACAGCTGGGCAGCACCGGCACCGAGCTGCTTCCCACTACCACGACTGTTAACAGGAAAACCTTTCATCTAAACCCAGAGATACACGAGAACTACATGCAGTAGTATAAATTTCAAGGATGTATTACAAATACTCTGAAATTAATCTAGGGTAGGGGAGGAAAAAAAAAACAAAAAAGGAACTTGCTACAGACACCATAATACACAATAAATTTAGATAATTTAAAATTAAAAAAGGCAAGAGGCAGCATTTCAGCAGCAAAGTGCTCCATAAAAAGTATATTGTAAAGGGACAGTAGAGGGGATGGGGAGGGTACAGCTGGAGGGGAGGGGTCTCAGAGGAAGTACGGCGTGGTTGTCCTAGGGGGAATGACACGTTCTGAGTCTGGGACTGCACGGAACAGCTTTGGTTCTCTTGTATTTACATCTTTAAAGACCATGATTGAGGCGATATTTCCACAGCGGTAGCAGTAATTTGGAGCAGACCATACTGTTACCAGCTTCTCATCAAACATGAATTTATAGCCTTCATGAACGAGCTGGTGTGCTCTGCAGATGAGCTTTAAGTTGTTGATGTGAACGAACTGTGGAGGAAAGAAGGATGGTCAGTGTTCCCCAAGCAGCCACACAGCCCCCCACAGCAGCTGCCTCACTGAGAAAAACTATTCAGGTTTTGAGTTGTGAGCAGTGAGAAACACCCATGAAATGCAGGTGATGGCTCCTGCGCCCAGTTCTGTGCCACCTGAAGGGCTCAGTCCCTCTCTGGCTGTAGAAAGGCCACAGAGCCCCCAAGAGTTCTGCTTGCTGCTTTCCAAAGACAAATGAAGATTTATCAAGAAAAATACAACAGTATTTTTTTCCTCCTAAATCCTTAGAAAAGTACCAGTGATACCAGTCAGTCTCACTGCACTATAATTTTAAAAAGCAAGGTCAGTATTAGCTCATCTGGCAGGTGTATTTCTGCTGTTAAGTTCAAAAGGCTCATTTTTTCCAGTTGGCTCAAGCAAGCCCTCTCCACCCCCATGACCCACTGTGGTTTGCCAGGGAACGTTCATCATCTCACTGTGCCCTCCATCATCTGCTGCTGGGGCTGCATCAAACTGAGCTGAACACTCCCATTTATCTCATCCTTGCCACACACAAGGGCATCGTTACCTCATTTGTCACCTTGGCCCCAAAGAGCCAGCCTGCTCCCCGGGGGCTGATTGCCCACGTATCCACATCTTCTGGGTCGGACCAGACCAGGTCACAGAAGGCTCCTTTGTGGGGAATTTCTTGATTACGTTCAATAGTTCGGATCTGATCAAGTGTCTTGATGTCTGGAGAGAGGCCGCCGTGCACACAGAGGATCTGCTCATCTATTAACTGGAGAAGAGACACAGTGTCTGAAACACTCAGTGTTTCAACCCAGCCCACAACACTCCAGAATGACCCACGAAGGTCACTGATTCCACCAGTCCCGTCCCCCCCCCGACCGTCAACTTGTGTTTTTGCCTCGTGGTGTTCACACTTACAGCTGCTATTGTGAGCATGTCAAAGACTTTGGTGCAGTATCTCCAGGCGTTTGCATTCCCGTATTTGGTTTGGCACTCATCTGGTAAACAGAGAACAGAGCTCTGTGTTTAGATGTACCCAGCTTTAGGGGAATGACACTCACACTGTCACTCTGTGCAGAACCTTCCACTGCACAACACCAAAGCCCATTCTGTATAGATATATCCTTGTTCTCTAAAACTGAACATGGCACCAAAAAACAAAAGAGAAAACCCAGATGCCAGAGAAAGAGAGCTGCAATATCTGCACTAAAAGATGTTCTCCTTCACACAGTGATCATGTTAACAAGTTATAATGTTCAGGTTCTGCTGAGCCCAATTCCCATCCAGTCCCCAGAAAGCCCCTCCCGAGGGAAAGATCCTGCCCTCTGTTA
The DNA here is from genome assembly GCF_003957555.1 of Calypte anna. Classification (NCBI taxonomy): domain Eukaryota; kingdom Metazoa; phylum Chordata; class Aves; order Apodiformes; family Trochilidae; genus Calypte; species Calypte anna. The sequence continues at coordinate 6,644,220 of NC_044262.1, read as the reverse complement.
TTATGTATATATATATTGTTTGGATACAGACTTACCATAAAATCCATACACCTGTGTTATCTGCCTGCTTTCGTGATTGCCTCGCAACAGTGTGATGCGATCAGGCCACTTGGCTTTGAGTGCAAGGAGGTAAGTGAAAGTCTCAAGACTATAATACCCTCTATCTACAAAGTCACCCTGCAAGTCAAAAAAATATCGTAAATGGAGAAACACTCAGAGCAAAAGGCAAAGGGAGGCACCCGCTGGACACTGCCGGCAGCGCAGCAAGGGCTGGAGGGGAGCTGGGATCAGGGGACACACAGGTCCTCTGGCCACCAGGAGGCCCAGGCTGGATTGTCACATTGTCACAGCCCCCCCGCACCCACCCAGAGCTCCCCGACCACCCGACAGCCCCTCAGGACTCCCCTCGCCGCGGGGGACTGGGCTGGCACCGAAGGGGTTCTGCTGGGCCGGCACCGCGGGTCCGTGCCCCACCCAGCGAAACAAAACCCATCGGCAGCCAAGGCAGACACGGTGCTCACGGCTGAGCTCCGGCACCCGGTGAGGGGCTCGGGATCTGAGCGCCCAGATCGCCTCTCGAACACCTGCCAGAACCGGGCCGGCCCGCATACACGTACCATGAAGATGTAGTTGGTGTCGGGGACCTGCCCGCCCGTCCGGAACAGCTCGCACAGGTCATAGAACTGCGGGGAGAGGCGGAGGCGTCAGGAGTGCGGGGCCGGCGGCACCGGGACCGGGCCGGGCCGGGGTCCATCCAGGGCAGCCCCGCGGCGGGGCCGCCCCTGTTACCTGTCCGTGGATGTCCCCGCAGACCGTGACGGGCGTGGAGACGGGCTGGACGTTGGACTCCTCCAGCAGCAGGTCGCACACATAATCGCAGAGGCGCTGCGGGAGAGGAGCGGATCAGCACCGGCCCCGGGTCAGTGCAGGCCCCGAGTCAGCACCGGCGCCAGGTCCGCCCGGACCCCGCCCCGGCCCCGGTCCCTGCCCGCCGCGGCCGCACCTTGAGGTCGTTCTCGGGAAGGTACTTGCAGAGCCGCGCGATCTCCACGTACTTGTCCAGGTCCAGCGGCGCCATCTTGGGACGGCGGCTCGGGACCGGAAGGAGAGCTCGGCACTTCCGGGGAACGGAAGCTGGCGGCACTTCCGGCGGCGCGGGGCCGGAAGGCGGCGGCCGCTTCCCCCGGGGCTGCCCCGCGATGGGCCCGCGGGAGCTGCCGCTGCTGGAGCCGGGACACCGCCCGCAGCCGGGCAAGTGGTGAGCAGGGCGGGGACCTCCGCGTTGGCCCGGGCCCGCCCGGCTCAGCTCGGTTGAGCGCTGCCCATCCCCTTCCCGCAGGTACCGTCTGTCTCCTCGCGGTGCCCGGCCCCGCGGCCGCGTGGGACACGGATGCCTCTTCCTGCCCAGCGGCGGCAGCGGCCGCGTCCTTCTCCTGGGCGGCGCCGACCCCGCCGGTGCCTTCTCGGACGCGCACTTCGTGGAGCTGGGTGAGGGCCGGGCCGGGAGGGCACGAGGGGACGCGGTACCGCCGGGCCGGGCCGACCTCTCTCCCCGCTGCCCACAGGCGCGCACCGCTGGTCGGCGGCCGCCTGGAGCGGACTGCGGCCGCGCTACGAGCACGCTACCTTCCTGCCCCCCGCCGGGCCCCCCCGCCTCTGGGTCTTCGGCGGCGCCCACCCGGCCGGGAACCGGAGCTGCGTGCAGGTGCTGGACCTGGGTGAGTGCCCGCAGTTGGGCTCCGGGGAAGGGCTGGAGCCTGTGGGCTGCCACCGCCTCGGTCACGGTGTAAGGGGCTGTTTCATCAGCTGTAGGAACCTGGGAGAGCCCCGAGGTGAGCGGCGAGCAGCCGCTGCCCAGGACGTTCCACAGCTCCTCAGCAGCCATCGGAGAGTGCCTGTATGTGTTCGGGGGGGGACACCAGGGAGCAGAACCCGTTCAGGACCAGCAGCTTCACGTGTTCGACACAGGTACCTCTGGGGGGATCTGTGCAGCTGGACGGGAGGTCGGGGTTTCAGATTCAGTCCCAGACGTGGAAATGTTTGGTCCTGGCTCAGGCTGCAGGTGATGGGTGGATGTTTCTGGCTGTTGACATGCACTTATCTCCTGTCATTGAGGATGTGAGCCCAGAGTTTTCTTCCTAACACACATGTTGTCCCACTTTTAGCCACCTTGACTTGGTCCCAGCCAGATACTCAGGGTGATCCCCCCTCTCCTCGGCATGGACACGTTGTGGCTGCAGTTGGGACCAAACTCTTCATCCATGGAGGTTTAGCTGGAGATATTTTTTACAATGACCTGTTCTGCATTGATATAAGTAAGTAAGGATAGAGGCAGAGCAGTAGCCATTGTGCAACATGTTTTGATTTTGGGGGAGCTTTTTTCTAAAAGATCAGTCTTTAGTGCTGAAAGTATTACCCACTCATTGAAACAGAACTTGTGGGGTTTTCTCATAATGTGTAACCACAGACGTGTTCTTTTTCTCTGACAGCTGACATGAGGTGGGTTAAGATCCCAGCCACTGGTGACATCCCGGGGGGACGGGCATCACACTCATCTGCTGTGTTCAAAGAGCACTTGTACATTTTTGGTGGAGTAAGTCCTGACGGGGCACTCGACACCACGTACAGGTATCACACAGGTAGGGAGGTTTCTCTCAGCTCATGGGAAATGTGGTACCCCTCAGCTTCACCCCCTGGTATCTGGTGCCATTGCACTGGAGTTACAGCAGTACAGGATGAAAGTGAACCTAGTTAATGACATCACTGCTCTGGCTTTTAAGCTACATTTCAAGACACAACTGTGTCCCTTTGAACTGCAGAGAAGCAGCAGTGGACACTCCTGCAGTTTGACTCCCCCCTGCCCCCTGCACGGCTGGATCACGCCATGTGTGTCATTCCCTGGCGGGCTGGAAAGAGCAGAGACATGGGAGCTGTCACCTGGGAAGAGAAAGCTGGGAAAGAGTCCACACCGTCAGGAGGTGACACAGCTGTGCCCCTCCAGAGCCAGGAGGAGGAGTGTTCTGAGGACACAGTCCTGCACCTGCTGTTAATATTTGGGGGGATGGACATGCAGGGGGAGATGTACCAGGACTGCCTCGTCAGCCTGATCGAGTAGCACCAGCCTTTGCTGGGTGGATTTTGTATTCCTGTCAGATGAAGTTGGGGTTTTTCCAATAAACAAATTCTTGTTCTCTTTCCCCTGGGTACCAGTGCTCTCTGTACAGCCCTTCTGAGGGCAGGGTGGCACCAGGCTAGGGGTCACTGGAACACAGGAGTCTGGGTTTGTGCTGCCAGGACAACTCCCCAGAGACAGAGTGCTGGCTGCACAAGACACTTGCGCCTGCAAAGCCATCTAACCTGGAATTGTAGGGTTTTGGGGTGTATGAGTGAAGCTATAACTTCCAGTATTTTGAAAATAGGTGAATGAAACTGGAAGTTGACCCTCACAGCAGGGAAAGTGTCCTGTGTTGATTGGTTTTGAGAAAGGCTCAGAGCAAGCCCAACAGCTCCTTTTGAGCTGAGGTCAACTTCTCACCCATCCCCTAGACTGGATAAAGGTCATGACTTTCTTTGATCATCACCTGTAAGACTCAAATCCAGGTAGGGCTTCATCACAGTTTATTAGCTGTAGTTTTCAGAGAATTAAGTCTTCTGTCTCACAAAGGACTCCTATAAAGCTCCTAAAAACTTTTATTTGTAGCTAAGCCAGTGTCTTTGAAGTTTGCATTATCCAGGAGCTCTGGCACCACTGATGGGTGACCCAGCCCCCCAGCAGCTACACCTCCAGAGAGCCCCTGCCCTAACTCATTAGCAATTAGGGGCTGACACCTCCCTTAGAGAGACCTCTTACATCAAGGAGCTGCACTGACACCAGCACCCTTGTCACAAGAACCCAGTGCTGTAGCCAAGGAATGAACACACCAGCCAGACCAGAGCCCAGTGTAAATAACAAATTTATTGTGGTCGCTTCGGGTAGAAAAAGCTCCACACCAAACCCACATGACCGAGCTGTTAAATAGAACACTTCTGCTGCTCCTACACCCCTTTTGCATTTACACTCCTCCCCCCACAACCCTGCCCCCCCAGACACTAAGCAACTGCTAACGAAAAGCAGTATACAGCCACTTTGGGCTAGCGGTTCCAGCTCCACTCACGAGTGAAGATTCAGAGTTACATTCCAAATGAAGAGTTCAATATTTTAAACAAGTGTTCCTGAGTCCAATATATACACACAACATTCGGAGATGCCAGTATCTACAACTCATCCTTCTCTCCTGCTTCCTCTTCACCAGGGGGAGGGCCTGCACTGCCGTAGAGCTTGCTGACAATTGGCTGAACAACTTCCTCCAGCTCCTTCTTTTTTGCTTTGAAGTCTTCGATGTCTGCATCCTGATGGCTTTCCAGCCACTCGATATTTTCCTCTACTGCTTTCTCTATTGTTTCTTTATCCTCAGAGGACAGCTTACCACCCAGCTTCTCTTTGTCCCCAATCTGGTTCTTCAGAGAATAGGCGTAGCTTTCCAGCTCGTTCCGGGCATCAATGCGCTCTTTGAGCTTCTTGTCTTCCTCTGCAAACTTCTCAGCATCATTGACCATCCTCTCGATCTCCTCTGGGGTCAGACGGTTCTGATCATTCGTGATTGTGATCTTGTTTTTGTTCCCAGTTCCCTTGTCTTCAGCTGTGACACGGAGGATTCCATTCACATCTATTTCAAAGGTAACCTCGATCTGGGGGACACCACGAGGGGCAGGAGGGATTCCAGTGAGATCAAACGTTCCCAGGAGATGGTTGTCCTTGGTGAGGGGACGCTCGCCTAGAAGACACAATTAGATATTGTTTCTTTCTCTCCTAGCAGTGGCTTGTGCTTTATGAAGCTAAGAGCTAAAAAATACTTTTCAGAGGCAAGGTCTTAAAATTCAACCTGCCATCTGTCTGGAGACCTCCCACAGGTTCCCTTATTACAGAGGAGCTTTTCAGAATGCAATTTAAGACATCTGAGAAAAATTCTAACAGCTTTTGATGCAGGTCAGGAAGCCTGATCAGAACTGGAGCTAGCTCTGTGGCCAAGCATGAAGAGGATCTAGAAGCACCTAGAGGACCTGTAAGCACCTAAAAATAACTAGACTTTGTGATAAGATAGGAACAAGTATGGAAGTCCCATGGACAAACTCCAGGTGTCACACAGGCCACCATGGGTGACACTTACCTTCATAGACCTTGATGGTCACAGTTGGCTGATTGTCAGAAGCCGTGGAGAAGATCTGAGACTTCTTTGTGGGAACAACAGTATTTCTTGGGATCAGCTTGGTCATGACACCTCCAACAGTCTCAATGCCCAGTGTCAGAGGACAGACATCCAGCAACACCAAGTCACCTGGAACAGATCAAGGGTAACACCATGACATGACTTCACCTGGGAAGAAGAAACATTATCTCATCCAGAACCAAAATCCTGAGACCTCAGAAGCACAAAACTTCTGAAGTTCAGGACTGGAAAACTTCTACTGAATTTGTCAGTAAGCAATAGCCACTGTCTAGAGGTGACAGTAAAGGTTGTCAGTACCTGTATCTTGGTCCCCAGAGAGAACACCAGCCTGGACAGCTGCACCATAGGCTACAGCCTCATCTGGGTTAATGCCACGAGAAGGCTCCTTCCCATTGAAGAACTCCTTAACCAGCTGCTGTATTTTGGGGATGCGAGTAGAGCCACCAACAAGAACAATCTCATCAATGTCAGACTTCTTCAGGTCAGAATCTTCCAGAACTTTCTGAACAGGCTTCATAGTGGAACGGAACAGGTCCTAGGAAGACAAAATTACAGTGTTACGGGCCTGTAATACTACTTTCACATGCCTTGCCTCTGAATTAAGTGGTCTTAGGGTACAAAGGACACCCACCAGAGAGGAGGAACATCAGCTGCCTTGAGCAGCCTTGGTGAGGCCTCAGCTGTCATTAATGCACACACAGCCCCAGCCACCCCCAGCAGGAGCAGCTGCTGCTGTTTAGTACAAGCAGGAAGTTATTTATACTCCAAAGTGCAATGTCACAGCATGAAGTGCTGCACACTGGCAAGTCTCTGTAGCTGGGGTGGAACTTTACCCTTCTAAACTTACCATGTTCAGCTCCTCAAACTTGGCCCGAGTAAGTGTCTCTGAGAAATCCTCTCCTTCAAAGAATGATTCTATTTCAATTCTAGCCTGGTGCTGAGAGGACAAGGCTCTCTTGGCTTTCTCCACTTCCCGTCTTAACTTCTGCACAGCTCTGTTATCTTTTCTGACATCTTTGCCAGTTTTCTTCTTGTAGAGCTTGATGAAGTGTTCCATAACACGTTGGTCAAAGTCTTCTCCACCCAAGTGAGTGTCACCATTTGTAGCCACCACTTCAAAGACTCCATTGTCAATTGTGAGGAGGGAGACATCAAAAGTTCCACCACCCAAGTCAAACACGAGGATGTTCTTCTCACCCTCTCTCTTGTCCAATCCGTAAGCAATGGCAGCAGCTGTCCTGCATGGACAACAGCATTCCCAGTCAGACAACTGGGACCAGCACCACCTCCCCAGCAGGCAGCAGAGGTTCAGCTACTTACGGCTCGTTGATGATCCGCATCACGTTCAGCCCAGCAATGGTCCCAGCATCCTTTGTAGCCTGGCGTTGGGCATCGTTGAAGTAGGCTGGCACGGTCACAACAGCGTGGGTGACCTGTGCAGGGAGTGAGAGGGATGGAGTTTTGTTACAGAAATGAAACACAGCTGCACAGGGTTGTAAAAGACCACAGAGATGCTGGTAACAAGTGTGCCATTGTTCTTTAGGGAGAGGTAAAACCCCACCATCAGCTGAGCACTGTAAGGTTACTGGAGATTCAGCCTACCCATCTTTAACTATGTAAAGCTGCTGCTTTAGGTTCTTACTAGTAACATCATGCACTTACTTTCTTCCCCAAGTAAGCCTCTGCAGTTTCCTTCATCTTGGTCAAGACCATGGCAGAGATTTCTTCAGGAGCAAATGTTTTTGTCTGTCCACCTCCAACATCGACTTGAATATGGGGCTTGGCTTTCTTTTCAACAACCTATAAATGACAAGGCATGCTGAACTATTCAACAGTTTATGGAATTATTCCTACTTGTCCAAGTGTGTTTCTGAATATTAACCAAAGCCCCTGTAACAGACACAATTCGAATGGCATCTATTACAAGAAGCTGTTATCTGTTAAGCACACACATCACTGCACCCCAACCCTCTCAGGAGGACTGGGGAACTGCAGGGCTCATCAGAGGGCGCCATGATTTCGTAGCCTCTCCTCACCGGACATGTGGCCCCTCCCGCTTCCCACCACCCGCCCCAACCCTCCGCGTTCGGGGCGCACCTTGAACGGCAGATACTTGATGTCCTGCTGCACGGATGGATCGTTCCAAGTGCGGCCGATGAGCCGCTTGGCATCAAACACGGTGTTCTCGGGGTTGGATGTCAGCTGGTTCTTGGCGGCGTCCCCGATCAACCGCTCCCCCTCGGGCGTGAACGCCACGTAGGACGGCGTGATACGATTCCCCTGGTCGTTGGCGATGATTTCTACCCGGCCATTCTTAAAGACGCCCACACTGGGGGAGAGCAGAGCAGTCAGGGGAAGCAAGGACCTGCTCGTTCCTCCCTCCCAGCAGTTCCCCCAGGCCCCACCGCCCACTGCCTCGCCTCCCCTCCCCCCGAGATCCACCGTTACCCAGGCTTCCAAGGCCCGGACGGCCCCACCACCCCCAGGGGCCTCAACCTTCTCCCAGCCCCCCAACACCTTCCCCACGCACCAGGAATAGGTGGTGCCGAGGTCGATGCCGACCACCGTGCCCACATCCTCCTTCTTCTCCTCTTCCTCGGCCCGCGCGGCGCCCACCAGCAGCAGCGCCCACAGGAGGTGCCTCATCCCGACCGCTCACCCGCACCGCCCTGCCGAGGAAACGCCGGTCACAAAATGGAGGCCACACGTGGGCGCCGACCACCGCTCACCGCCCTCCTCCTCTTCCCCACCACACCCGGCCAGGCCCGCACCGCCGCCCTTACCGCCTGCACAGACCGCGCCGCAACCCTGACTGCCGCTGAGCGCCCAGGCCGCGCCGCCCGTCCTTATATACCTTCCGTTACTCCTTCGTGGAGCCTCACCATTGGCCGCAGCGCCCTAGCTGGAGCCTCCCTATTGGCTGGCTGCTACTAAGCTGGCCTCCCGTGATTGGCCAGAAGCAAGCGGTCCCTGCCACAGCCGGGTTCTCCCCCCCTCCCGCCACCCGATTGGTTCAACCCGACCTATCAACACAGAAGCGTGAGCCAAGCGGAGCCATCCCATTGGCTGGCGGGGAGGGCGGGGGGCGCCATGGTGGGGCCTGGGGGGGGTGGGGAGGGAACCACATTCTGGAAGTTTCCATGGTTACCGACCCCCGGCAGGGCTATGGCGGGGCCATTGCCGCTCCTGCAGGGCCTCACGCCGCGGGGCGCCCACAACATCGCCCCCGGTACTCCGTGAAGGACGCACGGTGAGAGGCAGAGGGGCCGGGAGGACACATCCCCCTGCGGCCCGGAGTCCTCACGCGGCGGGAGGGCCCTCAGTCAGGGGGCTGTGAGGGAAGGCGCAGTGTTACATCAGCTCGTTGAGTGAGGGGGGGAGGGTTCGTCCAGAGGGGGAGGTATGGGCCGGGTCCGGGGCGGAGCGGAGGCCGGCGGCGGAGCCTCCGCTCCGCCCCGGACCCGGTCAAGGGACTACATGTCCCAGGAGCTCGGCTGCCGTTCCCGCCCGCCGCCTGCGCAGTCCCGCTCCTCCGCGCCTGGCTCGGGGCCGCAGCGGGAGCCTGGCGGCGGCTGAGCCGGGGTGCTGGCCGGGTAAGGGCGCGTTCCTACCTCTCCTTCTTCCCTGTTGCCTCCTCCTCTGCTTGGCCTCCTGTCCCCTCTCCCGTCCCTGCGTTGCTGTGAGGAAGAGGAGGAGCACGGAGGAAGAAGGCGAGGCTAGGCCGGCCCGGGGCCTGAGGAAAAAAAAAAAAAAAAGAAAGAAAAAACACCTTTATTTTTTTTGTTTTTTTTTTTTTTTTCAGGGAAGCGAAGGGAAAGGCAGCGCTCCCGGCGACCGAGCGGTGGGTAGGTAGAGTGTGTTTATTGATATTGAAGTGCGGGGTGGGAGGTTTGTCCAGAGCCATGTGCCGGGGGGCTGCGCAGGGGAGGTTGGTGCGCTAGGAACAAGCGAAGTTGGCCTTAAGATTTCCTCGAGTGTTTGTCTCTTGCCTTTCTTTTACCTCTGTCAGCCGCCTCCGGCCGGAGCCAGTCCTACCTGCCATGTTAGTATCTGGGAACCGGTAGTTCTTGAGGTTTGCAAAGGTATTTGAAAAATTGAAGCACTTGGCAGCTCGGGCCCTCTCTGCTACTGTGGGGCTGGGCAGCGAGCTGCTGGCTGTGGACGTTGTTCCTTTATGGCTTTTGCATTGCGCAGGTTTAAAACTTGTAGCTTGCCGAGTACCGTGACTTTCTTTTTTAGTTATTCATTGACCCTTAGTGCTGAAGAACTTAACCAAGCGAGTATCGGTGTTTTTTCTTGCAAAGTCATGATACTGCACTCTGAAGGAAGAGAGCCCTTACGATTAAGCTGTCAAACCAAGCATGTGACACTACACTTAGTGATAGGTAGAAAGCTATTTTTGTGAACAATGCCGTTGACTCCCAAGTGGAGGCTGCAGTTTGAAGGTGATGGAGGGAGGAGTGGCACAGGCAGTACATGACATCTAATGTTTGCACTTATCTAAAAGAAGCAGGATGGTGGTTTTAGAAACAGACTTTGAAATTGCTGCTGTGGGAGAGGGAGGGAGGTGTCGAAAATATTTAAGGTCCTGAAGAACTTACTCTGTTCCACCCGACATGGTGGATTGCAGGTGGGATGTCTGATGATGAGGAAGAGAGGCAGTCTGAGAGAAGGGGCCTGGAACAGGTTGTTTTTGCCAGTTTAAGTTCTGAACTTATTCTGTCTAAAAGTTTTAATAAACTTTGACTCCTTACATAAGGGCAGCTCCTTCTAGCAGCATGAGCAACTGGATTAGATTTTAGATTGGTTGTATGCTTTAGTTTGGTTTATGCAACACAGTAATACCATAATGCATAATCAGTAGCAGCTGATCCTGTGCCATTACTGATAAGTTCTGTTAAAGGTGTGAGAAACAAAGTGCTCCTTGCACACAAATCTCACTGGTCAGACTGTGTTCAGTGATAGCTGCAGAGCAGCCACTGGCAGAAACAAACTTGAGGTAGGAGTTTTTAATTAATTATTGATTAGATAGTTGAACTGTAGCAAACTGAAATGCATTTTGCATGTAGCACACGTGTTCTGAGATGGCAGGCATCTAATGTGAGAGTTCAGCTCCCAGGTTGTGGTGAGCTGTTGTAGTGAAAGGTGGATTTTTTTTTTAGCTCGACATTGGGATAGTGGCTGTTATCTTATATAAAGAAATGAGGCTTGTAATTTACTACTGTAAATATAAATGGAGAAAGAAGTACTTCATATAGGGTGTGAATATCTTGAAAGCTCTTCAAGCACGCTTAGGAATTATTTTTCAGTAAGACAGAGTGATTTCAGTTTTGCCTTGCCCTGCCCTGCCTATGTTAGATCTGCCCAAACTTGCTTAGGATGTTGAGTCCTGTGTAGCAAGAGTCAGTTGGAGAAAATAACCCCGGGCAGGAAATGCTGGAGGAGGAAGAAGAATCTGGTGTACTAGCAGTATTTACTACTTTGCTTAATCTCTTCTGTCAGCTGAATTGCAGAAATACTCAACAGAGGTGCTACATGTTCCCGTGTGTCACAGTACAAACACACATGGGCTGTAAGTTGGAGTTCAGTACCTACATTTACCAAAAGCAGGGTTTGTCTTGGGATCTGAACAAATTGATGTCGTGTTGATAGCAAGGCAAAACACCTCAGATGCTGTCAGGTCACACAGTCTTTGTTGTTGTTAGAGTGGAGCATCATGAAGTAAAAGTGCTTCGGTTGCTGTGCCAAGCTTCTCTTGCTGCGTCACAGCTTTGGGTATGTTACTGAGCACTGACAAAAACCTAATGTTTTCATATCAAAATGGAATTGCCAGGGTTGAGAAATAATTTGTACATAGCAGGAGTTACTTAATATCTGATTTTTCAGCCACAGCAGACTGTTGGATATCTAAATTCCCTATGCTGGCTTCCTTATACAGTTATGTATGTGGTGGTTGTAAAGCAGGGAGCTGGATAATGATGGGCACCTTGTTGTTGACGAGGAACTGATAAGGTAATCTGACAAACAGGGTTCTGGGATTAGCACCATCTGAGGCTGCCACTGCTCCCTCTGCTCACACACTGTGCTGTGTTACCAAATACGTAGTGTGGCTGATTGCTTCTCAAGCTCTTGTCCTGAATGCTGGCCTGGAGTCAGTGTTGTGGAGCCTGGGAAGGTCAGAGAATGCAACATTTGTCTTTTCATGCTGGTCATAAAGTGAAGAGGTTTCTGAAGGGCAACAGTGTCTGTCATGGTGGTGTGTTACTACCATGTATGTTAAAATACCTGGTTTGCATCTCTCGATCTCAAATGCCTGCCAGAAACTTCAGGTGAAGACAGAGTTGTTTGCACTGTTGTTTGCTGTACTTGTGTGCTTCAGAATAACTTCAAAAACAGGTAAATGGGTATGAAGGAAGCGTTGCTCTTCACAGAGGTGTAGTTCAGTAGCAATCAAACTAGTTTAATTTTTAAGGATTATGAGTACAGTGAATCTGCTGATCCCTTTTTCTTGTACATAGGGTAAAAACTGCTGTCATGCATTTAACTTTCTGCAGATCCACAGGATAACCCTGTGAATTTTCATAGCTCTGGACAAAGCAGTGATGGTTACTAACGTGCTGCTGTTCACTTCCTATCAGTTCTTTTCTTGTTTCCATTATTTTATTTTTTTCCCTTTTCCTATTCTCCATAGCTTCAGAGAAGTTTACCAGTAATTTGACTGCTATTTTGGTAATCATAACTTACCAGAAGAAGTTTGTTGTTTCCAGGCCATCTTTGTCTCCTTTACTACTGGGATTTTGGAGTTCATTCCCACCTGTGGGGCAGGGAGGAAAAGAACAGTCTTTCCTCACAGGCTGAAAGCTGTTCAATGCCTGTCCCTGCTGCTGAAAGCATCTCTGTCAAAAAAAGAACAAGACACTGAGTGAAACAGTGAGAGCAATAACTTCACTTGTAAGTATCTGAGACACCTCAGGAGCTGTTTATCAGTTTGTCCACTGTTAAATGTGTTCACAATGAGTGACACAAAAATAGAAGCTTGTTTGGAAATTTGGCAAGGCAGAGGCACCCAGGCGAGGTCAACAGGCTGTTCACAGGGGGTGCCCCATGTGGGTCCCCCTTTCCTTCCCCAGACTTGCTTTCCAGCATGAGAACCAGTTGAACTGACTTCCTGTCCAGAAAAGTAGAGCCTATGGGTGGATACTTCAGAATGGAAAACATCAGCTATTAGGGTTTGATAAAATGTGAGCAACTCTTAAGTACAGCCTTAAAGCAGAAGGCATCCGAAAAGCCAGGAGGCAGTTCTGTGGATCTTCTGTATGTATATTTTTCTGCATGTAACTTCCTTTTCCTGGCTCTTAGCAATAGCTGGTAGCCTAATAATTAGTTACTGCTGGGTTTGCAGCCAGTATCAAGTGTAATGCACATTTTTTTTTGTGTGAGCCCTAAAATTCTGGGACTAAAAATAAATTTGTTGCAAGAAGCTGTTATTTGTTCCTCAAAGAACTTTGACAGTATTGCCAGTGTTTCTTCTGATCATTTCTCTGAGACTGTCCTAGTTAAAGACATTAAATTTTTGCATCCTTGAAGCTCCTTTCTTAATCTCTGAATGCATGAGTTGGAGCCACTGTCGGGTTTTTTTATTTTCTTTTTTTTCTTGTTTTTTTTTTTTTTTCGGAACTAAATACACATGGTTGTCTGTATTTGCTAGGAATGGCTTTTAAACCATCAGGTGTGATGAGACTGCAAATTTTTTATGCGTAAAGGCTTGTGACAGCTTCTCTTTGTCTCTGAGGGTTTAGGTTATAAGGGTAAAACTATAGGTGCAAGAACTGAGTGACGTATTTAAGGAGCAGTGATGGTTGTTGGTGCACCTGGTCATCAGCCTTTCTCCACATGCTGGAAAGAACCCAACAAATGTATAAGCTGTGACTGGTGAGGGAGCTGATGGGCATTCTTCAGAGAGGATTATGTGCTGTGCTGAGCAGTGACCCACCCATCTTTACAACACTGGAAGGGGACAATGTTAGGCCAGGGGATGGTGCATTATTTCAAGTTTCTGGAGCATGGAGTTGGTGGTCTGGTGAAACAGGCAGAAACACAGTGCCTTTTGGAGGCACTGTGGGCTGTTTGTCATTTAACTGTGGTGTTGTCTCTGAAGGTTCATCACCAGCTCCTTTGACAGCTCAGTTACATCTCCATTACTCAGGTATCTGACAGTTTGCTGTTACAGGTGACAGCTGGATCAAACCCTTTTCCTTCCCAGATTAGGAAGAATGGCTGTTAGTTCTGGTGGAGAAGACCTAAAGCAGTTAATAAGTAATTCCATGGAAACAATCTGATTTGCATGATTCTGCCCTTTAAGCATTAAAGCCATTGATAATTTTTTTCTTCCATAGAGCTAATTAGGTGGATTAGCTCCTTGAACTTGCTTTGAAGGGTGTTGACCTGTTATCTGGTAACTTAAGAGGTTTTTTTTGATTGTAAAGTCAGAGCTGATGTTACATTGAGACATAACAGTATTCTGTGTAGATTTTTGTCCCTGATGTACTATGAAAGCCTACAGTTGTTTGAGTTTTTCTCTCTTTGAAGCAACTTTTTTGGATCATGGCCCAAAGAAATATTCTTCTGAATTGAAATATTTGAGGATTTTTTTTCTGAATTAATTCTACTGTTGAGCAGAGTCTCCAGACTTATTTTCAACTTCCGTCTTATCTGGATAATGATATCACTTATTTTTTTATTTTTTACTTACTAGTATTGTTATTTTTAACATTTCAGCAGGAAAGACCAGTGTTGGAAGCTTGGTGCTTCCTAGGCATAGGTTGGAGAGGACTTTATTTTGACAGGCCAGAGATAACCACACCCAAGTGCTTGGGCAGTTCTGTGTCATACAGGCATGCTTTAGGACACAGGAGTAAAGGCAGAAATCTGTGCTTGTTCACTGGGCAGTGAGTTGGAGTGGCCCTGAACCATCCCCCTGAGCTCCTGTCGCCTGAACTGTAGCAAGGGCCACATCTCTCCAAGTGACAGGCAGTTTCTTACCTGATGTGTTGGAGTTCTGTAGCACTGTGCTAGTTCAGTTCATGAGTGTGAGTTGAAGGCATCATTGGTGGCTACACAAGTGTCCTTGATGTGATGGCACAACGAGGGGTTAATGACATGGGCACTTAGGAAACTGAATTAAGGAAAGTGACTCAGTCATTAAGAGGGAGGCCCTGGATTTGGGAGGTGTTTCAGTGTGCTGGCAGGGAAGGGATGCAGCAGTATTTCCTGACACACATAAAGCTGTGACCTGCGTATCACCTTGTGGGGGCTGACAGAACTTGTTCCCTGACTGTTGGAACTCACCTGTGTCATTTCCTTTCTTTCAGGGGGTGCTGTAACCTGCCTGCTGCCCAAGATGGTGAAGCTGGACATCCACACACTGGCCCATCACCTCAAGCAGGAGCGACTCTACGTGAACTCGGAAAAGCAGCTGATCCAGAGGCTCAATGCAGATGTCTTGAAGACAGCAGAGAAGCTGTACCGCACGGCATGGATTTCCAAGCAGCAAAGGATTAACTTGGACAGGCTGATCATAACAAGGTGACTTGGGGGTGCTCCTGGGGAGAACAAGCTCCTAAACTTATGTGAATTGCAGCAAACTCATCAGGTTTTTCATGCTTAGTATCTGGAGACTTTTGCTATGCTGATCATAAAAATAGTAAGGTTTAAAAACAAGTCTAGCTAGGACATTTGACTCACCTGAAACTTACTTGGTGGCTCTTTAAGCTGCCTTTTTAATATGTGTTTTGCTTCTGTTCATAATTATGGGAACAAACTCAGCTTAATCCTGAGCTTGCAAATCATTTGTATTATCTAGACAGAAAGGCTTCTTTTCCTTGGTGGGAGTCATGCTAACACACTGACTACATAGCATCTTGTTTGATGTTTGTTTGCTGAAAAGTTAGTTAAACTGTTTCAATGTTTTTTTTTTCTTCAAAGTGCTGAAGCTTCTCCTGCTGAATGTTGCCAGCATGCCAAAATCTTGGAGGACACACAGTTTGTGGATGGATACAAGCAGTTGGGATTTCAGGAAACTGTGTATGGAGAATTCCTGAACAGATTGAGAGAGAACCCTAGGCTTATTGCATCCTGTCTGGTTGCTGGAGAGAAGCTTAACCAAGACAACACTCAGAGTGTCATTCACACAGTCTTTACCTCCATTTATGGCAACTGCATCATGCAGGAGGATGAGAGCTACCTCCTCCAGGTCCTTCGGTACTTGATTGAGTTTGAACTTAAGGAAAGTGACAACCCCAGGAGGTTGCTGAGACGAGGCACCTGTGCATTCAGCATCTTGTTCAAACTTTTCTCTGAAGGACTCTTTTCTGCAAAACTTTTTCTTACTGCAACTTTACATGAGCCGATCATGCAGCTCCTGGTTGAAGATGAAGACCACCTGGAAACTGATCCAAACAAGCTAACTGAGAGATTCTCCCCCATACAACAGGAGAAGTTATTTGGAGAGAAAGGCACAGAGAAGTTCAGGCAAAGAGTCCAAGAGATGGTTGACTCCAATGAGGCCAAACTGGTGACCTTGGTGAACAAATTCATTGGCTATCTCAAACAAAACACGTACTGTTTTCCTCACAGCTTGAGATGGATTGTGTCACAAATGTACAAAACCCTCTCATGTGTAGACAGGCTGGAGATTGGGGAGGTCAGAGCCATGTGCACAGATCTCCTTCTAGCATGTTTCATCTGTCCTGCAATTGTTAACCCAGAACAGTATGGGATCATTTCTGATGCTCCTATAAATGAGGTGGCAAGATTTAATCTGATGCAGGTATGATTCATTATGAAGTAGTCTTAAAAAAACACACAGAAGTATAAGATGTTCTTGGGCTTTTTTTTTTTTTTTTAATAGAACTGATGTTGCTGCAGTAGAGGTAAAAGTACTGTCCCACCTACTTATGAGATGAATGCTAGCAAAATATTTGTGTTAATCATTGCTGAAAAGATGGACTCTAAAATTTATCTGTTTGCTTAAAATATTGACTTGAAAAGTGGTAGTGTGTATGTCTTTATCTCTTAGAATTACAAATGTACTTTATAAAAGCCATGATGAGGGATAGTAGCTGAAGTGTATAAGTGATTATAAGATGAATTCTGGACTGTGGGTAAATGGGTGTTGTGCTGTTGTTTCTAATGGTAAATATTATGGTAAATATGCCAGGTGTTGCATAAGGCAATGAAATATTCTGCTGAAAAAACTCCCTATCTGTCAGCAATGGCCAGTGTTGCTGGTGGGTAGCTATCTGCTGTTTCATTAGACCCTGTTCCCCAGCCCTCATGACAAATTTTTGTCTCTGTAAATACTTGGGCATCTCAGTGGTAGTATGTGGAGGTAGTCTGAGAGTATTAAGCATTGCTTGTCTGAGTGTGGATACTGCCCACACAAGTAACAAAATCTATGTTTAATGTTGTCTAAACCAGAGAACAGTGTTTTTGTAACATAACATTAGCAATGCTCTCCTGTGTCTTTGCCTGTGTGTTGTAGCAGAGCTTCCAGCTGGCAACTCTTTAAAATTGAGAGTTGTTGCACAGTTGGAGGTGGGTAAGGAATATCAGCTCTAGCACAAGGGTTAGACAGCTTGGGCTTTTGGTATGTTTGTTGTTGGCTTTTCTTCTTAGTAAAATATATACAGCCTTCTAGAATCTCTGGGTTTAAGATGACCTAGATTCAACTCTCAATTCTGATGTGTTGTAAAAACAAAACCTGCTTTGTTCCTTGGAAGGGGGGGGGTAGTATGGATGCTCACAGCATACTGTGTGTGCAGATTTTCTTGCTAAATGCATTGACTGCTTTTTTTTTCTAAAGCTTCTTGCATTTTTTCCTCCCTGAAAAACACTGTCCACGTAATCAGTAGTATTTCTAGTATTAAATGAAAAAAAGACTAGAATGGAGGAGGTTTTTTTAGCTCTATTTTATAACTGGGTCCATCATGATATTGTTTTAAAATGTTCTTCTTAATACTTCTTTTTCATTTCAGGTTGGGAGACTTCTGCAGCAGTTGGCAATGACAGGTTCAGAAGAGGGAGATCCACGTTTGAAGAGCAACCTTGCTAAATTTGACAAAGTAAGAATCCATATTTTAAAAAGCTAAAACTTGTGCATATACATCATCCCCTGAAGTTTTTTTTCTTTTTTCAGACATGGTAAAAGACTTACTAAGTTAACTTCCAGGTTATTTAGGTTGAAAAGTAGATTAAATCCTGCACAAAGCTGGGAAGAAAATCTTGAGTACTAGAATTAAGTGTTGGGGTTCTTGCTTCAGTTATAAAGTGGAATACTGAATTACTGTCTGTGGTTTTTCTTCTGAAGCTGCAGAAAGCACCTTGGTCTGAAGACAACCTTTGTATGAAATCTGGTTTAAGTAATTTTTAGTGCAAGAGACTTTTGTGCCTTTTTTTGTTTAGTTCTGGGGGTTTGTTTTCTTTTGTTGGTATGAATCATCCAATACTGAAATTAACTGCATCAGAGGAATGATGAAACTAATGATCTTTGTATTGTTATGTTTAAAAAGCTTACTTGCTTTTGAACTTCCAGGTTTTGCTAATTATAACTGCTACACAGTCATCAAACCAAGTTACATATTTATTATGCACATAACAGTCAATCAGTTTAGGAAGAGATGTGTGATGCTTCCTTCTTTCACTTTTAGTCTGTGCTCAGCAGATTGTTGAGGAAGGGGCAGCTTCATTGGTATAAAACTGAATTTTTTGAATTACAAAAAAGGCACTTAAGTAACACTTCTAAATGCAGGAAAGGAATGAAAAAAAGCTAAAATTAACTGCATGCTTTCAGTGCTTGCTTTTCAGTGGTTTTAATGATTCCTGGTATTGTATACTAAGATTTTTAAAGTAGGAAGCAAAACTTACATTATGTAAGCTACTTAACTCTTGTTGTAACTTAACATTCTTTCCAAACTAGTAAATTACCTCTGATTTAAAACCTGTTTCCTCTCTTTGCAGAGCTGTGTGGCTGCTTTCCTGGATGTAGTTATTGATGGGCGTGCAGTTGAAACTCCTCCAATGTCTTCTGTGAACCTTCTGGAGGGGCTGAGCAGAACAGTGGTTTACATGACTTACAGCCAGCTAACTACTCTGGTAAGATCTGAAGATCTTGGGTCTTGAAGAGGTAGTATAAACCTGTCCTCGTGTTTACAGCCAGAACACACAAGGCAGGTTGCTTATGCTGCAATTCTTACCAACACTACTTGTAAATGTTTAGGTTGGCTTTATGCGGAATGTGATGTTAAGTGATCAGCTTAAGGAAGATCGGATGGCTTTGGAAAACTTGCTGGCAAACTTACCCCAGAACAAACCAGGGAAAAGCAGCAGCCTGGAAATGACTCCCTATAATACCCCACAGCTTTCTCCTGCAACAACTCCAGCTAACAAAAAAAATAGATTGCCAATAGGTAAGGAAAGCAAGCAGCCTTCTTGAATGGTTTCTGATAGCTTGATACATTTTCTGTACGTTTTTTTTCAGTCATTTCTCTGGGTTAGTCTTTGACTACACCTTTAGTTCCTACTTTTTCTGTGTAGATCGTGAAAAATTTTCTTATGCATGGAAAGCCAAGTAACTTCCATAGTTTCTGATGGAAGTGTGGTGAGCTTCATCCCTCTGGACTGAACTTGTAAAAAAATGCTGGAATTGGATAGTGTAGTGGTGGTAAGGGGAAAGTTTGAAGCAGATCTCGGAGGGAAGATTGCTTAGGAAAGTGGTGAGGTGAAAGCAGTGACATTTAATTAGTAGGATAAAATAAGTTTTAAGTTTTTATGTCTTAGAGCAAATCGGGGGGGAGGATCAAAAAGCAAGAGCAGAACTTCTAGAATATGGGCTGATAAGAGAAGCTTTCCTCTCCATTATTTGTCCCATCTAATTAGAGTTGTTTGTATATTGTAACACACTTCTGTGTTTGTTGGAGTGTTGTCCTGTTTTTGAATAGAATTTCTGGGTCTTTAACTTTTCCATTTCAATAGTATTTTCTCTTAAAATAGAAGTGTGGTATTCTTCAGTGTATATTTACATGAATATGACCACACAGGATATTTTTGTCTGTGAGATTTGTTGTTAGTGTATAACACAATGAAAATACATAGAGCCCAGTAAGTGGCAAAAAACCCCACAAAATCAATCCCAAAACAAACCTATCCCCTGTTGGTTTAACTCTACTTCTGAATGGTTCTAGTCGTATGCCTATACAGTAGTAGCACAACAGCATTTGTTTTATGATATAAAATAGTCTTTGCTCAAAGGTTTTTATTTCTTTTGTTTCATTTTAATGCTTTCGAAATCCAGGACAGCAATTGGCAGCCATTACTGCCTGGGATACTTCTGCTACCAATCTTTCAGCTCATATAACTCTAGTAACCCCATTTGGTGGGTAATATCCTCTTTCCATTCTTTTCTGTGAAAAACTTGAACTTACAACACTTGAGTTAATCATTCCTTTAGTTTACTTTGGCAATCAGTTGCTTTTTTAGATTTCTTCATTGTTTTCTATATGAAGTTAATTTCATACATACATGTATTTTTTACAAACACCTTGTGTGCTTTTATGTGATAATCAGAATTTGGCTGTGACTTCTGCACACTTCTCTTGTTTTCCCTGGATCCAATAAAGAAATAATTGGTGTATTGCTGTCACACTTACAAGTCTTAATTCCATGTGGATGTTTTTCCTTCCATGGTGCCACATGTGGGAATATGAGGCTACCTGAAGCAACTAATGAGGAATCACAAAATAAACAAAGTAAATTACTTGATGTTGAATTGTATGGGTTTGAGACACCTGTTAGAGTAAGTGTCCTGCTTTTTATGAGAAAACCCATCCAAATAAATTAAACATTTATAAACCATAGGAATCTAGACCTTTTTTGCTGGTAACAAATTTCTTCATTTTCTCATTTAATTTATAAAGGGGCTTCCTGTCATTGGAATGTACTGAATTTGCATATGCAAACAAGACACATTATATCTTGTTTCTCTAAACTTTTGTGTTCAATGTTTGCTTTTTCACAGTTCAGTACTCAGACACTAGTTCTGTCTCTCAAAGTCTGACGTTTCATTTTCTAGTTTTATTTAGTGTATGGGCATTATTAATGCAAAACATTGCCATTCTGTATTTCCATTGTATTGTCTTTTTTCCTCCTTAAACAAGGAAAAGCTTTCTAATGTTGACATTTCAAATTATTTTCTTAGCAACTCGTAGCAGAAGTAGATCAAATATTCTGATGGATCAGCACGGTGATCATGAAGGATCCTCCCAGGAGACTATCCCAGAAGTTCAGCCAGAAGAAGTGCTGGTGATTTCTTTGGGGACAGGTCCACAGATTACTCCAGGAATGATGTCAGAAAATGAGGTGTGCAAAATCTGTCATGTCTCAGATATTTGGGTAAATACAGGCTCTGTGTTCTCTGATAGCACAATAGTGAAGTGACACTATGTTTTGGGTTATAAATCCAGAATAGTTATTAGAATCCCTACTTTATTTTACTGAAGTTTGGCAGTTGTAGCTTTCAAAAGTCAGATATTTTTTCCCACTCAGTATATCTGCAAGGTGCAAAAAGCAGTAAATAAACACGGGAAAAGTGAGCCCTACAGATTTTTGAAGAGGCTTAAGAGAAAACTTGGCCTTTGGCTTCTGAGCCTGAGCTCTGCCCTTTGCCTCAGGAGGCACAGCTGAATGGCAGAACTGCCACATTGATCCTGATGTGTTTGGCAGCTCAGACTGGAAACACACAGGCCCAGCTTCTTGTGGCCCTGTTGCAACCAATGCCTTCAAAGTGTGCTGCTCAGGGTCAGACTGGTTTTACAGCCTTCTCTTTCACCAGCCATGGCACTGCTTCTTATTTCAGCTTAGCTGCCTTGCCTGGTGGTTTGCAGCCTCCCAATAGTCAGTTTCCATGTTTTATTACTCTGCTGGGGTGATGAGGGAGCTGTTGGCTCTGTTGGTATCAGGACTTGCCTGATGAACACATCTTGGTTACCTTATGTTCTCTCCAGGCTCTGACTTTGGAGGTAGCTGTCCTTACTCAAACAGAATATTAGGAATTTGATTGTGCCATTAGGACCAAGGATAAAAAATGCAAAAAACATGTGCAATGTTTTGGGGGGCTTTACTGCTTAATTATCTGAAAAATAGATTATTTTAAGGAAGTCTTGTTTCTTTGCCCCACTCTCCAGGTCTTAAATATGCAGCTTGCACATGGCGGACAAGGAGATGTCCCTGTTGATGAAAACAAACTCCATGGTAAACCTGATAAAACCTTGCGCTTTTCCCTCTGCAGTGATAAT
Organism: Calypte anna; assembly: GCF_003957555.1. Taxonomy (NCBI): domain Eukaryota; kingdom Metazoa; phylum Chordata; class Aves; order Apodiformes; family Trochilidae; genus Calypte; species Calypte anna. Next base: position 6,622,604 of record NC_044262.1, on the reverse strand, counting down.
CTGGAAGGAATATCTGAAGGTGAAGGGCTACTTAAGTCTTGAAGAAGTTTTGTCCCTTTATTTTTTTTTCCCTGACTATAAAGGAACTTCTGTTAGATACAACATGTTATCTTTGCCATTTTGAAGACTGTGCTTGTTATTATACTCTGAGAGCCTGTCTTTTCTCTTAGCCCTTCAAAGGAAAAAGTCAGGAGCTAAATTTTGACCTGCAAATGCATAACTCAGTGTTGAGAACTAGGAAGAAAACCACTTAAATGTATTTAGGAGAAAAGAGGATTTTTTCATTTTTTTAAGTGCAGTACTATGTAATGTAACCTAGCTCTAAACTTAGACTTCTCAGACTTATTTTTCATCATGTTCTAATAAGCTGTTACTTACCTCAGAATAGTTTCTGGACTCTGGACAACTTCTTTATATGAACCTTAGATGCAACAAAAGTTTATTTGTGGTGTTGAAGAGTTCTTTACTCAGCATGCATTATTTTGTGTAATAATTTGTGTAATAATTTTTTTGTGTTCCCTAATTTAGCTTTTGCTTACTCTCTTCTCAAAATAAAACAAATTCATGGGGAAGGCTTTATTGACTTGTTAGTTACAGGTTAGTACAGTAACAGTGAGATTCCATCTGCTTCTGGTAATGTTGTATTTATATATTATTGTAATTAGCATGAGCCTCTTAGTATGGAAAGTACCAATCACAGTGCAGGTTAAGTGCTATAGAGTAGGGAACAAGAGCAGGGCAGGTATACATCAATTTACTGCTGCTTCATTTCTTTTTGTCTTTCTAGTTAATTGTGTCCTTGATTGTTAATGCTGTATATTTAGGAACTGTTACTGACATCAGTTTTACAGTAAAATTTGTTTTCACAGGTCCTTCAAATCGTTCCAACTCGGTGTCATCTTTGGATTTGGAAGGGGAGTCTGTGTCGGAGCTTGGTGCGGGCCCCTCGGGCAGCAATGGTGTGGAAGCTCTGCAGCTCCTGGAGCATGAACAAGGCAGGTGCAGTTTCTCAATACAGGTGCCTGAGGTGCTGTAGGTGGTGAAGACAGAGTTCTGTGGAAAAGTTTGAAAAACTGACTAGTTCAGAACAAAAATAAGTAAAACTTCCTTGTGCAATCACTTTATGGGTTTGGGTTTTTTTGACCCTAGAAATACTTCTTGTAGCTCATTGTTGGGAAAAGGAAATTTTATGAGATTTTGAGGCTTCAATCTTTTATAGGAAACCAGTAGTAAAGTTTTGCATGATAGCAAGTTTTTCCCTGTAGGTAATAGGGTCATGGGGCTTGGAGGATTACAGGTCAGTTTGGTTTGTTTTCAGGCAGGGTCTCTTGAATAGTAAAATAATGCTTACTTTAAAACACTTAGTGAGTGGAACTAGAGGATTGTTTTTGGGGGGTTTTTGATCATATTTTCAATCAGAAATAATAGGGTAAGGCTTTTTTAAAATATAAGGACTTATTTCTACGTAGCCACAACTCAGGATAATCTTGATGACAAGCTCCGTAAATTTGAAATCCGTGATATGATGGGATTGACTGATGACAGAGATATATCAGAAACTGTCAGTGAAACTTGGAGTACAGATGTCTTGGGCAGTGACTTCGACCCAAATATTGATGAAGATCGTTTGCAAGAAATAGCAGGTAACTGGGTGGTACAGCTGGTATGTTCAAATGCTTCACGCTTGCTCTCAAGTCGCGAAGCTGCAGAGCCCTCCTCCTCCTCCCTGTCTGTCTTTCTGTCTGTGTAGGTGTTTTCATTGGTTAAACTGAAGATTCTCTGTAGGAAGATTTTGTGTGCATGACCTCCATTATATTTCGTTGCTCACTTTCATCTTTTCATCATTACCTTTCATGTTTATTAAGGACACTTAAAACGTGTCTGTTTTCTCTCTGGTGTTAGAGCTGTTCTCAGGAAGCTTATATCTAGCTATACGCTTCGGCTTTACTTTTGCAGGTGCAGCTGCAGAGAACATGCTAGGCAGCTTGCTGTGTTTACCAGGTTCAGGATCCGTGTTGCTTGATCCCTGCACAGGTTCTACCATATCAGAAACCACAAGTGAGGCGTGGAGTGTGGAAGTGTTGCCAAGTGATTCAGGTCAGAATCGTGCTGGTTTTGCTTATATCTTTAGCACGAATCAAGACTTTTCCAGAGGCAAAACAACTGCCTTTTCCTTTCTTTCTTCAAGAAATTACTTTCCTAGGATTAAGGTAGAGGTTGTGAGTACTTCCAGTATTAAAAGAAGAAAATGTTCTTAGGCAGAGAGAAGATGGAAGGCATTCTGATAGACTTACTGTTGCTTAAGAAATTCTTCAGTGCCAAAAAAGGAGAAAAAGGATTGCAAAGCAAACTTCTGTTTGCTTTCTTTCCTTGTGATGTTAGAGTAGGGCTATCTAGGATCACAGTTCACTTTGGTTAGTGAAGATTTGACTGTATGCTGTTATCTGTAAGAAATGCAATACTTAAACTAGTAAAAACTTTGTAGAATGCCCGTGCAGATGGAGCATTGCTCTCTGTGCAGAGCCCTGGTTGATTTAGTGGTTGATTTAGCTCAGAACTTAATGTATTAAATCAACACATACCCCCTCCCCTCTGTCTGTTAATGTTAAGGGAGGATGGCATTGAGAAATGATACTTTTTGTCTCTACTCTCCAATGTCTCCCATTTGTAGAGGCCCCAGACTTAAAACAGGAGGAAAGACTGCAGGAGCTGGAAAGCTGTTCCGGGCTGGGTAGCACATCTGATGACACAGATGTAAGGGAGGTCAGTTCCCGACCCAGCACACCAGGTCTCAGTGTTGTATCAGGTGGGTTTCATTGTCTCTGAGAACAAACTGCTCTGTTAGAACATGATCAGCATCTGCTTTGATGGGCTTGTTTTACTTACACATAATTTCACTCGTAAAAGGAATTTTGCACTCATTTTGGATTTTTCAAAGCACTAATTCAGTTCAGGTTGCAAAAGAAATAGAAGACAGCAGAGCATCAAGTACTCTGTGCTACAATAGCAATGATTAGCAGTGGAGTATTGATTTGAAGTGAAACTCCTGACTTTTCTGCATTTAGTTTATTATCACAGCTTTTTTTTTTTTTTTTTTTACTTTAAGTAAAAAAACTTCAGTTCTTAGTTTTCTGCTAAATACTTAGCAGAGAGCATCTTTTTAATCTCCATTGTCAAAGTGTATTCATGGCTATGGTAGAACAGTTGAAATTAGATGTTATTTTAGGAGTATAGAAATTCATAATGTCTCTAGGTGCTACTGTGAGTTAGGATGTGGATTACTGTAGTGTTGCCCAAACATTTTAGCAGCTTCAGGATTTTGCTTCCTTTTTTTTTTTTTTTCTTTTTTGAAAGACTGTTACAGATGCTTCTTTTGTTATGTGTAAGGTATCAGTGCAACATCTGAAGATATTCCTAATAAGATTGAGGATCTCAGGTCTGAATGTAGCTCTGACTTTGGTGGAAAAGATTCTGTGACAAGTCCTGACATGGATGAAACAGCTCATGGTAAGTTACTTACCTGTAAGCAAGTCTCTTATAACTGAGGTCTTGATTAAAATGACATTTATAGAATCCTTAAATTTTACAGTTTCTCCCAATTTGAGACTTCTGGTGGCTAAACGTAACATTTTCCTTATTTGCTAGCACTGTATTTGTTTAAGAGACTACAGTACTTCATAGTACTAGAGCTTGAGTGCTGGATCTAAGATGCCCTTTCCGTGATTCAGTTTGTTTACACTGACTGGCTTCTTGAATTTTGGAATTTGGCTGCTCCTCAAGACTTCCCCACTTTCTGTGGTCATTTCAGTACACCGCAGAGATCTTTCCCTGTGCAAATATCTTTTAAAATATTTTGCAATATAAGTTTTTTAATGTTAGGTTGCTGAGGGCTGTTTTCCCAATGTCACTTATATGGTAGATAGTTCTTGATACAGCACTAACTTTTTCTCCCTGCCCTGTTTCAGGAGCCAGTCAGTTGACATCTCCTCCTTCTCAGACAGATTCATTGCTTGCATTGTTTGACCCTCTGTCATCGAGTGAGGGTGAGTTGTAAAGAATAAGCTATTTTTTAAAAAATAGCCATTTTCAGTGCTTCTATGTTAGTACCAGCTAATTTGGAAGAATCTTAAAAGAAATGTGTGCATCTTCTCTTCTGCTTATGCCCACAGGTGTATCAGCTGTAGTAAGGCCTAAAGTACACTATGCAAGACCCTCTCATCCACCACCAGATCCACCCATCTTGGAAGGAGCTATGGGAGGTAATGAGGCCCGATTACCAAACTTTGGGTCTCACAGTTTAATTCCAACTGATTTGGAAGCATTCAAGCAGAGACACTCTTACCCAGAGAGGCTGGTCCGCAGCAGGAGCTCAGATATAGTGTCCTCAGTTCGGAGACCCATGAGTGATCCTGGCTGGAACAGACGTCCTGGAAATGAGGAGAGGGAGCTTCCTGTGCCAGCCACCAACACTGGAGCAGCTGTTCTGGTAGCTGCATCTCAGTCCTCATCTTCATCTCCCAGTAAAGATTCCTCTAGGGGAGAGGTAAGGCTTCTGGGGTTTTTTGTTGTTTGGTTTTGGTGGTTTTTTTTCCTGGCATGTTCACTTTAATTATGCACCTAATGCCAGAAAGCTGGTATTAAATATGCTTAGCCAAGGAATTACAATGCACTTCTGTTACTTTTTAAATGTTGGCCATTAATGTTTTGCAAGGTAAAGCTACGGATGTTCAAAGTGGCTTAAGTGAATCTGGCTTCTCTTGGATTTAATGGATGAACTTTGTGATTTGGTGGGACTTCAGAAATAGATTTGTTGTAGTGTTTAATTGTAAAATGCTGCAGCATCCTGAAAAGTAAATTTCTTTAAAAAAATAAACCAGTGAAATCTAAGTTTCTTCATGTCTTTGATTTTGTATTTATGGGCTGTCCTTTTCAGGAGGGATATTTCTGACTTAATCTACTATGGCTTTCTGTGCTTTAGTTCTGTTTGTAGAGCTGATGTAGCATAACCTGATGTTGAGGAGAAATTTTGTCTTTGCAATTGATACAGCAAATGCTGAAATGTAAACTCTGCCCTTCTACAGATTGAAGAACGAAAAGACAGTGATGATGAGAAGTCTGACAGAAACAAACCCTGGTGGAGGAAACGTTTTGTGTCTGCCATGCCCAAAGGTAGGATCATGTCCTTCTGCTTTTGGTACTGCAGTTAAGAGTGCACACAGCCTGTGTTGTATTTTCAGTCACTTCATGGATGGAGAGTTTTCACAGTTTCACTTTGAAAAGCTGACTGGACTGGTGTAGGCTTGTTGCAGAGTAATAGCTGTCCTGTTTGATTTTGAGACATAAAGGATTCTTGTTTATAAAATTGCAAGTGTTGCAGTAAAGAGAGAATTCCTGAAATACAAAGTATGCAGTAGCTATGAAGAGGTGAGCAAGCTGAAAGGAATTGGTTTGGTGTTGTGTTACCTTAACCACTGGGTAACCTTGGAATCCTGATGTGAGGCCAGTTGTTTCGTAGAGGTGTGGTGTTAACTTCATTGCAACTTCACTGAGAACCAGTCTTCATTCTCTGCAGATGGTAGCATGCTAGTTCAAGGATACTGATAACTTAGGAAATCTCTTGTAATACAGCATAACTGGACACTAGACTGGCTATTTACAAAGTAAAGCTTGTTCAAGGTGATGTTTGGCTTTCCTGCTGTGAATGATGATGACTGGGAATAGAGCAATGTGTGCAATATTGGATATTCCTGCCTTCTTTAAAAACAGACTTTCAGCTAGCAAAAAAGCCAACATATTCCCTACAGTGTCTGTGTGACTTCAGATAACATTACAGTATTTTAATACCACTTTGTTTGCTTTTCTGTTTCACAGGGTGCAATTTTTGCATCTTCCCCCTGAGCTTGGGAGTATGAATGAGTTGGCAGAAAAGATTCTGGTGTTATGACCAATACTGGAGTTAGAACTATTGGCTAAGCTAGAGTATAAATAAATATGTAAATAAAAATGGGAAGCTACCTGACTTGTTTGGCTGGTAGTTGCCAAGAACATCCTAGAAGGCAAAACTGTTCTGCCAGGCTGACAGCAGCCTGCCTGATAAAGGTAGAACTTACTATGTACAATGACAGAGGTGTGGTGCACTTTATAGATGGGCTTATACTTTTTTTGAAATTTATTTGATGATAAACTTCTGCATTAGTCACTTTCTTGAAGTTTCTTCACTCAGGCAATTATCTCAGAATAGTCTTTGATAAGGTAACCTTTTATTTTCAGCTCCTATTCCATTTAGAAAGAAAGAAAAACAAGAAAAAGACAAAGATGACATGGTTCCTGACAGATATGCAACACTTCAAGGTATGTGAATACCATCATCATAGTAGTTTTCTCTCATAACCTGCCCTCTAGAGTTGAGAGTGCCCACCAGATATCTATTTACAGATGGGTATGTGCTATTGTAGTTCATGTTCACAAATGGCTTTCTGAATAAGAAAGAGAATAAAGACTTCTTGCCTTGAAGCTGCTTTTAAATTGTCATGTTTCTGTCAGTATGTAAGTATTGGATTCTTGACTCAAGGCTTCAGTTTTTTTTTTCTTTTGTTCTCATTATAAAGCTTATGTCCTTATCATAGCTGAGCTATAGGGATGAGAGCAGACACATTCCTGTAATAATTACTTATTAAATATGATTTGAACGTGGGTGTTTAGTGTTCTGTTTGCCTAATAATTTCTGGAAGTATTCAAATATACAAGAACCATTGTGTACACTCCATAATATGCTAAGAATCTGGCATTATTTGTTCACTTTCATTGTACTTTTTTTCTTTTCTGCTTTTACCTCAGACTTTATATTCAAATTGTGTCTACATGGAATACAAGCAGCTATTTGCTTAATGTGTCTAAAAACAGAGTCCAAATATGTAGATAATTTTTGTAGTAGCTCTCAGGTGGCACAGTACAAGATTAATTTGTGTTGGGTGTCATGGTCTTTGCAGATGATCCCAGCCCAAGGCTCAGTGCACAGGCACAAGCTGCAGAGGACATTCTGGACAAATACAGGAATGCAATTAAGAGAACCAGCCCTAGTGAAGGATCCATAGCAAACTATGACAGTGCAGGTAAGAACCTGGCATTAAAAATAAGCACCAACATATTTTCTCCCCCCTTAAAGATAAAAATACTTCAGTATTCTGGACCAGTGTTATTACTAACAGCTTAACAATGTGAGCTCTAAGCCAGGAACATTTTGACAAATAATCTGTGGGAAGTCCCTCAGAGGCTGGGGGTTATATCAGTATTCCCAAAGACAGCTCCTTCATACTGCTCTTGACACAGGTGATTGTTAATAGCACCTCTCCTACCATTTTTTTGTTTTATTTTTTTAATTGATACTGAAGAAGTACATATCTTTCCAAATTCAATTCTTCATAGTGATCTTTTGATTATATTTTTTTTCACTTATTCAGAACAAGATGTTTTATTTGCTGTCTCCATTCCCCCCTGACATTAGAATAACAGAAAAATACAGACTATTAGTCTATTTTTTTCTCTTACTCCTCTCCTAAAGTACAATGATATTTTCTTCATTTCTGTAGAGGCTATTGGGGATGGTGAGAGCATGCATGACTCTCCACGTGATGAGGCTTTGCAAAATATGTCTGCAGATGATCTCCCGGACTCTGCAAGTCAAGTAGCACAGCCACAAAGTTCTGCTTTCTCCTATAGGTAAATACTTTTGCAGGTTTAACCTTGCCCACAAAGTAGAATTTAAAAATTAAGCCATATGGTTGATTCCCACAAAAATCTTAATATGGATCAATTGTAAATTTTTACATGCTTTTAGTTTTAAGCATCTCATACTGTCATATTTCCACTGATCAAGGAAGATATTGTAATCTGAGAGGATAGAGCAGTTCTGTGTTTTGGAAAATTCTTTTGAAAGTGGTCTAGGTGCTCTAGCAAAGGAGTTCATATTCTAAAGTCTTGAAAACATTGGTGTATTAAAATTATGTTTTAAAAAAAAGTAAAGACTGCTTATTGAAGAAGCAAACTTTGCAACAACTTTGTTAAGACCATGTTTCCTCTTTAAGGGATGCAAAGAAGAAACTGAGACTGGCCCTTTGTTCAGCAGATTCTGTTGCCTTCCCAATGTTGACACATTCAACAAGGAATGGTCTACCAGATCACACTGACCCTGAAGGTAAATGCTGTTTACACCTGCAGGTATTTTGTATTCTGTGTGTCACTTCTTTTCCCCCCATCTCATGGCACTTGTACTGCACCATTTATGGTTACTTGTTTGGCAGAGGTGCAGAAGGCACAGGCCACCTTTTACCCCCCAAATGTTTTCTTCCTTACTCCATGAACAAACCTGACAACTAAATCTAGTCTAATGTTTTTGTAATGAAGTATCTCGAGTGCAGACGGAGCCTGAAGCTGTAGAATAGGCTCCCAAAATACAAGTGCTGTTGGGAATTGTGCTGCAGCACTAAGAGAGTAACTTGAATGATTTACTAAGTCTTTACAATGACTTAGTGTATATGTCTTGTGTTTGCCTCCTTCCATCCATTCTGGGTTTATTTGCAGCCAGGTGGATTTGTTACATTACCTGGACCTCTTCACATTTCAGAATGGTTCTAAATACTAAATAGGACATTGATAGGAAAAATTATCCCTTGATATCTGGAAAATTCAAAAGACTTCTTAAATTATTCTGAAAATATCATTTATTGCCTGGTGTATGGGAGTTTTGTTTTAAACTGTTAGGTGTTCCCATATTCAAAAAGTTTTATTTCCATCATGTCTGCATTTCTTTTCCTCAATAATTTTCCTCTGTTCTTCACTAGATAATGAAATTGTGTGCTTCTTGAAAGTTCAGTTAGCTGAAGCTATTAACCTCCAAGACAAGAACTTGATGGCCCAGCTGCAAGAGACAATGCGGTGTGTGAGCCGCTTTGATAACAGGACCTGTCGAAAGCTGCTGGCATCTATTGCAGAGGACTATAGGTAGGTAGTTCAGTATCTTGTCATTACTGGGTTTCCATTCATGCACATTTGTTCACTAGCAGAGTGGAAAGATCCTTTTTGGTTTAAATTGTACTGTGAACTCAGAGAAATCTGTGTAAGGCAGAACTTCCTAATTCAGGTGTTATCTGTGCTTTAAAACCTACAGGTTGAATATTCCTCTCACAATACAACTTAACAGTTTATGAAGTGATAGGCCTCTGTCTTGATTGTGAATCTGATGCAGAGCACTCTTTGTTTTAGGAAAAGAGCCCCATACATTGCTTATTTAACTCGGTGTCGCCAAGGCCTGCAGACAACACAAGCACACTTGGAAAGGCTGCTGCAAAGGGTTCTGAGGGATAAAGAAGTGGCCAACAGATACTTCACTACAGTATGTGTGAGGTTACTGCTAGAGAGCAAAGAAAAGAAAATAAGGGAGTTTATTCAAGGTAAGATTATTGTGGACTGTGAAGTGTTTATGTTCCTTTACTCCATATTTAGATGCTGACTCGGGTTAATGCTTTAAAATACAATTTCTGATGCTGAGGATCAGACCCCTAAAACAGTTCTCATTTCTGTGACTGTGTTGTAACAGTATGTTGTGGCAGCTAAGCTGTAGTAACTGCATTTTTCATGGTCTTAATTAAGGTAATTTGACTTCACTTGGCATAAAAAGTTATGCTAAATCATATCATATAGCATGTGCCCCATGGAAGAAGCATGAATACTAGTAATTATTTCAGATCTACTGATTAATAGCAATTTGCAAGTCAGTCCTCAGTACAAAACTTGTGGTTTCACCTTGGAAGATGTGGGGAACAGCAGTAGTATGAATCCATTGAATCAAAAATTGAAAATTATCATAACATAAGGTTATCAGCACCAGGAAGACAGCTTTCTTAAAACAACTATTTCTGTGTTCTGTGTGCACATACCTGACCTAAAGAAATACATTAGAAATTTGGAGTTGGTTCTTGCTTCTGGAGCATTCAGTGCTGCATATTGAATGTGCCTGAATAGGCTGGGATTAAGATGAGAATTTAATCTGCTGGGACTAAAGATCTGGTAATGAGATTCAGTGACCCAGGAAGGAGTTAAAGCCCATTCATTGCAGAAAGCAGACAGCTATTTCTAGGTGATCTGAGAGAGAAATTGACAGCTCTGGTGTTTGAGGCTGCTGGCATATGTAAGTGGCAGTTGTCCTCTGGTGCTGAGCACTGTAAGTATGAAGCTGAGGAATGCCCAGTGATTTGGTCATGCTGCATTAACATGGCTGCATCACTCATTCTGTGTTCTTTTGATAAACATGAACGTTGCAACTATGCATAGGTAGGCGTAGGAAATAGTACACCTACATTTCCATACTGTTTTTCCCCATTTTCCCCCATTTGAGCATCTGACAGCTTCATATGTGCTGTTTCTAGCAGGGCCTCTTGTAGCAATTGTTCTGGGTGTCACTTCTGTGGGTGGCTGGCAGGAGGCGTAAGAACTGGTACTGCAGAGGAAGTGATCAGCACTGTGTCAAGTACAGTATTTTGACCATATGCTTTGCTAAATGTTCTATATGCTTTTCCTCAAGTTCCTCCATTTATTTCAAGCGTTCCTTCTTGTATTTCCGATATCAGGGTGTGGGCTAAACAGCCTCAGTGCTGCCTGGCAGAAAGTTTGAAGTAGATCCTGGGCTCTTCTTTCCAGAAAAACATTATCAGAAGTGGTATTTTTTACTGAACTGAGTGTTCTCTCTCTTTTTACTTTTTATCAGATTTCCAGAAACTCACAGCAGCAGATGATAAAACAGCCCAAGTTGAGGATTTTCTTCAGTTCTTATATGGGGCTATGGCTCAGGATGCCATCTGGCAGAATGCCAGTGAAGAACAGCTTCAGGATGCACAATTAGCTATAGAACGCAGTGTCATGAATCGTATTTTCAAGCTTGCATTCTACCCTAATCAGGATGGAGACATTTTGCGTGACCAGTAAGTTCATGTAATTTTGAAGTACCTGTTTCCTCTGTTCTTGTTCATGCAGGTGGAAGCCGTTCAGTCTTCATGTGAAAAGCTTGACTGAGTCAGCTGTGCCATAAAAACTTTTTTCTTTCAGAACGTTTTCTTTAAGAACAAGGAGGTGCTTTAGCATCATGTGTGAAAGTTTGTTTGCAGCAAACTGCTAGAACAGAACAAAATTTTAAATATAATGACTTGGGATACAGACTACCAGATCTGTAAGTGTGTATGCTGAGAGAATGATCAAAATCTGCTTCAAGGCTCAGTCTGTCTATTTTCTGTTTTGATATATTATTTTCCATGCCTTTGGGGTTTTTGTGGTTAAGGACATGTGCAGTTTGAATGCTCTGCTGTTGTGTGGTTGGATTGGATTGTGTGGCAAAATCCTCTGTGTCTCTTACTGACCTGGTGTTCATTAGCCATGGGACCATCATGACTCTGAATTCCTGAAGATCTCTCTTGTAGTGTCAAACTTACAACTAGTGGGAAACCCCAGGGGACTGCTGGCTGCTGCTCACTTTTCACGCTTGGTTTTTGTTTGGTTTCAGGGTCCTTCATGAGCACATACAGAGGTTGTCTAAAGTAGTGACTGCAAACCATAAAGCACTTCAGATACCCGAGGTAACAGCGTCTCCTTTCCTTACTTTTGTTTGTGTCTCAGGGTTTTGGTTGTGTTTGGGATGGGGAGAGGGTTGTTCTATTTTCCCTGGTTGTGCTGCTTTTCTGTGTGTGGCAGATGAAATATCCTGCAGGAAAAAAACACCCTACCCATGCCTTGGTATCTTTCACTGACTGATCTTTCCAAGTATATTTTTTTCTGATTTTTGACTGCTGGGACAGTAAGATTTAAGAACTAATGCTACACTGCAGTACCTTGTAGTTTTTTTACATGAACGCAGCAGGAAACCACCTTCATTGTGAGTGTAACGTAACCATCTTGACTTAAAGCTTCCCACTTCTTTGGGCCATGGCTCCTGCTGCATGTCTCTGGCACTTCATGTCCTCTGTGATGCACAGTAGCAAGCTGGAGAAACACTAACTGGCAGTGTGTTGATTTTTTTCCCTAGGTTTATCTCCGGGAGGCACCATGGCCATCTGCACAGTCTGAAATCCGCACAATAAGCGCCTACAAAACCCCCCGAGACAAAGTGCAGTGTATCCTGCGGATGTGTTCAACCATCATGAACCTGCTTAGCCTGGCAAATGAAGATTCAGTACCTGGGGCAGATGATTTTGTTCCTGTTCTAGTCTTTGTCCTCATAAAGGTGAGTTTTTTCACAAAGATCACAAATAACAGATAATTCTTGTGATAAACAGGCAAATTTTGGGAAGAAAAATAACACATTTGGGTAACTGGTAGTATGCTCGACTCCAAACCAGATCTAATTCAGCAAGTTTAAACAGAAATATTGGAAATATGGTCACAGTTAAGATTTTTGAATCCAAGCAAACTTTGCATTTGGAACTGAGGCAGGAGGGGTGCAGGCATTGTGTGGAGTGGGCTTTTTCTGAGTTGTGTCCAGCAGCATCTGTGCCTGCTTAATGCTGTCCTCCTTCAGGTACAAGATCCACCTTAGGGCTGACTTTCATTGTGTTGCTGATTTTTTTTTGACATATGAGTGTTTAGAGAATGGTCTGTCATGTCTCAGGTGCTAACACAACAGGCCTTTCCACCTGTTGAGATCCTCAGTGGCTTTTACAGAGTTTGCCAGTGTTTACTGTTCTTTCTCTTAACCTGCTGCTGATCATTTTTCCTTATTGGAAAAATGCTTCTTTCAACAAGTCAGATACACTCTGAGTGTGTGAAATGGGTAACAGTCACCACCCTACAGATAAGTGCCACAGTCCTGTGTTATGGATGTGTGAGGATCATTACCCAAGTATAATGGTATTTCTGATGTCTATCTTTGTAATGTCTGATGTTTGGCTTTGCAAACAAGCTGTGAGCATCTCTTTCTTCTTTAACCCTAGGCAAATCCACCTTGCTTGCTGTCCACGGTTCAGTACATTAGTAGTTTCTATGCCAACTGTTTATCTGGAGAAGAATCCTACTGGTGGATGCAGTTCACAGCAGCAGTTGAATTCATTAAAACAATTGATGATCGAAAGTAACTCAAACAGCACGTGTGTGGGCAGACTGTTAGCAGAAGAAGAGTATAAAAGAATGTACAACAGCTGCAAAAGCTGAAGAGACTTTCTTTGTATAATACTGTACAGAATTGAGGCATTTTAAAACACACCTTTACTAATCAAATTAATTTAACAGATTTTTCCTTTTCTCTTTTGGTTGCATTTTTCTCCCCTATAGATACTGGCACTGCAAAAGGGACCACAGTTTTCAGGTATTTTGGAATCTCAAAACATGCAGAAAATTCTTCACACTTTTTCCACCATCCCACTTTCTGAATTCTTTCTCATGTGAATTCTTCATTTAATTCCTAACAGGAAACTGAAACAAGAAGAATCAGGGCAACTACTTAGTATACTTTCTAGCTTAATACACCTTTTATTAATAAGACACCAGCCACACTGAAGGTTTGTAGTAACTGACATTAGTTATCAGTTATCTTTCACCTAAATTTAAAATCTGAGAGGACAGTGTAAATATTATATAACTATATTTAATGCATTGCAATTGTCTTTGGACTCACAACCCTTTGAATAAAAAAGCAAAAGCCTCTCTGACCTTTAAACAGGGTGTGACACTGTGTTTTGGTAACTAAAGGACTTCCTTGAAAGAATAAGATTTAAAAAGGGCAAACTGAACTATTTATTAAAATATAATTAAGATTACTGAAATTTCTAAAACTGGAATTTATAATAGACAGACCTTATTAGATAGCTGAACACTTTTGACTAGGGCACTAGGGTGTTAGAAAGGTTTGGATATATAGAGGAGAGGGACTGTAAGTTACAATAGAGAAGTCTAATATAAAAAAATACCTTACTGTAATATTTTTTTCTGAACTATTGTGTATACTGTACAAACCCCAAACAGAGATCCTTAACAGAACCTTGGACTGTAATATATATTTTGATTAGTGACATTAAATACATATGCCAGGGGTTCCAGTGAATGTTTTTACTAAATGTTCTTCGTGTTGTCTGCTATGCAGCAGTGCAGGTTTTACTGTTCATATAAAATATTTTAAAATATAACACTGTTCTTTATGAAACATATCATTACTTCAGTTGAGGGTGTTTTATATATTTCTCACCCCACCTTTCCCTTTAAACTGGCAATTACCAATTTATAATTTTTTTATGCACAACACCACATGGATTTTTCATGAATGAAATGGTCTGAGGGATGGTCAGTGGTTGTTACCTGTATGTAAGTACTCACTGTTCTTTTTTAGCTAGAATTACATTGAAAAAGGACAGTGAGCATTTAGCTCTTTCATGTCAGTATTATTTCTTGCTTTTCCCAGAGTGTTCATTGCACTTCTGACAGAGGGATGTGTTAAGAATTGGTGTCTGAGCAGTAAAGAAACAAAACCTTTCTCACATTCTTTTCAAAATAGTATTAATTTTGTGTGTGTGCATTTTGAAGATTAAAGCCTGTAAGCAGCTAGTACTTGGGATAACCATTTGGTTAACTGAAATTAGAGCAATTGATGTCAAGTATCAAGTGCTTGATTTGGCTGTGCTACTTGTCAAGGCATAATTAAACTTTTCTAAGACTCTAATATATAATTCAGTGTAGCTTTTTGCCAAAGTGGTCATAGGTGAGAGGTTGTGATGGTAACTTTTTTCTTTTATTTATGGTCTTTCTCCTCTATTAGAGACTTGATTGTGTAGAGGAGCAATACTCAGTAGAAACAGAATTCTTCTGATCTGCCTTACTGTGGTAACTCAGTCTGTGTAGCATTGCAATATTCCAGTTATTTAGCCTTGATGGGGTTTTGGTGCTGAACACGTAACAATATTGCAAGCACAGCCCTGACCAATAACATTCAGCAGTGAAGCACAAATATGCCCTTGAGGAGATGGCCAGATTATATCTAAAAGCAATATAAATTTATTTATATTGAAGTGTCCTGTAATACTTAATTATTACTTGAATATCTGAGGTGTGAAGGCCGATATATGAAAGTTCTTTTTAGTCCTGCATTTGGGTTTCAGTCAGGGAGAGTATTTGTACAATCCATAGAGGTGGCACAAAGACACTGTGGTTGGTGGTTACTCTGCCTGTTGCTTCTGCTTGCAGCTTTAGTGAGCAGGAGTGGATCAGGGTTTTCAGATTTACTCTCCCTTATAAAGAGGGCAAGAACCATTTCCTTCACAATTCGTGTCACTTTGCTTTTCTGCATAGAAAAAATAGATAAAAGAACTGGAGTCTTTTTAAAGTTATTTAGTTATTTTATAAACCAGTAAGTGTTTCAGTGAGCCCCAGGTGAGCTGAGTCTCCATAGCAAGATGGTCCTTTGCTGCTTTTTTTCAACCTACTCTGAAAGTCCTTTATATAGTCTTGATAGGTATAGTTAGAGAATTAGGCTTTCCAAAGAATTAAAAACCTTCCTGTAATGTTCTCTTACTATTTCCCCTGGTGTCCCGTACTGTTCTGTTTTAAAATTATAAATTACATGTATAGAAAGTGACATTGTTAGGTTTTGGTGTGCAATAGTAAAAGTGAAAAGGACCAAAAGTAACAGAACTGTTGCCAAATGGCACCAGCCAAGCTTGTACCTGTTGCTGTCATCTTGGTGCTTTCTGTTAATTAAATTATTTCAGTCACTGAAGGATGAATGGGACATTTTAGGGCAAGGGGAGCAGGAAGACATTGTTGGTAGCTGTTTGTGGTCATGGATTTAAGGCTTGGTTGTTGAGTTCAGTGCTAGTTGTTGGCATGTCTGCAGGAGCTGCCAAGTTCTGTGCTGGCATGGCTATGCCTCTTGGTACTACTGAGGTGGTATTTTCTTTTTTTGGGTAGAGCAGTGTAAAGAAAGAATTATTCATCCCTTGGAGGTTTTTTGGGTTTTTTATTTGCTTCTAACTAAATGAGACTTTTCTTTAAAGCTTTTTAAAAACCTCTTAAAATTAATTGGAACATGTATGGTCTATTAAGTATTTGAGTTTAAAAGTTTTTGTTTTAAAGACCTTTTACTACCAAATGCTGAATGTAACTGCCATAAATTTTAGGAAAAAAAAGCCACGAACATGATCCTGTTTCCTGTAGGTAGGTTTCTGGTGAGCACAGCATTGGTTTGAAAACATCATTGTTCTGTGAAGCCAAATTCTCAGACAAGTTTGAGGACTGCCAGGCTGATGCTGAGTGGTGTGTGGAAGAAAGGGCTGGAGCAGGCCGGGGGGAGAAGTAAAGCAGTAAAGCTTTGGGCAAATGAAACTTGTGTTTGCAGGAAGGTAACTGGTGTGTCTGTGCTGCCATGCAGCCTTTGGCTGGCAGGGGATGGAGAGCTGGAGCAGAAGGGAAGCAGTGGGTAAGGAGGGAGAAGAACACTCCTGTTTGGAAAACAGCTGGGACTTGGTTGGACCTGTACTACTTGAGGGTTAATCTCAGCTGAGTTAGTAGTGTGTGTTCTGTACCTTTTAATTGTGCTTTACCTCCATTTAAAAGCTTTGTACTGCCTCTCCTCTTTGAAACTGGTAAAGCCTTTATAAATTTAAATTAATGAGCTTGCACAATCTTGTATACAGGAAACCCATCTTGTCTCTAACGTGATTACTAATGTATTATTCTGTAAAAACTGATTAAAAGGAGAGCAGTTTAACCGCCTGGTTTTCATGTTTCTGCCTTGTTCCAGTGTGATCCACAGTTGTGCTGGATGTGGCATTGCAAGTGTGAGCAACTTACCACTAACTTTGCCCAGTTCCCCGTTAGCATCTGTGCCCTGTTGGATCCTCAGACCTTTTTTCACACGTGTGACAACAGTAGGATCTCGGTGGAGGTGGTGTGGTGCTGCCATGAGCTCAGTCCCCGCAATGTTATTGACCTTGATTCTCTCTCATTTGCATCCAGCATTTTTCATCCTCTGGAATATGGTGTTTGGGGACCTTTCCATCATTAAGTGGATTTACAGCAATTTCCTTATGTGTTTTCTCCAAGGGATTCTGTTATGAGAGGCACATTAAATCTCCATTAATACCTCATTATCCGACTGATAAGATTACCATGATAATGAGGCAGAAATTCTAATTGTTTCACTTCTTATTGTGCCTTTCATTAAATCATATACCTGGAAGTTGCTGTCGGAGAGGGGAGCTCCAGCCTGCAGCCCTCAGGAGGTGAGCCTGTCCCCCTGCACCCTGCTCCTGTCCCCCAGCACTCCGGGGATGCTGGGCTGTGCTGGCCTTTCCTCCTGGGCTCCTCTCCTGGCCCCTTCTCCGAGGCCACACTAACTGGGGAGCTTCCAGAGGCCCCGGGGCTTTTGGTGAGCTGTCTGGGACCGTGTTTGTGGGGCGGGCACGTTCGGTGTGCTCTATGCTGCGGCTTTCCTCAGGGCGTTCATTTAAGCACAGGGGTGTGCAGCCTCCTTCGGAGCTGTTACAGCCCATCAGGTCAATGATCCATGAACTAAAAAGTCTCTAAGCAGGAGCAATTATTGTCTATCATGTGTCAAAGGCGCCCGTATTGACCCCGATAGATGGAGCCATTATGGCCTGTTCAGTCAACGATCCATGAACGGGGAGTCCCTGGGAGCAGGGGTCTCCACCCTCCAGCCCAGCACCGTCCTCTTGTCTGTCCTCTCCCTGCCTGGGGGTGTCGGGACAGACCCCGATTTGGGGTGTGGAGAGCGGGGTGCTGCCAGACACCGCTCCCTGTGCTCTCCATGCTGCACGGGCAGCCCCAGGCTGGGGTCCTAAAGGGGGAGTGGGGCAAGTCAGCACCCACACCACCCCCCCGGTCCTGCCGCGCTGAGGCTCTGGTTCCAGGAGCGGTAACACCTTTTCTGAGGACGAGTTGGTGGCAGGTGGGACCCCCTGTCTTGTGCTGAGCAGGAGCCTGGGGCCGGGCACCTGTCCCGCTGCCCGGGCTCTGCCTGCGGATCTGGCGCAGAAAATCCCGGCCCCCCGTGCAAGGGACGTGGTTTAGACTCCTCCTCGCTAACCAGCCCGTGTCTCCATGGTAACCGGCACATTCGGAGGGCAGGAGGGAGACAAAGCCTGCGCAGGAGCAGCGGGCAGACCCCGGCGCACGGCCCATGGTGCTCCCCGCCGGTACCGGCTGCTGGGTGCGGGGCTCTGCCGCCTCAGCCCCCCGGAGCCCCCTCCTGCCCCGCTGTCTCTGCTGCCTTGAGGCAATGACCTGGTGATCATGGCAGCACCTGGGTCACCTGTGTGGCAATGGGGACATCGCTGCTGTGGGTGGGTGGCCTTGGCACCATCCCGCAGGGCCGCAGCATGGCCGTGGAGCCGGGCCGGGTTCGGTGGCATTGGCAGCACCTGGGCTGGGCAGCTGTGTTGTGGGTGGTGGGTGTACTGCCCACCACTGCCAGCACCACCACCACTTAACCACATTGCCAGCACAGTCATTGGGCTGGGGTTAATCAACATTCATTCATGTTTCCAAGTGTAAATTGAGCATTTGTTTAATTATGTGTAAGTAGCAATACATTCTGGTCATTATCTAAATCACTATTTTATTTCCTGGATGTGGTTTCATAATGCTGGGTTTGTGCTCCAGCCTCTGCATCATTAACAGAGAAGAGTTAATGAATATAAAAGCATAAAGGCTAATTACACTTTAATTTACAATCATGGTCTCATTTTGGGATCAC
The DNA here is from genome assembly GCF_003957555.1 of Calypte anna. Classification (NCBI taxonomy): domain Eukaryota; kingdom Metazoa; phylum Chordata; class Aves; order Apodiformes; family Trochilidae; genus Calypte; species Calypte anna. Next base: position 6,603,862 of record NC_044262.1, on the reverse strand, counting down.
ATGAAATCTGTTTTGAAAACAATTAAAAAAAAAAAAAAAGCCCAGTGACGGTCTGGTGAGTAGCAGGATTTTGGCATGCCATGCCCGTTGCAGTGTGGTGACTTGGTGCTCGTGGTGCTGGTCTTGGTGGTGGGTCCCTGCACCATGACCCCACGGGATGAGAGCCCAGACTGGCAGTGGGACCCTGCTGCTGTGGTGATGGTGCTGAGGGAGGTAAATCTGAGCCCATGCACAGTCCACCTGAAGGAGACAAAGATTTATTGGTCTGCAGATGTTGAAAGCAAAATTCAGCAAGACTGCTGACTCGAGTGCTTTGCAGTATTTACAGTTACTGGGATCTAATGGCACGCTTCCCAGCCAGCTCGAGTGGGCACTGGGGCACAGTCGTTATCAGGGGATGGTGTCTGAAATGGAAGCTGGTGGCAGGAGAGGTGATGCTGGGAGGCTTAGCACTCGGTTGTTATGCTGTCCGTGTGGGGATTGCTCTGAGCAGTGGAGATTTGATACCCTCAGGCACTGTGCTTGGTGTGTGGCAGCTCCCTGCAGGCTGAGGTGGGGCAAAGCCTTGGGATTTGTCTCCCAGCACCAGGGTAGGGACCATGGCTTTGTTCAAGAACATCCTGGAGGCTCTGGGAACTAGACCCTCTCTGGCACACAGCCTCTGTGTGCACTTTGCACTGAGAGTGGGAGTGACAACCTCCACCAAAGGGTGTGGAACTTGCCAGGGGGGAGAAGGTATCGGATTTTTTGCTGGTTTTGGTGCAGAGAGCCCCCAGCCTGTGTTCTAGTGCAGCTCTACTGGTGCTGGACCCCCTTGTCAGGGGTTAAAGACAGGCACCAGCACTACCCTGGTTGTCACAGCTGGCACTGGTCAGGCTAAGGGGTCACCCTGCTCCAGCTGTGGGGTTTGGGTGCTGAAGGGGCCTGGAGCATCAGGTCCTGGGACATTGCTCGTGTGCTGGTGTGCATGGGTGTGCACATATGTGTGCTCTTCTGTTTTGTGATGGGCAAATATCTGTTTGTATATTTCCTTTATTGTTCTTATTCTCTCAAAAATGAAATAAAAGCCAAGCACTGACTGCAGGAGGGAGTGCTGGCCTCGGAGCTGGAGGCTCATTCTCTCCGCTGGGCTGGCTGCATGCAGCCAGCAGAGGAAATAAATCTCCCCGAGAAAATCACTTTGCTCACACAATTTCAATCCAGCAGGGCATAGTGGCATCACTCACTTCTCGTTTTATTTAGCTGATAATCTTTTATTGGGCCAGCCAGGCCGGGGGGGAGTGGGAGTATGCGGTGGTTTTGCGGGACTGCTGCGAGCACTCACAGAGCCGGGAGGCCAACGATGCCCAGGACAGGAAGTGTCCTGCTCGCCTGGGGTCTCTGAAGGCAGCTCCGGGCCATCTGCTCAGTGGACTCGGCACTTGTGGCCCCAGGGCTCAGCATCGCCTCTGCCGGTGACGGATGTGCTGAGCCCAGGACAGGGCGGGCGCTCTGCACCCCCCTCCTCCGGCCCCTCCCTGGGGACGCGGGGACTCTGCCGTCCCCCGGGTACCTGCCAGGTGAGCTCGTCCCTGCTCTCTGCCAGCAGCTGGGGTCCCGTCGCCTTCTGCCTCCCCTTCCCCCTGTGCCGCCGCCGGGACCTGCCGCGTCCCTCAGGTTTGTCATGCGGTTTGTCACCGAGCGGCGAGGCCGTGTCACTAATGAACACATCCAGCAGGCTGAGTTCTTGCAGCCGCTAATTGAAAGCGTTCACAATTGGGAATTAATGTGGGTTAGGCACACTTCCTGCACTAACAATGATTTGCCTTCTGAAAAGCCACGGCTGCTGCAGCCGGCAGCGGCGGAGCAGCTGCAGGGCCGTGGCCAGAGCCAGGTGCAGTCGGTGGCTCAGCCCCGGAGCTGCATTCCCGGTGCTCCTGGGCGACTGTCCCCGCGGGGTGCCGGCACGGCTGGCACTGTCCCCTCCGTCCCCTCGGCAGCTCAGCCACGTCCCGCCTGCGGGACTCGTGCGGGGGGCGGAGGAGTCGCGGGTGGGTCCCGGCAGCCCCTGCCCGCAATCCAGCAGAGGTGGCTGCTGCTCTTCCCAGCTCAGGGCTAGTGCGAAGCGGAGCTGCGGGTGAGCTGTGGGTTCCCTGCTCCTTCATCACACACAGCCACGATGCCTGACCCTGCGGCGGGTCCTTCGGCTGCCTGCGGAGGTGCGGGTGCGGTGTGGGGTGCGTCGTGGTACTCACAGGTACTGCCTGGACTTTTGCAGCAGCAGCAATGTCGATCTCTGGTGGAGGGATCAGTGAGGGCCAGGGGCTGAGTCCTGACCTCCAGTCGCTGCCCTGGCACCCCTGCAGGACCACAGGGACCATGACAGAAGCAGCCATAGGTCCAGTGCCCACTGCCCCTGCCCTGGCACTCGTGGCACAGCCACAGCACCAAACTTTCACCTATCCCTCACACGCCTTGGCCTCCCTCAGCTCTCCAGAGCAGCAAGGTGGAGATGTCACTGGCTCTGGGTACTGTTTCAGCCCCCCTGCAGCCCCCATGCCTCCCCTCTGGCAGTGTTCCCACCTCTCTGCTCATCTGTGCCCATCCATAAGCTTATCAGCACTGATTTCATATTTACTTGCAGATTGTGACTGAAAATGTTGAACATCATCATTCAATGATGATTCCCCATTGACAACTACTTTTTGAGACCTGTCAGTCAGCCAATTCTTAATCCTTTTAATGTGTGCTCTATTGATATTATATAGAGCTAATTTTTTAATCAAAACGTCATGTAATATTAAGTCAAATGCCTAACAAGCCTAAGTATTCCACAGCTTCTCAGTTACTTTTATTAAACTTCTAAATTAGAAGAATGAAACCAAATTTTTTTACATGTCATACTTGCCATAAAACTGTGCTACCCAGTGCTAATTACAACCCCTCTCGTTATCATCCATGGCCTCCACTGATGCCTGGGGTGTCCTGGATGGGGGGTTATCTGTGCCTGCTGGTGCAGGGCTGGAGCTGCTGGGGTGGACACAGTGTGGAGCTGCTGGTGGGTGGAGGAACCCATTCTGGGCCATTTCACAGTTAAAGTCTTGGTGGGGAAATGAGAATTTTCCTCTTGTGCTGGATACAGCCTCTGACCTGAAAACCTCCACCCTGGCCTCCCCGGATGCAGAGCAAGAGCAGGCGTGCAAATGTGATATGACAGCCCAAGACACACCAATATGGTTACCAGCTGTCCCACTGCCACTGGGCCCTCCTGGTTGGGAAGGCGATGGCTCAGCCACAGATGCATTTCGGGGGGAGGAGGGAGGGCTCAGGCAGGGCCAGGAGCAGGCAGGGACGTGCAGGCAGGCACACGCTGCCTGACACTGTGTCTCTGGGACACTCAGGCTGAGACAAACCTGAGAACAGGCAGCTCAACACTGGGGGCTGCCCTGAGCCCCCCCCAGAGCCCTGCCCAGAGCCAGGTGAGCTGAGACTGCTGGGACCCTGGCAACCCCCTTGCCCAGGGAGCCCCTCTGGGCACCTCTCTCACGAGCTGGTGAAGCTTCTCCCCTCCAAATCAAACAACTCTTTGTAAATCTAAATTAATAGGGTTGCATGGCTATAGACACAGGAACATGTGCTGTATCTTGTCTTTGTCGATCAATGCATTATATCATCCCATAAAACTGATTAAAAAAGCAGAGCAGTTTGTCTCACCAGGTTCCACGTCTAAACATTATAAATTTCATATTATGGTTAATGATTGTCAGTGCAGACTGAGTACATGCAAGCTGATCAGTATTGTAGTTTGTAATTAATTATTGGAGCAATGCTGCAGAGGACACTAAGGAAGGGGTGGCTGCTGATTACCAATTTATCTTTAAAAGACAAAGAGCAAGGAGGAAGAGGATTTTGTGTATTTGGCACTGCCCGTGCTGCTAGAGTTGTCCCAGCTGAGCCATGGACCTGTCACCACCACCATCTCATGTCTCCCACATGCTCACGTGGGCACAGTGAGGGTCAGCTGGTTGGGTGATGCCACCAGCTTGTGCCAGCACCTCTCCCACTGCCCCTATTTTGGCTGCTTTGGGCATCCTACTGTCCGTAGGGAAGCTGCAATGAACAGATGTCACTGCCCCCAGGTCTGGACACAGGGATGTTGGTCCCTCAGGCTAGATGATGACCTGATTGCTGATGCCAGCTGCTTGGAGAGCCCGTGGATGGATGTTCTGCCACAAGACCTTTGGCAACCCTTCCTGCAGCCGTCGAGGGGGCTGGGAACCCTGTCCGGAGGGATCTCAGCCCCCTCGGTGGCTACAGGCAGGGATGCAGTGGGCTGGTCCTGCAGTGTCAGTGGTGGCCACGGTGGTGACGATGGCAGGCTCTGAGATGCTGGAGGGCTGCTGTCGGTGGCCTCAAGATGGCATGCTAAGAGTGGGAACCGCGCTGCAGAACAAAGGCGTCTCAGCCCAGCCATGGGCTGTGCTCGATCCTGCAGCTCCCCCCTCACAAAAAAACCCCAAAACAACACAAAACCAAGCAGCCAAACACCCCAGCCCTCCCCATTCAAGGGGAATGCAGGGATCCCTGTTCCCAGTGTAAGGGGAGTTCCCAGGGTGTGGGTCCCTACAGGCTTCTGGGCATTGGGTGGTCAAGCTGACCCCCAGGGTGGGGGATCCTGCACAGCAGCATCTGGGCAGAAAGGTGCTGCATCCAGCATGACTGTCCAGATGACAACAGGAGCCATGGGAAGATGTGGACCCTGCAGGCAAGGAACCTGGCCACCCACTGCCAGTGGGTCTGGTGGCACTGGGGCATCTCCAGAGGCAATCCTGGCTACAAACCCATCTCCAAGGTGCTTGGTGCTCAGTTAAAGGTGAATTGTGTTCTCCATGGATACACCCATGTTTGGCTGCTCTTCAACAGGTATTAAAAGTGGGAACAAGCCCCCTGGTCCCTTGGCACAGCACAGCCCCTCAGCATCAGACCACCCAGTTTCACCCATCATGTCCCAGTTCTCATAAGAGCAGCTGAAAATGATCCTCATGATCATTCCTGCCCCTGCCCAGAGGATGAGCTGCCCTGTCCCTCCTCATGATGCCACTGGAAAACCCATAGCATTAATTAGAGAAAAGGGAGAAATGAGGGTGGCAGGATGAGGGTCCCAGGGAACCATGCAGCCCCTGCCAGGTGCAGGCAGAGGCGTCCCTGGGGCACACGGCAGTGCCTGGTTCTCCCCACACTGTGCTGAGTGTCACAGGGGCTGTGTCACACCAACATGTCAGTCACAGCTCAGGAGGTGACAGAGCTGATGTTTTGTGTCATAACACCACGTGCCTGCAGGGACTTTGGTTTTCCTCCTGTATGTTTCAGTGCATCCCTGGGTGCAGGAAGGTGGGGATGCTGCAGCAGCATGGGGATGATGCCCATGGGAGTTGGTGGCATCAACCCACTGAGCCCTTTGGAGCCAGGTATGATGCCAGGAAGCCAGCCCAGGCTCTTCACTGGGGCAGGGGACTCCTGCAGCAGCTGGGACCCCCACCCTGGTTGCCAGCACACACTGTTGCCAGGCTCCTCTCCCACTCCTGCCACAGCAGCCAGCCCTGTGGGGAGCGTGCTGGGGCCACAGGGGTCCCGTCCTGCTAATTAGAGTGTGCTGGGGAGGAACTCTATCAGCTCTGTCTGGCTTGACATTAAGACCTAGATTTGCTGTAAAACCAAATGGATTCACACACCCACATCTATGAGGCTTTTAGTTCAGCAACAAGTGAATCCATCAAAGCCCAGCACCTAATTTAATAGCAATAATGAAAGGTGTGCGTCACTATTAATTTAAGCACTTCAACATTAGCCTTGCACTTAGAAACCAGCAAGGCAAAGCTATTTACAAATGAAAGTACCAGGGCAATAAATTGAAAGTACTGGTTTGACCTGTGGTGGCTGCTTTCTTCAGTTATACATAGATATCTTTCTATAGATGCATTTATTCCCATCTCTTTAGCAAGGCCTCCCTAATTAAGCTGAAGTGGCAGTGGAAGTGTGGCAGTAAGCCTGGAAAGAAGCTGCTAAAAATGTATTTAATTCATTATAAGTAATCTTTGATATCATAAGGTTGGATAAAGGTTTGCAGTATCAGAGCAGCCGCCAAGGAAGGCCAAGGAGATCGCCTGCACGCAGCAAGAGCATTTGCATCCTGTGGTTGAACCTCCTCACATGGGGGAAGGAAGAACGTGGCTGGTGAGTGAAATCCTGTTTAGGGGGGGGACCAGGAGGGACTGGAAGAGGAACTGGCACTGACACTGGCACCAGTACCAGCACCAGTGCCAGCTGTGGGAGTGCTGGGGAGCAGGGCAGGGTGAGGGTCCATGTTGCTGCGTGCCACGTGTGCCCCCAGGATGATAATGTATGTTAAGAGGAAGGTGTATGTCACCCGCATTAAAGGAGTTTAATGTGCTCAGAGTCACATTATTGTACCCTTGTAGAATACATTATCTGTCACGCTGCCTTTACAGGCTGTCACCTCGCAGAAAGGCTACAGCATTCCTGGAAACCATTATCAGCCTCTAATGATATTATCACACTGGGCGCGGGCAGCATGGGGGGGTTGGGGAGGCATGGCCATGTTTGCTGCTCTCCCTGCCCCAGTGGTGGGGGCTGCAGCCCCCTGGGCTCTCCCTTGGACGAGCTGTGTGCTGCTGGCATGTGCAGAGGCCACGGGCAGCCCCTCAGCTTCCACTGGGGCTGGTGTTGGCCCCTTGCTGCCCACCTTCCCCTGATAGAGGGGTCTGGCCCCTGGACACCATCCCACCACATCCCAGTGTGGGGCTGCCATTGGACTGGCAGGGGACCCAGAGGTGTGACTGGAACATGGCAGAATCTCTGTGATGGGTATGGGGACAGGGAGAGGCCAGGGCATGAGCGGTGCTGCCACAGAGGGGTGGGCAAGGGGCTGCTCATCCGTGGCCAGGGCTGCCATGGATCTCCCCTGGGGAGGCTGTGCCCAGCTCAGCATGGGCTAGTAACCCAGGGGGAACCAGGATAGGTGTCAGCTGCCGAGTATTGCTCTTCCCTCTCCTTGTCAGGGGAAATTAGAAAAAAAAAAGGAGCCTTCTTTTTTGGAGTGTAATCTTCTGCCTGCGACAAGAAGCCACGTAAACTGATAAATTGCAGATTAAACGAGTGCCACACTCCACTTCAGTCCCTGGCTGTTAATTCCCCTGTTGTGCAATTCCCCACTCTCAGGACCTGTCAATTCCAGCTAATCGCAGGAGGCACTAAAACACTCTGCCCTGACAGCCCCAGATCAAGAAACCCCTGACTCTGAGCTCAGGTGGATTGCATGCATCACTTATGCACAAATCAGCAATATGCCAGCAGGGAGGAATTATGTCCGATGACAGCCCAGACATGAGGTACATATTGCAGAGCCCCAGTGCCTGACAGATTGCTGTGTGGCTGCGCTGGTGCAGGAGCAGCTCCGGCTGCACCCCCTGGCACCTCGCTGTGCTGCCATGGGACACCCCCCTGTCCCCAGCACTGTCCCCTGCAGAGCCATGGCCAGGCTGCCCGAAGAGGCTGATGGCACAGGGGGGGTGATGCAGGTTGGGGATGTTGAGGCACGGGGCTGGGTGGGGCACCCTGGGGGTGTGGGGCATTGTCCCCCTCTGCCCACCCCACCCTGGGGTAAAGCCCCGTCTGTGCTTGAACATCCAACTTGCCTTTGTCTGTGATCCTGAAAAGCTTAAATTAATGACAGCCTTGCAGTTGCTCATTAATAATTGCTTCATTACTGTATGCGATTGCATTCTCCTGACAATAATGGTGTTTGCTGCTGTATTTCTAATTATCTGGCATTTCAGCTCCCTAATAGAGCCCCAGTGCTCCCCAGGGTGAAACCCTCTTTGGTGAGGAGCACAGCCCAGCCCACCAGCAGCCCTGGCACCTCCCGTGGGACAGGTGCTTCTCTCCTGTTTGTGCCTGGGCAGGAGTTCTGGTGACACCGTGGCCATCTCCATGGCCCTGGCAGTCCTGGCACCACCTCACAGGACATCCCTCAGTGCGCGAGCAGAGCTGAGCAGGAGGTGCCAGGAACCCCAGCTGGTGCTGTGATAGGGGCTCTTGGTGCAGGGCTGCCCCAGCCTGGCCACACTGCTGCTGGCAGCAGCAACACCAGAGCTGTTCTCAGCTCCTTGGAGAGATTTACCCACTGGTGATACCATCCTTGTGGAAATGACCACTTGTGGCCCAATATGGCCATGGCCTCTAGCTTGGAGCCCATTGCTGCCCCCATGATCCTGCCTGGGGAGGGTGTCCATTTGGAGGCAAAAAAATCTATTGTGACTTGTCAAAAAAATGAATAAATGAGCACATTATTTTTTCATTTTGGAGCTCAGCATCTGTTTGTCTAATCAAGAAAGAGAACTGGGAAAGTCAACCAGGGCTGACGCACACATTTTATTTAACTTTTCCTCTGTCAAAGGAGTTTAAATGTGTAATGAACAGGCCATGGTGATTTGAAATATAATCCCATTACTCTGATGAGATTACCGAGGCTGTGAGAGTTCACAAATCATCCTTAGGGTTTTTAGAGTGAGCAACACCCTGTTGAGGGGTGGTTTTTTTGGTTTGTTGCTTTTTTTTTGGTTTTGCATTTAAGCAGAGGTGTGTGGGGAGGATAAAACATGGCAGTGCTCAACCCTTCACGCAGCAGTAGTAGGGGCAACTGGGCCCTCACTGTGCCTCAGGTGCTCCTGGTGGCCCCAGGCCCCACCATGGGCACCACAGTGGTGCCGGGGAGCAGCACCCAGCTGGGCAGAGGACACCCCCACACTGGGCCCTTGTGCCCCCACAGCTCTGTTTGTATCTCTGTCCTTGTCCCAGGATGGCACTGGGGACACTGTGTGGGGCTATGATTTAAGGGACATCACTTTAGCAGCAGCAGCAGCAGCAGCACCCAATCCTACACACTGCCGCAGCAGCGCATTTCATGAAATTCATGGGCCCATTACAAACATGTCTCCATAAATAACTCCTCCCATTAATCTCAAGGCTGCACCCAGGGCTGCATGGTATTTTTTGCCTGCTTGTCCCAGTGCAGGGTGGGTGCTGCATCTCTGCCCTGCTGCTGCTGCCAGAGCCCCTCCGATGCACCAGGCACCAACCAACCTAAAGCCAAAGGAGCCTCTGCCTTGGGTTGCTCTTGGCAAATCTTGGCAGAGACTTTCAAGAGCTCTGGTCAGGCCAGGATCCCCAGCGTGTGCTGGGAGCCATCTCCAGTTGTTCACCCTCACTGTACGTGTGCTCACTGACTCCCTAGGTCTGTGCCTGTGATTTTTTTTCTTTTTTTTGGCATGCTCTGCTCCACGAGGAGCAATCGGATGTAAAACTTCAGGTGCACGTGCAAACCAGATCCCTCTCCAACTGCAGAAGTCAGAGAACCTCTGATGTCTCCAACAGTGACTGATGCACACCAGGGAGAAGCCATCCTGGTTAAGTGAGCCAGCAGCCACCCTCTTCTGCCCAAGCCCAGCAACAAGGCATGGGAGGAACAGCTTGCTTTCCTGACCCAGTTGAATGCCCATCTGAATCAATTAAATCTACAACTACCAGGGAAAGACCAGCCCATGATGGATTTGTGTTCTGCTGCACACAGATTGCGACCATGAGCTGGGGTTTAACTCTTTCAGCAAATGCTAAAGAGCAGAAATGTCTGTGCTGAGGAAGAGACTGCTCAGCTCCTGCAGAGCTGTCTGTCTCCAGAACTTAAGGAAGATTTCCTCCATGTATTCAACTGATCTGATTTTTGAAAGTAAACGCAACTTCCAGCTTTTGAAGCAAATAAATTCCCCACAGGCTCCACACCACCCAGGAGCATCCTCCAGCAGCCTCGTCCCTTCCCACTGCCCTGCCCACACTTCCAAGGACACGCTGCCTGCCCCAGCTCCAGGAGGGGACTGCAGGGAGCACGGAGTGAGTGGAAGGTGGTTTATGAGCTGGTGTACCTGTGTTTGGTCCAGATGGGGAGTGTGGGCCACAGCTCAGAGAAGAGAAATTTTTTTATTATGTGAAGCTTTAGGCTTTACGGAAAGCAAATACTGCAGGTATTGAATAACCACTTAGAATAAATAAATGTAAACACATGGAAAAACAACATTATGCCCATGGAAACAAGGAGATTTTTGTAGTTTCTGATACTAACATAGGCAATCTCTTAGTTCAATTAAAAAGAATCAAAACTGGGTGGCAAAAGAGCATTCACATAACAACTTTAATGTTAAATAGTTCACAAAGTTGGTTAAAGGAGGCATTTACATTGCATTATTTGAGGGGTTTTTCCCCATTGCATGTGTGCTGCATTTGCACATATAAAATATTTTAAAAAATTAATATCATACTATAAAACATTGTTTCTCTTGTTTTGCAGATACCATGGAAGACTGTACAGTGAGGACTGGCCCTAGCGGTGTGGGCAGCACTCCCTCTCATGGCAGCACCCACACCAAGAGGGCTCAGTTTTAAAACCCAAGAACTAAATGCAACAGGTAAGTGACATACAGACCTCTCTGCCTTAGCATTTTATTCCTAAACTACTTGTTAAGGCTCAGAAAGTTTTCTCTATACAAAAGCAAGGTAGGACCCTGTAAGAGGTGAGGCTGCGGCAGGAGGAGCCCGAGGGACCTGCAGCCCCGTGCCCCGGCTGCAGCTCAGTGCCTCTGGGACTGGGGCATTGTCTTGTTACAAAATTCACAGCAGCAGCACAGAGAGCTCCAGCTTCAACGACTTGGAGAGATTTATGAAAGACACCTCTGGTGACCTGAACCAAAAATGCAGCTCTGGTTCCCACTAATCCCATTCCTGTGTTCCCTGATGTATTAAAGATGGACAAGGCCAAAATAGTTACAAATCCCAGTACAAAGGAGGTCTTAATTTTTATGTTTGAAGAATAATATTAAAGTGAAGGCATGTCTCAGTCCTCAGGTGCAGGCTATGTCTGAGAGCAAGAAAAGACCCAGCGCGCAGCAGCGTGGACCACAGTGGGTGTGGACAGGAAGATGCTCTCCTTTCCACTGCCCAGATGCTGCCCTGGTTTTCAAAACACTGTTGCTGACTACAGCAAAGAACTTCTAATAAAAGGTATGCAAAGCTGAAAAGCACAGTTAAATAAAAATATTTTTGAACAAAACAAACCACAACACACTTGACTGGCTCAACGGCTCTTCACAAATTGCTCCCCTGCAACGGCTGCTGTTCCCTGGCTCACGGTTGCCTCCTGCACTTCAGCAACAGAAGTGAAACCATCTGGGACTGCAGCCTCCCCCCAAAAGAACTGTGCATCATATGGACCTTGAAAAAGATTACATCTGTTTATTAATAGTAAAAATGGATACATTTGTCCTACATTTTGTTTTTAGAAATTTGATCATGTCACAAGCAATACCTGTGTGTATGTGGGTGTATTACAGATGTATATAATTTATTTTAACCAGGCTGTGAAATAATATGTAATCACATCTCTTCTTGTGATTGTACATAATACAGTAATTAAATGATGCCAGTCTACGTCATTCTCTTATTTCTAATCAAAGGAACCTGAAGCGTAACAGTCTTCTTTCCAGCTGATATGGCTCTTTATTTTTGTCACAGGGGAGACTTCCCATCACCCACGAGGGATAATCTGTCAGCCGTCAGGGACGGGATAATTCAGATTTCTCGCCTGCCGCTCCCGCCTGTTGGCAGCAGGAGCCCCACAGTCCTGGCTCCCCCTGGCTTGGGTGGGAAGAACATTTCCTCTGCCTCTGAATTTGGCAGACAGGCTCTCCTCCAGGCCAGGTGTTACTGCTGTCCCGACTTCTTCTCCTTCTGGAAGCTAAAGCTTGTTCTCCTGCTTAGTTTTCTTTGTTTCTGAGCAAAATAATCTGCTCTGGCTGTGCTCGCTCGGGACTCTAGAATATAGTTAACCTGTAAGACAGGAAAGGGTGTTTAATGTCATCAGTGCTGCTGGGGGACAGCTCAGGGACCCTCACACCCCCTGCCCAAGCGAGCCTTTGGTGTCCATCAACAAAACATCACTGGAGACAGCCCAGAGCTCAGCATCCCTCTGCCACCCAAACCTCAGGGTGAATGCAGCAGGTGGGGAAGCCCCAGGGTGCTGGTGTGAGGTTGCTGGTGTGAGGCTGCTACAAAAGACCTTACCAGCTTCAGTAAAAATAACTCTTTCATGATGATGTTTGCACACTCAGCCAATCTCGTTGCTGCCCTGTGTTTTGGCACATTTTACTTGATGAAAGCATTTTAAAATGATATTTAACAAGCCTGCAATTCCCTAAATTTATTATCTCCAGTGCTTTGTGATAATCACATAGATAATTTTAATGGAAGGTTAATGCAAGAATCAAAAAGATAAAAATGCCCTTTGGTCTGCCATTAGCTGGTTAATATGCTGTGGCTTAAAACTTGCACAATTTTATGCACTGTAGAGTGTTTCACTTTCACTGCATATTACAGCTAAAGGCATAAAAATATAGGGAATTTTCATGGTCAATAAAGCCTTGGTCTCTCTCACTTGATCATGTAAAAAGCCTAATTTGAAAAGTCTGATTTTTCTGCATCTCCTAATGCTGATGGAATTGAAAACAAACTGGTAACTTATGCATGAAACCAGAAAATGTTCTATATAAACAATCTGCAACTTAAGACAAAAAGAACTGTTCAATAATATTTCTCTCTTGAATATTCATAGTATTCATAGCAAACTGAATTTGCCTTTTTTTTTTTTTTTTTTTAGCCTTCTTTTATAACCAGTCTCAGATATGTCAAATGTTCTGGGTTACAGCAGCTTATTTAAGACAAAGTAGGAACAAAAGAATTTGCCAAACAGTTCACAAAGTAAAACACCCCCAAAATAGGCTCACCTTCTATGTTATTAATAAAATTTTTTTTATCATGTCAGTTACTCAGCAAACCTCTGAACTCCACACAGAAAAAAAAAGCAAACTTAACAGATGGCTTGCCAAAATCACCACATTTAAATTTTAAATTGCTGCAAAATATTAGCTCCCAGAAAACTAAATTTACTCTTCCGATAGTGTTACAACGATTTGTTTCAGAAAGCAAGCCAGTATGTTTAGGTAATGAGCCACAAAAAAAGCAAACAATGTGGACAAAACATCAGGGTGAGAAAAAGGAACTTTCTGCTTGGTACAAACACCTGCATTTGGCACAGAGGAGCAGCAGCAGCAGCACCCAACCCTGCACAGAACCTGCACCCTGGCAGCCTCCCCCACAACCTCCTCCCCTCTCTGGAGGTGGAAACTATCTTCACACAATAAAATTTGGTAGTTTCCTATAAAATTCCTATAAAACCAGTGTCTCTATTAACCAGAAACATGAATAAAAGGAAATATTATATGCAAATAGGCAGCTTGCTCTATGGCTGCTTGAAAAATGAATAGAATAACAGGCATCAACTCCCCTGTTATGTTAAATGCACCCTTGTGGTCCTCAGGCACTGCACCCTTCATGAATTTCCAGAGCCTCCTGAGTACTTCCATGTTGAACAAGTGGTAAAACACCCAGGATTTTGGGTAACGTTAAAATTTAATACTCACCTTCAGTACAATTTCATTGACAGTAGCAGCATCTGATTCAAAGTAAAGGTGTTTGTAGTCATGATTGCTTAGATATGTAAGTTTAAATATTGCATGACCTGCAAAGATAAGAAAAAAACTGTTCAGAATATTCCTGTAAAGTTTCAGCAGAGCTCGTGTGCCTGACAGAAGAAAAACCCAGATGGTGATCTTAGCATACCATCAGCACGACAGAAGGGAGTAATGAAACGCTGACAGGCTTCTCATGTCATTTCAATTTAAGGCAAGTGGTGGCTTACAGGAGCAGCTGAACTCTCCTCAATAAAGTTCCTTTTCCTATCACAGCCCCACTGCAGGAAGCACAAGGATCCATCACATGGCTGGTTAGATCCTGCTCAGCCCAGCATTGGGGCTCCACCACCTTTAGGGCTCCTCCGCACAACTGTTCCCTGGGTTGTCATCATGAGCAGAAGATGAACATTATATTGAAAACAAAAGGCCAATTAACCCCAGAATCATCATTCCAACAGCTTCTCCCCAAAACACCACCCAAACCCACCCCGTTGCTCATGGCCAAGGGAAGCTGTTCCACTGGGCAGGGCACAGCTGCAGTGCTGGAATGTGACCCTCCAGCCAGGATCTGACTCCTGCAGTGGGACCCCCACAGTCACAGGCACTGCAACTTCTCTCTGGGCAGCACTGGGCTGCCCTGCTGCTCCTCCTGGGTGGCTACAGACACAACGTGTAGGAAGGGAAAATACCCTTCACTTGTATGGATATTCATGGCTTCAAAATGAAAATCAAGCCTATTCCATACGTGGTACTTGTCCCTCAGTTGTCTCATGATTTATTCAGTTCAGAGTTAGTAACCCATAAAGAAATGGCCATGTTGCTGTAACTTCAAGTCTTTCCTGGAGGAAAGCTAATTGAAATCTTATTTACATTATCTAATTCTCCAGATTTCCAAAAAGCGACTGATATATGCTTGGATCTGTGGCCAGAAAATTTGATATGCAAGTATTTTATCATGGCACGTTAATTAAACACCATTATGATGCACTAATCTCGAATATAAATTCTATAGTGAAAAACTGGCTAATAATAATAAAAAAGCCCCCTTTAAATCATTTGACAAATGATGCCTAGGTGGTACTAAAAATGCGGGAATTCCTGGCTGTGAGCTCGTTAGTATGTTAATGATTGCACCCCTGGCCCTGCCTGACTCTCCATTCAGCACCTTTATGATTCCCCAAGTGCTGGTGCCCTGTTCCCTGCCCCAGCAGCTGCCACACCTTCCTGGGACATTTAATATTGCACACAGTTACAGAAACTGATTATGACAAATTAAAATTAAAATGGCACAAAATATGGTCTGAAGGATTCCAACAAGGTTTGCTGTTTTGGTCTCGGAAGTCTACCAAGTGGTTCATGGTGCAGATCAGCACCCAGACCACCCCAGCCAGGGCTGCCCCTGAATCAGCACAAACCCTGACCTGCTCCAGGAAGCTGAAAGTGCAGATACAAAACCTCTGGCAAGGGGCTGGAGCCCCAGTTGGACACAGAGACCCATGTGCTGCTGGGGGACTCCCCCAGCTCTGCTGCACCAGCATCGCCTGCTGGGCAGAGCCACAAAACAGAACAGAACCTGAGTGTGAAGCTGGAGATCAATCACAACCTCCTCACACCTGAGGGAGACGCCCCAGAAAGCCCATCTTTCTTTTAGACCAGCGATCGACTCCTCCCGGGCAAGAACATTCCCAGAGCTGACAGCAGAAGAAGGCAGAGCTCCATCCCCAGCACTTGTCTGAGGATTGTGAGGAGTCAGCTCTTCCCATGACAACTGGAGCATCAGATGCCATTACCCACCTCAGTGGGGCCGGGGGCAGGAGGCAGAACTTGCCCCACTCTCCTGGGATCCAGCACCACAGACCCAAAGGCCCAGTGGGTGCCGGGGCGGTGTCGGTGCTGGGTGTTGCCGCACAGGCAGGGCATGGAACCCACTCTGTGCCCTGACAGTGATTTAGAGGAAAGACGCTGAGAAGACTTTTCTGTAAAAAGCCCCATTACTGCATTATGTTTATGTGCTCCGTGTCCACATTACACTATTTACAGCATGAAATATGAGTTCATTGAAACCGTAACTGGCACTTTGCTCTGCTACTATTCTAGCCAGATGGAATTTATGAATTGTGAGATTGATTTCCATTTCCAAGAGTGCTTAAATACGTGATGTACCTCTTTCCAATAGAGCACCACCCTTGACAATTCAGAAATCAATAGGAACCTCAATGGTTTTATATTTCCATACAAGAATATTTGGTAACAAACAGCAGCAGCTCAAGTGGCCTATGCAGCACGTGATGGTCAAATTAAAACAAATGCAGATCCTGCACAAACAGCCTCACTGCCACGACTCCTGCATGACCAGGGGTTGGTGTCCTTGAGGTTGTGGGTGGAAACACAAGAGTTCAGCTCCAGCACCCACCAGTGCTGCCCAGGATTGGAACCCCACAGAGAGGGTTTGATGTCGACCCCTGCAGGGGGAAAATTCAGTGTTCTGTAATCAGAACTAATCAGCTGTACAACACAAAGTACATGTTACTCAAAACTATGTTTATTTGCTAAAACTGTTATGGAAGATGAATGACAGAAACTCCTCTGTTAGCACAGGCTTCTGTCCTGGTGGAGGAACATCCCCCCAAGGCAAGTTTGGTACATTGGGGAACTTTTTTTCAGTCTGAAAAACACATTTCTTGCTTGGAAACATTTGAGGGACACGAATTTGCATAAGACATTTTTTTTTTAACCAAATCTGTCAAGTTTTGATTTCTCCTCTTCCACCTGCCAACCTCCAACTGTACCAAACCCTCTCTTTGGCCAGTGCCACTCTTTAGAACAATGTGCACTGAATTAAATCACTAATCAGATGAAGGACGAAAAGACTATTCATGAATTGGACAAAACAGAAAACAAACACTAAGAAATGCAAATTTATGTTAATTTTCCAATATACCTTGATGATTGCTTTGTCATTACAGGGCCATAAGGCAGAAGTCAACAATTAAGAGTTATTAGTGGCACCAATAGCTAGAGAAAGACCTCTCTGAAGAACGAAACACTTATGGCATCATTTGACATCATCACAGATTTTCACCATTTCAGAAATTATGACAGCAGGATCAAACCTTGCAATCTCTTCTCACGGATTCACACGGATTACAAAGAATTAGAAATATACTAGTGAAAAGGCAAGGAATGATGAAAATAAAATACACACAAGCAATCTTTCTGTACAAAGGCAGATTTACTTAAAACACTGCCTGACATGAGCTAACCTCTGCTCACCACCACTGCTATATTTAATTTAAAAGCCTTGGGGACAGCTGTTGTTTGAAATCCACATGTGCTACCTCAAAAATGATGTCATGACCCTGGGGTGTGCCTGAAGGTCCTACAAAAAAACCAAGTGCTGCATTACCATCAAAACACCCATTTGGATAACCTCCCAAAAGAAGAAAACTTAGAGGTTTTCTCCTAGGAGGACTCCCAGAAGTTGCACCACAGCTGTATTACCAGGGGTATTGTACCAAGCTTGGTTAGGGATACAGATTGAATAGAAATGTCCATCCTGCCCCCCAAACCTGCCCATGGAGCTCCTTTAAACCATGGTATGGCTGGACTGGGAACAAATGATCAGAATGTTAATAAAAACGATAATAGCTGCAGTCCTGCTGGCTTCCCCATCCTCTCAGGGAGCAGCTATTTCTGATCACTTTTCCAACAACTCAGGACTATCCATTCCACCACAGGCTTGTTATCAAACATTGCTTTAGTGGATGTTTTGTTTCCAGATGTTCTGAGAGCAGAGTTGCAATTAAAATGCTGCATAGAGCCACTTTTATGTCAAATTGAGGTAACTATTCACACATCTGGATATTTTTCCCCAAAGCCTTTTGTGTCTTCTTTTAATTATTCTGAGAGGTAGAATACTAATAAAGATTTCTGTGGGAATGGTAGAAATTGAGGTGGAACTTGGGGTTGCCCACAACCTCTTCACCAGCAACCTTGTTTGGGAAAAAAGGATGATAAATAAATCAAAATGCACTAAGCAGTGTTTCCACATGGCAATCGCCTCCTTCATTGCGTCTGCACCTCATCAATCACACCATTGTCTGCTTGAAAGGCGAGCCTTGTAAATGTCATATCCACTCAAGCCCAAGGAGAAGCGAATCAAAATGCAGCAAGGAGTTTTAATTGGATAGTGTAATTAAACTAAAAAACCCCAGCAGAATAGCTTTGACAGGATAGATGAAGACCCCTTTTAATAGGGCTACAAACCATATTTGTTAAAAGGATGAGGCAATGCATGCTCCTGATTGTGCTCCAGAGTACTTTTATGAAAAGGCTCTTCCATGGGATTAATAAGCTGCAGCCATGTTGGTGGGGCAGGGGCAGGAGAAGCCACCACCAACCCCCTCCTGCTCCCACCCACATCTTACCAGCAAACACCAAACCCACCCAAGCCCCCAGCCCCATCCTGAGCAGCAGTTTGGATGCTCACAACAAGCCTGAAGTTTGGGAACATTTTCTCTGCTGAAGCTGCTTTGTACCTTTTGATCAGCACCTGCTTTTGAGTCTCCTCTCAAGTACAAATTTTCTTCTGTTATTTCACAGTTGGCATTATTCACAGCAGGAACAGGAATATTAGGAACTAACACAATATTTTGTGCACCATTTGCAGAGCACATGCATAATTGTTGCCTCTCTGCTCTGGCTCCACTGCAGGGCTCTGAGCAAACGTACAACATCTCTATTGGAGCTCCCAGCACAGCAGGAATCTCTCCATGCCTTTCCAACACTTTCTGTATGTTTTTAGTCCTTTCATAACCCAATAATGAATTCATCAAATTAGTATTACCCAACACACATAATATGGAGAAACTGGATACTGAATTAAAACATCAAATACCTTTAGTTTTAAATGAAAACTACGCAGCAGCATTTCAGGCATCACTTTGGCTATCACTTACAGCCAGTATGAATACTGCTAGAAAAGCTATTTTCGTGCAGATGTAGAATTCAATGGGAAAGACTGACTCGTGTAGCAACATCAATCAAAACGTCGGCTCTGCTGGCAGCTCTCGACAGTAAGGCAGGTTCAAAGGTCATGGGATAAAGAAAAAGCCAAGCTCTGGTTCAGCTCTAATATCTCCTCGCTAGAAGTCTTGCAAAGGTACCTACCCCCCTCTGTACTAGGCAGCTTTCATTAATCTTCTTGCCATCTTTTTTAACTAGTCATGCAGAACCGCTCGATAGCGAGACATATAATGGGGAGGCCCTGTGCCTATTACCAGGTTAACACTCTGTTAAGCCCCAGTGCAACAATGGAATAAGAATTTAAAGGAAATCTTAAGCTGCAGGGTGCAAAGCAGGCAATTAAATTACAAACTGAAGTTATGAAATGTACTCCGTGACCTAGAGGACACCTTTGTTTAGACTACCTTAATATTAAGGATATTTTGACCTAGCAATTGAGGTGGATCTGCTTTATTAACACAAAAAAGTAGAAAAAGGATCACAGAAGATTATTCTTGAGTGTTTTGAGTACATGATCAATTAAATTGCACTAATTCTGCAGCTATCACAGAACCCTGCCCTGGCCAGCTCCCCACTCCTGCCCAGCACCAATCCTGTCCAGGAAAGGATCAACCAACACTGCTGTGCCTGGTCCACTGGGCACTTTGTAAAGAGGCAGTGGTCAGTGACACTTAAGTTCCTCCCTTGTCCAAGTAATGTAAGAGACATTAACAGAATCAGATTTCCTTTAAATTACACTATTGCAAAGGGATATAATTGTATTAAGTGTATTATGTTGCTTCCTTAAGAATTTATATTATGTACACTTAATTGAGATACAGAGCTCTTTTCAGCTATAAAAATGACAACTACTTTATTAAGGCTTAAATCTTATTTCTCAGTGATAGGATGCTTCCTTTCAAGACTCAAAACATTCAGAATCTCTCGTGATAATCAGACTGAACCTGGTTTAAGCAAGCTGTTTATATACAGTGTTTTCAGGTTCTAATGGCATTTGATCGAGCCAGCAGGGCCATTACCTCTTCCCTCTGTCTAAATTCAGGGAGTCTGATTTAATTTACAAATAAAAATTCAAATGCTGACCCAGGCCTACTACAAGGACAAACAAAAATCATCAGCCATTCCTGCCTACAATGCCCATGCTAATGGCAAATTAGATGCCAAAGCTTTCTGTTTTCATTTTCTGTTTCCACTGATCACAGCTCCAGGTTCTGGGAACTCACAGCACAGGAAAGCTGCAGCCCCAGCCAGAACCACCCCAAGTGCCTCTGTAAATATTCAGAACATGTCCTCTCTGTAGTTGTTGAGTCCTTTAACACTCACACAAGTACCGCTGCATTAATCTGTCTTTTCAGAGAAAACTCACAGAAGATAAGCAGGAGGCTCTTTACTATTTGCTACACAATTTCTGTTTTTACATTTCTGCAGAAAAGTGCCCGTAAACACTCTGAAACCTCCCTGATCTGCAGCAAGAGCTCACGGATATTAAACTGTGTTAATCACCAGGTTCAGAGGAACAATCGCTGCAGAAAGCTCCAGCTGTGCTGATCACAGCCACCACACTCCCCTCCCAACATCCCTCACTAAAACCTAAGGCTCCTCCGAACCTTTCACCCTCTGCAGAGTGCCAGGGGTCAGCCTGGCAGAGCAGCACCCAGGGGTTCCCAGCAGTGCAGTAACACATCCGTGGCATTTACACCTGGTGTAACTGTACAAGTGGTGTCACACGTGTGGAACACTTCTAAAATATGAGATGGAGCATGTTAGTGTTACAAGAGATAAAAACATGAAAACAAAATATATTGCAGAACTCAAAGACCTTATCTTCACTCAGCCTCTCTTTCTTTGCAATAATTCATTCAAGCAAGATCCGGAAATAATTTTTGATGTAAACTTTGCAACAAACATCTATCACTATGCTGATAAAAATCACAGACAAAACTTGTGAAATACAGTGAGTTTCATTCCTTTATGCTACTAAAATAACTTTTTTCCATTTAAAATTCAAGAGATACTGATCTGCTGTTAAGAGTTCTCCAAAATGTATCATCCTGAGATGTCACACTAAAAGTCTCTTCTACTGGCCAAAAATAATGACTCTTGGAACATCCTTAGTGAACTGGGAAGAGGTCAGCAGATTTCAGGGGGGAATTATTTTCTCCTTTTGGAATAATACTGAACACTTATTTAATGGGAAAAGTTTCTGATGGACACACAAAAATAGGTAAATTAAACCCCTTGGTATCACACAAAGGTTGCCTGTGTCATAACCTCTCCCAAGTGACCACAATTCTTCACTCAACAGTCTCCACATGAAGGAACTGCCCAGCTGCTTTGGGACTCGATTTGGAGACTGAAATTATGTCCCTTATTTGCCCCTGGGATGGCAGGATTTGGGTACAAGCACCATTTCCTACAGCAGCTGCTGGCAGGGGGGCTGGGGAGCCACATGCCCTGCAGGACACAGCTCTGGAAGTGTCTGGGGGCAGCTCAAAGGTCTCAGACTGTTGTGCTGATGGGAGCATGAGCTGGAAACCTTGGGTGTCAAGGCTGGCTTTTCAGACACAATCCCATTCAGAGAGTTGCATTTGAAATGAAATGTAGCTACAAACCCAGAGGTGTCAGTACACCTGCAAGCACAAAACTGCACCTTCTACTCTAAAGGCAACTGTTACAGTTTGGGCTGCTGGGACCTTAGAGACAACTCTCCCTGGGATCATGACTTCCCAAGGACCATGAGATCTTGCTGGAGAGACCGAAAAGGAAGACAATGACTAGACTATGAACATGGTAGTAGGAAGGGGTAATGAAGGGGAGAAGGATATAGTTCAATAATTGCTGATAAAATCTGTGGCAGCCATAAATTTACTCTTCCAAGAGAATTCAACAGATCATTACCTCTGTAAATATGTATCACATAATTCTCCCTCTCTGTCACCTTGCAGATAAGTACTTAATACTGAGCATCCCTACCCTGCAAAAGCACAGGTGTCATAAAATCCACCTGAGGTTTTGAACCACAGCTACTTTTTGAAAGTAGACAGTTACATTCAGGCACCACTGGGAGACATTGCTCAGCTCCCCAGGGACCATCCTGTGCTTCTGAGAACAAGCTTCACAGATACAGACTCTCATTACTCCACTGATACAACAAGCAAAAGCACTGGGCTTTTGAAGTGGCACTCTGAACTTCCCAGACTGTGACCTCTTGCTGACTGCAGCCTGAGCTGGGTGTTTTCTGGTAATTCTGTGGGATAGTGTGCTATGGGGCCACAGACCAGCCAGGCACAACCAGGGCACAGTGCTGAGAGCAGCTACTGACAGTGTGCAAGAAACACTTGTAATGATGCCATTAGCTGTGAGCAGCATTAAAAAGATACTCATAAAATGTGTATTTGTTTATGTTGTGTTCTCTGTAACAGAATCAAGTGAGATTAAAAACATCCTATAATGAATAAAATGCACCTATAGAAAGAAAAGGACATGGCAGTAATAATTCTTTGGACACCTAGCACATACAGGGAGAGAAGAGAGAGAACATAAATAAAAAGGACTACTCACTTGGGCTTTTTTCTTCCGCAAGGTCACAGGCACAGAGGAGTTCAGAATCGATTGAAATGGGTTTCTGCTTAATCCAAAACTTAGTGCTGGCCTTCTGATTAGTAACAGGGTCTATCTCTACCTTGTCTCCAGAAATACCTGAGATGAGAAAGAATGGAGAGCCACAACAGTGATCTGTTTAAGTGATTTCATATCAGCCATTTGACACACTTTATAAATCTTAAATGGGATGAAAGCATATTGCCCTTTTGGGCTTTTTGAAAGCACAAGAGCTTTTGAAACCAAAAGCAAACGGTTATCAAGCTGCATTGATAATCTGTATTCTATTCTCCTGCATAAGTATATCAACAAGGAAGAAACATCACAGAAAAAATTCTTCTCAGCACATACAGAGCTCTTCTGGAAGGCGTAGCTACATAAGTGGCAGGATTTATAAAAAGTACTGCTATTTTTCAGCCCCCACTGCTGTAGGTAGCAGCCACTATCACACAGGGTCCCTGCCCTGTCTCCCACCCAGCACACATCATGTCGCTGCGTGAGGACAACACCCACTTCTGGCACTACAGAAATGCTCTTTGCACTACCCAGGTTCTCATAAACAAAAACCTCTTGTCCCAGAGCCCCTGGGTGCTTTTACACTGCTGGGATTTTGAAGCCAGTTCTGATCTGTGCTTTGGGAGCAGGATGAGGATGCATGTGGAGCCTGACCGGGCATGAAGCTGTCACGCACTGATCTCATGGCAGAGCTCTAGTGATCTGGAGCAGACCACCCCTTGCCACCCTCCAGGTGCTCCTCCCCAGCGGTGCCAGGGCAGCAGGAGGTGCCCAGGACACTCACTGTCACCTCCAGCCATCTCATCACTGCGCTGCGGAGCCGGAGCCTCGCGCCACCACCCCGGTGAACAGCAGCTCATTGTTCAGCAGCTGTTGATGTGACTGAACAAGCTTCCCAGTGTGTTTTTTACATCAAGGCATGTGGAGCCTTAAAAATAATTACATTTCTTCAGCCATGAGTTATAGGCAAAGCTCACGAGAAAGCGACAAAAGGAAGCAATGGAGGAAAAAAGTATTTAAACATCATTTAACTCCTGCATCTCTGAAAAACCAGCAGAGATAACCTCTTCTCTCTTGAGGGTTCGGGCTGTGCTGCTTTCAAATGCATTATGCCTGGCTCATCTACAGCACAGGAAAACCTAAAGGACCTGAGGATAAAACTTTAAAAAAGATATGACAAAATAAAAGATGCCACACACATAACATCTCTCCCAAGCCCTCCAAAATTAACTCAGTATTTCTTACAGTCTGGTCCTAGCTTGCAGAATTTGCAAACCACATTCGTTTGTATTTTCTGCAACTCTCAAATCAAAGCATGCAGACACCCACGGGGGGCTCCCCCTTGCAGCCCTGTCCACTAACACAAAGTTACCTCCACCCTAACCCTGCTGCCATGAGAGTCTGTAATAACATCACCAACCCCCTCCCCCTGCTATTAGTCTAGGAATGTGCAGTGTCATTAAACATACGTCACATCAGAGAGATCACATTTCAATTAAGCATTGTATCAAGAGTCCAATTAACACAAGGACTGCTAGAACTAGGTAATTGGAGCAGGCTGGTGCAGTATCTGGAGCCCATTTTGTTTTGTAATTTAATTTTGGACAGATTATTTAAAATAAGTGTTGTTATTTCAATGCAATTGTTCATTATTCAAAATTGCATTTTCTGTAGCTTAAGGAAAACATGCAAAGTTGATGGGTAAGTTCTTATTTACTCACTGAAAAAAGTCCAGGCAAATACTAAAAATAAGGGTGCAAATTCCTTGTGTGAGAGTGTTATTTCTCATCCCTTCCTCTGAAAATGTTACCCCTGAAATATCCCTTAAATATTTTCACTGTATGGTCCTGCAACTTCAGAATTCACAGTCAGTCAATATTGTTAAGGCACCTTGTTAATTTGATAGGATTTGTCAGGTAACTCCACTGGAAAATTATATAAAACTGTTCCAGATGAACAAATGATAGTGACATGAATTAAAGTGATAGAACAATAGTGGAATATAAACCAGAAATGACACCCAAAGTGGCTGTTGATTTATTGCCATCCTGAGTTTGGTTCTGGGCTTCCATGTATATTAGTGCTACAAATCTGGGTCCATTTAGCAGAGAGATGCTCATACATACATCACCAGCTCCTGCTCCAAGCCAAGGTCACTCCCCATTGCATCAATCTTTTCAGCAGAGGCTACTTCACCAAGCATGGATTTTGTAACCATCTCGGATGTAACAGACTTCCTCCTCTTTCATCTTTTTTTTTATCATGTAAAATACACTTTAACTTCTATTATTTTTATCTGCAAATTGTTGCTGTACACTTCATCCATTATTTCTGTATCTCGACATCACTGGCTTAAGCTCACACGCATCCAAAGAGCACATTGACAAAGAATGTTGTCTTTTCTGTGTTATTGTTCTCACAATCTGAATGTGTTGAAACCTAAAATCAAAACAGTATTATGTATTTGGCTTCTGCAGTCTCTGTATCACAGCACAAATTAGTCATACTCAAAAAATTGAGTAAAAAAGCAGCTTATACTATTTTCTTAATTCATTCCTTTTCTCAAAAGAAATGTCATGGATGTATTAGTCCAGTAACAGTGTTCTGTTCTTGCTTCCTTTGTTGGGGTCTGCAACTGCCCCCCCTTTTCTGAAATACTTGCCAGCAGTCATTTTCCAAGACAATATGCTGCTTTTAGTTTTGCTCATGTGCTGTACAAGCAAATGTGTCTTATGATGAAATCTGTAGATTGTAAAACTGTTGAGAGCAGTACTGTATGTGCATTACACTGCATATGAGCTAAAACATAAAGCCCCAGACCTTAAACTGCTCTGGCTAAAGCTTTCCACTGTCATAAAACCATCAGTCAAAAGGTGGCCCTTCCTCCCAGGGTCACTTATGTATTGCTTTTTACTACAGAAAAACTACTCACAGTGTAGAGAAGATTGAGTTTACTCCAATATTTTCAGAAAATCTTGCCTCGGACTCAGAGACCAGGCATCCAAAACCCTAAAACTTCCAGAATGTACCAGTATGCACTCAGTAGTTCACAAACACAGCTCAGTATTGTGGAGGAGCAACAGAATGACCATGGATTCTCAGTGTCCTCTAGAAAAAATGTCCCTTTCCTATAGCTTCTACCCAGAACTGGAGACACAAAAATGCTGCAGAGAAAAGTCTTGTAACTGGTCATCACTCAGCTGACATGGAGCAGCTCTCAACCAGAGCTCCAGATGAGAAGTGAAAAACAATTAGATGCCATTTTTTCCATTTCAGACCATACAGAGCAGTCTGAGCTGAAGAAGATGAACACATAGCACTCAGCAGACCAGCAGTGCTTATTTTACCAGCAATGCTCCTTAAGTACCTGAAAATAATTCAGGAGAAACCCCAGCAACATACAATTATTTTGACTTTATTTAAAGGTTTGATGCTCTACAGTTACCCAAACTCTGAATACCCAACTGGGGTTTACTTTGATTTTTTAAAATATTATTAGATTATAAAAATCACACAGTCACTGTAGTGCCATCAAAGTATCCACGATCACAGATTGTTATAAAATGGAAATTTTATGGTCCTTACAGTACTGGACAGGGTCAGCTCCTTCTCTGCTATACAAGTTAAGCCATTTGTTTCATTTAACAGCTTTTCTCCCTTAACCATTTATCTTTAGTGATCTGTCATGACCTTTTCAAGCTCTTATTTCTGACACTTCGCAGATACAGTGAGTCAAACCTCACTGGAAGCAAACTATCACACCCAGATAGTTTGCTCAAAAGCAGAAAATGTGCCCAGGACTGGCCTGCTTCAGCACCATCAGATAAATCCTTCCTTAACAAGACAGTTCAAAATAAACTCAGAAAGCTTCTCCTGTAAAAATTTTAGACATATACTTCTATGTGTGCTTAAGAATGGTAGAAGGAAGAGGCAGAAGTGACCATAATACAGGAACTAGTATAGTTTACATTAAACAATTCTGCTGAATTGTACAGAATAAATGCATTTTGTAAACATGGCAGCACTTAATACTCTACTGCTGAATCATTTCTTCATGGAAGGTATTTGCAGGAATGTCACAGGTCACCTAGCAATGCATCATTAATCAAATTTTCACAATTTAAACACAAAGATAAAAAGCCATTCAATCATTTTAAAACAGTAATGGGGCTTTTATAATTCAAGATTCTGTCATCCCTTGGCCTCCAGGTTTTCAAAAGCATTCAGAAAGCTAATAAGGACAATATGAAACCTTTAGAGAACGCTAGTTTTATTTTGTTCCACGTCAAATCTCTATTTGGTTGTTGAAATCTTTCAGTCTCAGAAAAGGAAAAACTTAATCATTCCTAATTTTGCATAGCCTCACTTAAAAATAACAAAACAGTTGGCAAGAAGCTTTCCATTAGGAAGCCTAGATTAAAAAAACAGATAGGAGGTCATTATATAATGGCCTTCTTTCAGCAGAAACATGTGCTGGCTGATTGTGGAGAATAAAAATACTTAAATATTTTCAACTGAAAGCAATTTTTTTAACTGCTGAAATGCTAGCAATGCTTTCAAGCGATGTGCTCCACAATAAAACAGACAATATGATAATGACTGCTTTAAAAACACCCAAGATGGACAGTTTGCTGTTACAGATGGCCAAAGGTTTGAACCGTTCCATTTTCCGGAGCGTTACAGTAGGGATTGATTTACCTAACTGAACATCAGTGGTGAATCGAAGCCTATGGATCATGCTGACTTTGAAGGACTTGTAATGGTGGCTACTGAGCATGTCCTGAACTGTAGCTATATCGATCTGAGGGTCCTCCTCTGAGATCTCTTCTCCTCTTGAACCTGAAAAACAAACAAGCCAACAATAATGAATGAGAGCTTTAAAATGCGGGATATGAATTGTGTGGGCACAGCTGGGACACCTGCAGCTGCAGGTGCCTTTTTAAAAAGAGCAAAATGCTTGAGTCCATCTTGCCACAGGAGGAAATCCTCACCCTCCATCCTAAGGCACCATCAGCAGTTCCTTCAGGACATTGCAGCACAATCGCATTCCCACACCAAGAGCAGAGCCACCTCCCACAGCAGCAGATCCTCCTGTGCCACTGACACCCCTGGAGTGCAGCAGGTGGAATCCCCTGGGATGTCCCCAGCCTGTCCCCTGGGAGGGAGTAGGGTGTGAGGTTGACCCCAGTGGGTGCTGCCCTCAATATCTGCACTAGCTCAGTTTACAGTGTCCCCTGCAGTGGGACAACAACGCGGCCACTCTGGTCAGAGCCCTGCAGTAACAAAGCTGAGCTTTATTTACTGATTAGTATTCTCATTACTACTCCAGGTACCAGCTTTATGAAAGGTAACATCTCATTAAGCCAAAATGTCAATTACTGAAAAATATAACGCACTTTAAAGATTTTTTACATTTTATGACATTGGATTAACACCAATTTAAACATTACTATAATGCAATATATAATTTTGCAGAGTAATTTCTATGCCAGCTGCTAATAAAGCATCACAGCTCTAAATGATCATTCAGATTCTGTTAGATAAAGTGGTATAAATATGTTGGAAAACTGATTTAGCTTCTTACAGAAGATACAGAAGAATGACACATTTTGTTTAATATCCTAGCTAATGCAGTCCTAAAAGCCGAATCAACTGCCAGTTCAGAGTGCTAAATTTGCTGCAGGAGATTAATGAAAACTTTACATTTTTCTGAAATTTTAATAATGGGAAGATGAGATGATGGAATTTTAGTACGGGTTTTAAAGATCTAGCAAAGCAGGCTAAGAACTTGCCAGATATTTTTTTATTAATTTTGTTCAAGACTTGCAGAGCTGGAGCAGGGGATGCACACCCTGCTCCAGGACCTCAGCTCACAGGGAAGCTGTGGTGGGTTTCCATGCTTGGGCCAGGTCAACATGGGGATGGTTTGCCAGGAAAGGCCACAGCTCCCAGGGGTGCAAAACTCCAGCCCTTGTCTCAGACACCCTGTTCCTCTGGGCTGAAAGTATTCCCCTTCCTGTTAATTGAGCTGCAAATGACACTGCTTATGAAGCATATTGAAGCAAAGACAGCATTTGCTGTTAAATGAGTAAAAATTTGTGTTGAAAGCATCTGTCTACAAGATTCACTTTTGTATCCATGCACCTCCCAGGCTGTCTGTGGAGAGAGCAATGCCCAGCATGGGCTCCAAGCAGAGGGCTGGGGATGAGGGGGTAGTGAAGGGTTAACACACCGATGGGGCTGAGCCATTCGACTTTAAAGATTTCAAGAAATCAAATGAAACAGTCTACATGTGAATTTATGCAGAGCCATCTTAACACTGCAACCACTCCATGCTCCAGAATGACAAGATAAATTGTAATGGCTCCTTCAGAGACATTACAATGTATTTTGTCAAAGACCCCTGTGTTAATGTCTCTATACTATGGATTATCATAATGTATCATGTCAAACCCTCATGCTGCAGTACTTCAAAGATACACTGAGATATGTCAAACTTTTTGGTGCACTTAAAAGCATCTGGAAACACTGTGGTATGGCGGTGCCTGACAGTGGGGCAGGATGGTGGCAGCAGTCCTGCCCTCAGAGCAGCCTGGGACCCTCCTCCACCAATGGACACTGGTGAGATGCCACCATGGCACACCATACTGGGTTGAGATTCAGAACTGCAATTTATCAACCTTCTTCCAGCATCTCCTGCAAAATGTTCTTAAAACACTTCACAAGACCAAGCCTGGCCCAACCCTGCCGTCCTGCTTCCCGTTTTCCCCTCGCTGCCCCCCCAGCCACATGGAACTACGGGCAAGGGGGACACAGCACACTGACCTTACATGGCTGCTACCAACCTCAGCTGCTTGTTCTTTCACACGCCCAACTAAAAAGTATTAGAAAGGAAATCAGCAGCCTGCCAGATCATACCCAGGAGAAAAAAACCTGTCAGTGTAACTACAATTGTGAGCACCTTCTCAGTGTCTGCACTGCAGGAGCACTGACTGCAGTGGATGGAGCAGCCCAGCAGTGGATGGAGCAGCCCAGCAGTGGGATTCTACTCTGGAAGCCTCTCAGATCCTCCACTTACTCATATCCTCTGCCTACTTTGTTTTACGAAGCTTTGTGAATGGATTCAGGTTTACAGAATCTCCGCAGTTGCTGCTCTTGGGAGAGCAGCCAGAAACTCCACCATCAAAACAGATCATCTGTCTAAAGATGGCAAGACATGCAGACCCCTGGGGGAGCACTGGATAATAGCAGTAATATCAGTAACAACGGAGAGAAATGCCCTGCAGGGAAAAACCTGAGTGCAGAACTTGGCATATTGCTCTTAGCCTGCAGCTCGTGAGGATGCCTGCGAGGCCGCCGGCACGCTGAGCCAGGGAAGAGCCGTCCCCACCAGCTGATTGGGGGAAAAAGCATAAAAATATTTTCCACATGCAAGCAGCTGTGAATAAACCTGTCAAATATTTACAGGGCTGTCAGGGTATTTGTAATGGAGATCACAGTGTGGCTTTTGAATGTAAAAGCTTCTGCTTGGGAAGACAATCAAGTGAAGTGGATGCTCCAGGTCTGCTATTCAGCCCAAGAGCAGACCTAGGAAAGAGCTCTGCCTAGGAGAAACAGAGTTCTGCTCCAGAAACAAGCTCCTTTACATAACCACACAGGCACTTGCTTTGCAATGACCTAGCTTTTCCTTGTAGTCTACTTAAATAAAGATGACTTAAACTTTAGGAAAAGCTAAAATAGCCAGAGTCAGGTGTGAGAGAGACAAGGCATGAGATAAAAACCTGCATGAAGGGCAAAGCACAGCTGTGAGAGAGGCATTTCCCTTAGCCCAGGACAGGGGCTTAATAAGTGGAGAAGTAGGGCAGGAAAATCCAGAGCAGGAAAGGAACATCTGAGAGGAAGCCTGTGCTTCTGCCTCACCATCCCAGAGCTCTCCACCTGCTCAGGCTGCTTGTGCAGCAAAACCATACAAACCATTAACCACAGCTTCCTACCTTAAGCAAAAAACAGTGGTGTTTTCTGCCCACAGAAACTGAATAAAAAGCAAAAATGATATAAAGGGCTACTCTTTAAGCCATCCCCTGTGGTGAAGCACGACAGTGTTCACAGGTCAGCCACTACACTGGTTTGCAGCTTCTCCATTTGATGATCACTGGGGAACTGACGTTCTGAAAACAACAGTTGAAGATCTTTACTCTCTTGTTGGGTCCTTTTGTTTGGTTTTGCTGTTTTCATTTGGTTGAGTTTTGTTTTTAAACCAGGTTCAGTACAAAGGTAGTATTTTTGTTTAAGTACTTGAACTACTAGGAAATATTACTATGAAATACAGTTATGTTTGTAACTGTCCAATTTTCACATGAGACAAACAATAACAAAACAACAGGCACTGGAAGCACGAGTCTGAAAATAAGTTAGAAGCTAAACCAAGAAGCCTTATCCAAAAGGAACTCCTGTAAGCACTTGAGGACATATAGAAATATCAGAATATTGAGGTGCCATATGTAGCTAATTCAAGGGTAAGTGAACCTGTATTTCCTCAATAAAACAACAAAATATAAAGTTAACTGCATTGCAAAAATGTCGCTTATTACTTTAATGTACTAGTATATTGCTTAATGAAAATTTTTAATTGTAATACAATTAATTACACACACAGAGTCCCCAATTACATTTTCCAATAAGACATTGCTTTGGTACAGGTCTAAAGGCACTAAACCAATTTTAATATATTAAGACCAATTTCCCTTGCATACTAATTACTATCTAATGATAAAATGAGGAGGAACTTTCTAGAAGTAAGAATAAAACTAAATTAGCCATGAACAGTTTGCTACTACACATAAAAGCATTTCACATTACAAAGTGCAGGCTTTTAGTTTAAAGATAAATTTTAGTATGAGTTAAAAAGTTCTGCACACTGGAAACAGTTTATTAGTTTGAATGCTATTAGTAATGCTAGATAGATAGGTGCTTCTCCATACATATTTCTTAATAATGGGGAAGTTTTCTTTTTCATTTAATACCCTGAAATACAAACTTTCTATCTGCCCAGAGGAAACTGGCAGCTATTTTACTAGCAGATGTTTGGCATCATACATATATATACATGTATATACATGTATATATACACATATATATTTATATATATATAAATATATATATATTTATAAATTAATATGAGGCTACAAAGAGTGCATTTAACAATAATAGCTGTTATAACAGAGTTTTTCCTGATTGGCACATCTAAGCTGAAATATTTTAAATCAGACCAAAATGCAAATCTATTTTCAATCTATTATTTTATTAATAGTGCAAAACAGTCAATATTCTATTCTAATGCCATGGCAAAAGACAGCTCCTTAAGCAGTACAAAATCCAATTTCTTCATGTGTACTGGGGGATCCAGGCCATGCACAATGCATGAATTATGACTGATCTTGTATACTGTATTGTCCTTGAATATTTTTCCATGTAGTTAATTGTAGGGGTGTTTTTACGCTACATGTCCAAGCAGCAACACTGGAATATCACTTCAAATTCACCCTTATTTTGGGGGGAGAAACTATAATCAGAGGATTTCTCCTGCATTTAATCTTGGAATCAATTCAGAAAACACTCAGAACAGCATGGCAGAAAAGACACAGAATTAATGTAAGCATTTATTGTTTGCCTAGACTGCTGTCATCCTTGAGCAAACTAAACCCAGTGCCTTGAACTCTATTGAGGCCAAGTGTCTGTTCTGCCTTCACTTTTCTTGAGTTCCAGGTGCTGGCTGACAAACCCAAGAGCCATGAAGGGGACCAGAAGCCACCACCTACCAACTGGAAGCTCAGGGAAGCCCTCCAGGTCCAGCCCCAGGCCACACGGGGAAATCACATCCTATGGTAAGGTCACAGCCTTAGATGGGCACCATGATTTCCCTAAGGATTTTTGACTGGACAACCTCAGGGATCTATCCTGCACCTCCACTCCTGCAGAGCAGTTTGTTTTTGTGTCCCTTCACGCAGAGTGAAGAGGAGCTGTTGCTGCACAACGAAAAGGAAAGGGAAAAGTGTTTCCTCCGCATTATGACTGGTGTTTATTTTGAGACAAGGCCTCTGAGGTTCTCCTGGAGCGTTTGCTACTGACGCAGAGTAGACCTAATGTCTCTGCTAAAGCACTTACAAACTTGTGACAGATTTACTAGAGTAAACTGAGAGCATGACTGCTGGAAAAAATGAAGGACGGACCAAAATGCTACAGAGAACAAACACAATCAATGCTAAATGTCTTTTTTTTTTAATTTCATATAATATCTCAAAGAAACAAATCAGAAACAATATTAGGACATTAATACAGTAGCAGAATAAAAATTTTGAGCATAACTGGAGAGTAGATCATTTGTCTAGGACTTTAAAAATCTTCAAACTGCTCTAGTTATATCTGCATGGTTAATTTCTTTAAATTTTATTAGGACAAAACCAGTGCCTCTAACAGCCACATGATGTGGCCAAATATACTGCAGACCAATCACTTCCTCACTAAGTATTGACTGCAACGAAAAAGTTTCATATTCCCCAGTGGTTTTAAGCATTGGCCATAACTTTACAGCGCAGAGTTTAACAGATAAAGATTAATCATGAAGTGATAAGCAGGATGCAGACTATTCACTAGAAGGTATGAAATCCATCATTTCCTTCTGGAATATTGTTTTGGCACAACTGAGAAGTGCCTCAGGAAGAAAGTTGTGTCAAAACTTATGCCCAGACAGTACAGCTTGTATTCCAAAATACATAACTTATGTGAGTTTAAGCAATTTACAAGAGCAAAAGTGAAAAGGGGAAACATACTGTTCTCCCCGGACAAGCAGAATTCCAAAGTGCTCTGGCTCTCTCAAGGTACAGTCTAAATCTACTGGGACATTAGGTTCACTCTGCTTCTCCAAGCCGATACTGAGGACCTGAAACATAAAGTAACTTGTAAACTCATCTGTTTTCTAACAAAGTGATGGCTTATCACGTTCAACTAACATGAGATTACTCATGGCCTAGACGTAAGGCAGGCAGGTGTTCATGGTTCAAGCTTGTTGCAAAGAGAAGGCCCTGTTACAAGGTGGGAGGATGTTTTGCAAGGAAACAACATATCCCAAGTCATTCTTCAGGCTGCTCAACACTGCTGTGTTATCCCTGTGCTAGATGAGCCTGTATTACACACTAACACTGACTGCAAGATGGGACTATCACCTCTCATAAGAAATATGTACTCAGACCTTGGTGTGCATCACATTGTATTGTCTGGGCATCAATCCTGATATGCAGAACCCCCATGTGTTTGCTTCCCTCACCTCTGCCAGGCTGGACCTGCCTGGGACTGGAAAAGACTGCTTCTTGAGAGTGGGCTCACTCACACCCTGCAAGCAGCAGGGGAACAACCCAGGGTGGGCAGGGAAGGATGAGAAGCTTCGGTGGGGTCTGCATGGAGAAATGGTAAGGAAAGCAGCCCTTCTTTTTATGAACTGCACTTTGTTGTGAAAACACCCAATTGGCTTTCTACCCTTGCTGTGATGCATTCTCACCCACTGCAGCTGTGCAGCACAGGTGAGGATCCCTTGCCGCAGCAGCCATGGGCAGGGGTTGCCAGGCCAGCTCCAGACCAGGCACACGGTACATGCCTTAACTGGAACAAAAAAAGAACACAATTCCACATGGAACCCCATAAGTCAGCTGCAGGGCCCTGAGAGGGGTGATCTGGGAGAATCAGATTCCTGTGGGACCCTGGCCAAAGCAAAGCCTCTTCTGAAGCTGGAGCTGGTGGGAGCAGAGGCAGCCCTGTCCTCACTGCACCCCAGGGCGGATGCCTGCCCTTCCCGTTCAACCACCTGAGAGCCAAAATGTACACAAAGTTTCACCCAGATGTGTGTATTTCTGTATAATCTGGTAAAATAATGCTAACAGGACACCTGAAACAAAGCTAAGTGATGCAAAAGCACCTTTAAGCAAGGTCTTAATGCAGCAAACATAACTAGAACTAAAATAATTGAAAACTATTCTGTCTTTATCAGTACTTAAATATTTCTGAATGTTTCCTGACTTTGAATTATGAGAGTATATGATGAAATATTTAAAACATATAAAAAAATAAGTATTTTAGCCTCAGATGGCAAGCCTAAGAAATGGAATTTGTTAGCCAATTAATTTTAAATTTACTACAGCAGAATTTCAATTACAGCTGCTCATTCTGTCTCCCCAGAAGCCATGCGAAGCGCTCACTGCGCGGCCCAGGCATGTTCTGCTCCTGAAGTGGAAGGTTACTTCTTCATAAAATGGAGCTCCCTCATTCCAGTGCCACTGGGAGCAGGGGCAGGTCTGGGCTGTTTGCAG
Organism: Calypte anna; assembly: GCF_003957555.1. Lineage (NCBI taxonomy): Eukaryota > Metazoa > Chordata > Aves > Apodiformes > Trochilidae > Calypte > Calypte anna. Next base: position 6,569,229 of record NC_044262.1, on the reverse strand, counting down.
CCCCAGAAGGAGCAGGACTCGTGGTGGCACCTGGGGCTGCTCCAAGGGATTGCACAGCAAAGCCCACTGAGGAGCAGCAGAGACATCTCCTACCAGCACAAAAACAAAAGGCAAATACAAACAGCACCAGTGTTCCTCCTCTCCCAGCGACTGGAAATGTGATTAAAAATTTAAAATTAAATAAACAGAGGCCTGGCTTGTTAGGCAGAAGCAAAATATACTGAATTGAAACAAATATCAAAGTGGTAAATCAATTTTTGTGTTTAGAAACTGGCATAGGTTTAAAAACAGAATCAGTGACAGTAAAACCTATTTGCTTTGTCTGTTCATGAGAAGGACCTTCCAGAGATGCTTTTAAGCATACAGCCCCACTATGGCACCTCTATTTGCACCACTTTCTTTCCTTTGCTCAGTACTGCTGGAGCTGCTGTGGGGTCTGGGACAATTCCTGTGCTTCCCAGACAGCAGGATGGGGCAGAAGGACAGACACCAGCACTACCAAAGCCTTAAAATTATCAGAGAATTAGATACACGTGAAAACAAGGGGACAAGGTCAAACACAGAAGCTTGGAAGTGGTTTACCACCCCCTGCATGGATCTGACCCCACCAGCTGGATTCATGCAAAAGAACAACATCACCCATCATGGAAACAACCCTCACGCTGCTCAGCAAGCTTCCTACCATCCTGCAGAGGGCCATCAGCAGTTCCATCCCCCAGCACCACCACTGAGATGCCAAGGGATGATTTTTATCTGGAGAACTTGAGGATTATCAGGTAAATTGTTCTATGCAGTTTGTGTCAAGACTGTATTAAACATCTGCTAGTGAAGCAAGGAAACAGAGCTACTGGCCAGAAACCAAGGCAACCTTCCATACCAGGAACTCTAAAAGAGAAAGTACTAAGAAATTAACTCTTAAAAAGCATAAATGGATTTTTATAGAGTATCTGCTCTTAAAAATATCTTTAAAAAATCTGTACACATTTACATGACCTCTGCTTCACAGCAGATGAAAAATGTTAGGCTGATTCTATGGAGCTTTACTACCAGACTTCTCTCCGGGGTTCAAATGATGTCATTGCAGCAGAACTATGAGGTAATTTAACGTTGTCCTAAAACGATACCAGAACACTGCTCTGGGAATTTAAACCAAATTTCAAATGGTAATCCCAAAGATGGATTTTATGCATTTCTGTAATCTGATGCAAATGCTCCACACAGTTGTAAAACAAACCTCTTAATCCCTGGCAGGGAGCAGTCCTGGCCCATGACCCAGGCAGAGCTCTGGGCCGACGGCAGCTCTGGCATGTCCTGCACCCAGCAGCACCACAGAGCCCTGCTCACTGGAGCAAGGGGAGAGTAAATCATGTGTTTTATGTTCCACTGCTGAGCTGAGAGCAAGTACAACAAAATGGAGTGACCAGGGCAAAACACCCAAAGACAAAGCTAATGGATACAAACCTCTATTCTAGCTCTGTAATTCTGTCACAAATACTTGGAGAGAGAGAACCTGTTGCTGGGTGAAAGTAAGCAGGGCTGGTGAAACAAGTGTTCAAGTGTCTGGAGAGGAAGGAGGGAACCAAGGCAGCAGCCTCAGAGGAGCCACAAAAACAGTAAAGTGGTTATACCTTCAGGAGAATCCTTTTTGTTCAAAAACAAGCAGAGCTTTGTTGGGGGTCCAAGAGGACCCAGCTGGTCACTCCACTCCTTGAGGTGATCCTCCACAACACCTCCCTCCTGCTAAAATCCCCATTTAACCATCCACACTGCTGTTCCTGCCTGCAGGTGTTCCTTGTACTTCATTATTTCAAGATAACCCTTTAAACAGAGGAAGGTTTACCAGGAAATAAACAACAAAACAAGCCCCAGTGTTATATCCCCAGCTTTCCTACAGCCAACACAAAAGTGCAGCAGGAAGAATCCCACCACATAATCAAATTAAGCAGCTCTCTTACAAAAGGTGAATGGCCATCCACATAGCAACAAACCAATTCTGTTGCCATTTAAGCTGCAAAGCCTTCAGAATGGGGTTTTGAAAGCATGACCCATCAGTTCTAATTTTTAAAACTTATCCTTTCAGTCAAGACTAGAAAAAGGCCCATTCCAACTTTTATCTTCACTACAAAGTGCTGTTATCTTGGGCTGATGTCAGGAGCTCTATCTCTCTTTCTGCTGACAAGCAGAGACGAGAGAGATAAGACTGGGAACGAATCTCACTTCTCTGAGTAAATAAATAATCAATACTCATCTAAATGTAAATGAGAAAGTATCCCCCTCTGATAACAGGGCTCTTATCAAACAGCCAATTTTCTACAGACATTTGGCCTCAACCAAATCACCATCATTCAGCCCCAGCCTAATGGCTAAAAATCGTAACTAAATTGAACCGATCACCAGAGATCAACTAAGTTCAGCCATGGCTACTACAGGTTCAAATGTTTGGAATGCAATTTTTCCCCCATTAACTTTCAATAGCAATGAAGAATACCATGGCCAGGGGTTGAATCTGCACAGTAAACAAACACTAACACTTGAAAAGAGAAGGAGCCTTTAAACAAAACCCCAAACGAAAATCCCTGCAAACTAGGGTAAAATGAGAATTATAAAAACCTTACCTTGGTATTTAGTGTTTATGGAGTTTAAAAACCTAAACTAAAAAGACCAGTATAAACACAAAACCCCAGAAGGTTTGAAACTGCCCCTATGGTTCCACAGTGTTAGTCCCTGCAACAGAACACACCACCATGTCCTACAATCCCTGATCTTCACCTCCCTCTCAAAAGCTCCTCCAGCTCTTATAAAAGCCCCAGTGCCAGTTCTGCTGCCCTCATCTCTTTCTGCTCCATTTGTGGCCCATGCATTTGTTCAAAACAATTTGAACTTCTGATTTCCATAACACTGACCTGCAGAATTCTCTGCACTGTGAGAAAAATTCCTTTTGTCTCAGAAAGCCTTTGCCTACCCTTCTCTTTTGGAGCACACAGCTCTTGTCTCATGAACAGCTGGGAGCAAACCCTCACCACCCCTACACCACAGGCACTTGATGGACTTCTCTTGTGCCCAGTCATGTCTTTTCCAAACAAGAAAAGATCTCCTCTCTTTAGCATCTACTCTTCAGTTCACAAGTCTGATTCATTTTTGCACTCATCCATTTCTGTACCTTTTTATTTCTCTATTATCCTTTCTGAGACAAAATATAACAATTAAGATGTGGGTACATTGTGATTTATGGACTGGCACAACAATGCTCTCTGGTTTGTTCTCTGCTTCTTTCCTAATTTCTGATGTTCAATTTGTCTTTCTGACTGCTCCTAAGCACTGAGCTGAAGCATTCAGAGATCTACCCAGGACAACTCCAGATACTTTTCTTGACTGATGGAAGGTAATTAGAGCCCATCATTGTATACATATAGCTGCAGCTGCTTTTCACCACGTTTATTATTTTGCACTCATTGACACTGAATTCCCTCTCTCGTTTCATTGTCCTGTCACTCAGCATTGTGATACCTCTGCAGTGCTTCACAGCCAGCTTTTATTTGCACTATTCTTACTTCTTTTGTATCAACAGCACATTTTGTCACATCAGCATTCACATCCTTTTCCATGCCCCACATTAATAGAACAATGCAGGTTCTACCAGTTCCACTGGAACTCCACCAGTAACCTAGTTACTAATAAGGGAGGGCCATTATTCCTATTCTTTGTTTCCTGCCTTTTAATCAATTATTAATCCATGTGAGGATCCTCCTTCTCATCCTGTGACAGCTTAATTGCTTTATGAGCCTTTGTCAAATCTTTTTTGGAAATCTAAGCATGCTATATAAAACACATCATCCGTGTTCCAATGGTCTCTGACTTCCTCAAAGGCTGTTCACCCATTTCTGAGGCACAACCTGCTCTACAAAGCTGTGCTGATTTTTTCCTCAGTAAATTGCATTTGCCCATATGTCATCTATTAATTCTGCTCTTTGCAACGATTTAATTTTACAGTTTTGCAGTTGCCTGGTGAGGAAGCCAAGGTACGCTTGTTTGCATTGAACAGGGGTGGTCTTTGCCACCACTTACTCAAGAGAGCAGCAGATACAAGCAACAGCTTATACATCGTATTTAACAGCACAGCATCTTCTAATCTGACCTCTCCCAAATATCAGTAACCACTGCCTGTTCATGGTCTTTGTACCTGTTCATGGATTACTTTAAAAATTCACTCTCCTGGCACAGCTCCTCAGACAATTTCTACAGAAATGACCTCCAAACCCAAGACACACTGAGACCTTCCACAGAAAGGGGCACATGTGTCCCTGTTACTTCAGCAGATGAAGACCAGCCCCAGTGAACCAGCAAATGCCACCCCGTGAGCTATTAACCCACCTGAACATCCATGGAGATGAAGAACGTGGTATCTGGTCACCCAAAAGAGCCGTAGAAGTTTTCATGATTTCTGTAGGGCCAGACCCTATCCCTGCTGCACTGCCCTTGCTCACACTCCTGTACCTCTTGGGCTCCTGCCCTTCCTTCAGAGGGTTAAGGATAGCCAGGCAGCCACTGCCCACCAGCCATAGCAGGAGATGCCAGGAGACAGCACATAAGCACAAGTGAACACGAACTACACTCCAGGCTCTGCTCAGGTGCAGCAGTGAGACAGGAAACAGTCAAAAGAAAACAGCTGATAAACATTTAATGCTGTTGTCTGTGGTACTTTCCTATTTCAAGCTCCTGTTTTCACAAGGATATATGATTTATTGCTTCCCTGCTCCAACCCTAGGTTTTGAAAGTGTGATTTCTTTTGAGTTTAAACTATATTTATATTTATTTTTTTGTTATCACTTTTTTATTATTGCTATAGAAAATATTTGCTGGAAATATGTTGCAGCTATTACAAGGTCATAAAAGGAGGAGGTTTATGTATTTCTATCATTTCAAATAGTCTGTCAGAAAGTATCAGTCGTGCTAAGTGTAAGACTACTGGATTCCAGCTTTCCCTCTGCCAGCACATGGGCAGCATATGGGAGAATTAAAATAGCTCTGTGTGGTTGTTCCATGTGTGCTGGCTGGGAGGACATGGACTGAGGCATGGCCCAGTCCTGGGGGGATCCTCCTCAGGCAGCTGCCTAAGGGAGGCACCAGGGAGGACTGGACCTGGTTTCCCACCAATGTTGGACACTGACCTGGGGCTGGAAGATGAATTCTGGGAGCAGATTACAAACAAAAGCAGACTGGAGAAGGAGAGGGATGGATACACTGCAGAGAGCACCAAAACTGAGATCAGGGAGAGTTCTTAGGCCTCCTTCTGTAGAATTTTTAAAAAACATGACAGAAGGGGCAAGGATTCCATTGTGTGCTTGGCAGTGACAATAGAACAACAGAAAATATGTAAATAGTTTGAGAGGAAATAGCTGTAAAGCCAGAATGTTTACATCTCAAATCCTGCTGCTATGAGGACATCTTAAATCTGTTTACCCGTTATAAATCCCCAAAGTCCCTCAACACCTCTGAAGTGGAATAAAGATTTTATCATTACAAATGCAAATACTGGTTAATAAATAAAGATATTTAAACAGTGAAAGCAAACTTTTGAAATCATGCACAAGCTTGAGACTTTTTTTTGGTCCAATCTGTTTTTTCTTAAGTTGCACTGTTGTGACATTACTGAATTTTACATACAGTTATCTGCTGCACTCTGCAGAAATACAGATGGTTTTTGTAGAAATAAACAGTCATTTATATGAAACAATTGTAAAATAGTTTATGGAAACCAGTGGTGTAATGCATTCAAATAAATGCCAGGACTGGCTGATGGAGAGCCAAGGTGTTAAATCACACTGTTTAAGAATTCAGCTGTGGGAAACAGATAGTAAATCCAGAGTGACAGAATTTCCAGTGATGGCAAAGGTTTCTGACATCTAGTCCAGTACACAAAAACTACAGCAGTTCAAACCCATTTTACTTAACACTACCTTGACAGCCAGTGAAATTAAAGAATTTAGTCAAAAGCCCCTTGAAAAGAAACAAACACTTCATTTATGTATTGCTTTTTTGCAGAATAGAAAACATGCAGCGTAACCAGCACCAAACCAGCACTATTCACAGCAGTGCTCTATTTAATTGCTACTATAGACTTTTATTCTTTTTGCATTAGCAACCTATAGCTCTAAATAAAGCCAAAAAGAGAATGAAATCACCACGTTTGATCTATAATGTAATGCACCTATGGCAGAAATACTATATAAAGATAATTATTTTTTTAAATCTCAAATTTAAGAGAAATACTCTCCACTCTCCATCCCCTCCCTAAAAGACAGCACCAATGTAAGCACCTGCAGTCCTAGCTCAGAGCTGTCTACTCACTGCCCAGGATTATGAAGTGAGAAAGGTGCTTTCCCCTGGTTACAGACATGTAATCCAGAGACGGGTGGGTTTGGGGCTTCACAAAAGACCAGCAGGCCCAGATGGTCCCGTGAAAGTACCTGGTGTACCAGCAGTACCTTCTTTCTGATTGGATGAAATTAATAAAAAAGTCTTTGTCATCCAAACACTGAACTGTGGAATTTAAAATGTCACATAAATTACAGCTTTATTACCAATCTAGAAGAACCAATAAATGTATGATTTCAATACCAACAGCTCTAAAATAGACTCAGTTCAATATTTCATTTGTTTTTTTGAGGCCAGGCAAGAAAAACTTTGGTCTGTCATTGGGGCTGATGTCCAGAATCCTGTCAGCCCAAATGCACAGGACTATCGAGCTATTTCTATTCTGACAAACTCCCCACAAACTTTATTCCCGATGAGCTGTTCCACATACACCAACATCCCTGTCCCCTTTCATGTCAGTGTCTGCTCAGCATCAGCAGCTGGGGAGAAAGGGCTCACTGAAATCAATCATCACCACTGCACACCAGAGATGGAGTTTGTAGGCAGAGGGAAATCATTCCAAGCAGCCTCCATCACCCCCTCCCCACACGGAGGGGATCACGCTGCCCAACACCCATCCTGCCTAGGAAAATGTGGAGAACCTACAAATATTGATGCTATTTTTAATTTAATTTTTAATTTAAATCCTGCTAATATAAACAGTCTCATACAAGGCAAGGGAAACGAGGATTTCTGAAGTATCTCCAGGTAGTCATTCATAACTGGGGGCACAAGACTCGGCAGGGATGCTATAATTATGCAAAACAAAGCAGTGAAAGCCAAAGAAACTCAGAACTACCATTAAGCAGAAAAGCATGCATGTAAACACAAGGAAATACAAATTAATTGGCTTGTCATTGCCACAGATGATGGGGCTTCCATCTCTTTAAGAGTCAGAGCAAACATATGCATCGCCCACTCTAACATATTTACTTTTAAATTTAAACTCCTCAGTTAGCACCATTCAGGAACAGTATCAACCCTCAATGACAGTTTATTCCAATTGTCATTCATCTCTTAAAAGTGCTTTAATCACAGGGCTGTGGTTTTACAGAGTTTCTTTTATTCTTTTATCTTTTATCTAATTCTTGGTTTATACATATATAACTACATATATGTGTGCAATAAAAATACACACGTGCCCCCCTTTCCAGTCATTTCTGTTTGTCCCATTCCCCTACCTGCAAGGTGGGGATGAGGAAGGAAAACCCAAGCAAGTCCTACAGCTTCTGCAGCAGCTGCCCTGGGGACAGGAGCTGCCAGGACCGCCAGCTCTGCTCAGCATCCATGGGAGGCAGGGACAGGACAAATCAAATATGGCACCACAGCATCAAACCCAAGTATTTACAAATAAAACTGCTGAGATACTTGAGGAATAGGAAAACCGTGGGGCAGGTTTAAAGGAAAACCTTCAGTGTGTAGCAGCCACGCGATTTCCCTAGGGCCTTGCAGGGCAGCGAGCGGTTTCTCACACACACTGTGCCTTTGCAGAGCCTTTTTTGTTCATGTCCCACGTAAGTTTTGAATAAAATGTGTTTATAAACAGTTTCAGAAGCATGTTTAAGACAAACATTTGACATTAAAAGCACTGCTCAGATGGGCATGTTAGAAAGTGGATGTTCAAACACAACTCCCATCTCCTCCCTTGCTGCCTCCTGAAGGGCAGAAGAACCTCAAGCAGCACTCGACCTGGAGTGCCTGTGCTCCACATTCTGAAGGGCAACTTAACCAGTTTGTGTGAACTGTTCTGAAACACAGGAATAATAAATCATTATAAAACATGTTTCTGTAATAGATTGTGCTCTGAGTTAGCTGGCGATGGGACAGATTATTTTAATAGGTCTTTGCAGCTGTAATTCCTTTGATTCTGCTGCAGTGACTGACATACAATAAGCAAACTTTTATTTTTATGTCCTATCCCTGTTTCTTTAATTTTTCTCTTTCTTTGTTATTCAGCTTCCTGTGGCAGTGAGATAATACACTTATCCAGACTAGTAAGATTATTTTTTACTATTTTCGGTCACTTTACACATTTTAAAGAATGCAAAAAGCACCAGTTGACAGCTGCTGGGGACTTGAATGTTATTGTAAAGCAGCTGTTTTCATTTATAGGAAAAGTATTAGTCTTTCTCCAAACTGAACAGAATACTAAGTTAATAACTCTCCCTCTAACCTACGGAAAATACAGGTCATGTCTGAGAAATGTTGGCAGAAGGTATTGTTTATAACAATTTAACTTGTATAGCATTTTGTTCTTAAAAGGACTGAGCATTTCTGGTTCAGGGATGTTTGCAGTTTGAAGCAGCTATTAAATAATAATCAGGAGCATGTTCACCCTGCAAAGAATTTCTACTTAGACAAGATTAATCAGACAAGGCTTCTATGTTCACAAGAAATTTCAAATGAACAGAGGTTGACACGGACCAGAAGCAAGCAGGATTATTCAAATATTTTAGCATTTTATGTTGTTTAGTTTTGTCTCCCATTTCCTTCTAAGAACATTTGGTTTTTATATACTGACATCAATGCTTAATTTGTTTGAAAACAAAGCCTCTTTACATATTGTCTCTGCATTCTTATTTACTTTACATTAGTATTTATGGTCCACTCAGTCAAGATCTGTAAAAAAAGCAACTGGCATCCCATAGAGTGTATTTGTTGAACAGCAAAAGGAATGAGACGGCTCACAGGCAAGGAAGAGAACTTCCAAGTACTTACAGATCCTTCACGTGCTTAATTCGAGTTATATTGATAATGGTATTTTACAGTTATACAACATGATCTGCATGACCTACAAAACTTCCTCTGCAAAGCATGAAGGTGAGATTTTAAAAGCATGCCTAAAATCCACCTCTTTATGAAGTTCATATTAAGACTCTTACTGATTTCTAGGGAGCAGAATTATACCAAGTACTAAACCACCCAAATCTCACCTTCTAAAAAGGCTTTTCAAGACTTCACTATAATATCTGCCCAAAATCCAGACAGCACCACATCTGACATTTTCACTGATAAATTCAGGAAGAATGAGTAGTTCTTAAGCTCATGGTTTCAAGTGCATGATTCCCCTTCTGCAGAGCTGCCACTCTGCAGATCCATTTTATATTTAAACCATCAGCTGCTGGAGTGCTCACAGTATTCAAAACATTCTCAGAGAGACAGCATGTTCATACAAAGCAATCCTTGAACTACATGGATACTGGGCCCTTATCCCAGCATCTCAGCATTGCCCAGGCCAATGTGATGTACACAGCACTGATGGGAGCTGGAGCCAGGATACCATCCCAGCCTTAGTCTCTTTCTCTCCCACTCTGGCTATTTTGAGACAAATCTAGTGTGAGTGATGTCTCCGAGACATGCTCGAGGTGGTCCATTGCTGGATTAGATCCGTCTCCTCTGGCAGCTCATTCCACAACCAAAAGTGTTTTATTTCCAGCTCTCATGTAAAATATGCATGTGAAGTACATGCTGCTGAGTATGCAATAGGTTAAAGAAATTGATGATAAAGTATTCTACTTAGTTATTTTTCATTACCATACGAAAACATCAATTACATTTTATATTTAATGAGTGTACACAAGGGAATTCATTACAATAACAGAGAGGTTATATGGCTGGTTTTGCTGCTTCTCTCCTAAGCAAAAAGAACCATTAGTTTTTAAAGACAATGAAAGCAGCCCTAAGAAAGGGAAGGCACACCAGCATATCTGCAGAGACTGCTCCTATCCTGATTTATCCAGCCTGACTCCAACTAATTAAACATCTGCCTCAACAATTTCCTCTGCAGATTTATCTTCCCCAGTATGCATCACTGACTGGTTGTTCCAAGCTTCTCCCTAACTTACAGCCGTGTACTTTTTCCAGTTGGTTATTTGAGCACGTGGCAAGAGATGATACAGTATTGGCATTAACCCCCTGCTGCTGCCTGTAGAGGGACAGGTCACTGGGTCCCACAGCACCACATCACTACAGCCATATCCTCTACCAAGTGCCTGCAGGGCTGCCCTTCTCTCAGCTCTTAACACATACAGGCTATTTCACCACCTGCATTTCCTGTTGATTGAGTCAAAAAGTATTATTTCCAAATGCTAAGAGTTGATATGTCTAAGGCAAAAACCTTGTGACAAGAAAGAAAACCACAACAAATCTGCAATAGTTTGGAGAGTTTGCAATAATTTTATCTAACACAGTATCTAAACAGATCTAGGCACAACCAGAATACTGCTGCCATTTTCTTCATGCTGCTTTCTATGCAACAAAGGTTGTAGCCCACCTTCACCTCCTACTGACCTGTATCTTGCTGCAACAAATAATCTTTGGCTTGAAACAACAGTCAAAAGTATTCAGCTTCTGTCTTTTCGAAAAAAAGGGATTTTGAAATAAACACATTTTTTTCAGACATAGCTTGCATTACAGCTTCATGAATGCCAGTGCACGTGCTGAAACAACCTGCAGAAACCTGGGCTCTGGGTGACTGTTCATTGGGAAAAACTTTGTGCCTCGAGCGGCCGAGGCAGGTGAGGTCTGGCAGTCACAAGGATGGTAATGGCACTTTTAAAAAAAAGTCAAAAACAGAGAAGCTCAGAAGGTCACTGACACTCATAGGTGGCCAAGGCAAATGGATTTTTCAGGAACTTGCAATTCAATTTCTCATTGAAAAACCTACTTGTAAGCTGCTGCCCGAATAAAACAGGTAGAGAAAAGCAGAGCAGCATTTTAGCCCAGGTCACACCAGAACACAACTGTACAGATACCTGTACTCTTCCTGACTGTGCAACAGAAATTCTGCAATTCCTTCATCACCCAGAACAGCCAACCAAGCTCTGTGTTTTCCTACAGACATCAGACCAATTTGAAAAACATTGTGATGCAGTGGTGAAAATAGGTGAGAAAACAATTTCTTATATGAGTACTTGAAAACAGCATAAGCTGCAAACATAGTGAATTCGTTTGTCCTGTGAAGAGCAGTTTGGAGGCACATGGAGAGCATGCAGAAAAGTTCATGGGCATTTCAATTTTATTACAAAAGCTTTAAATAAGTATGTTAAAACATTTTTCATTAGTACTTTCTAAAAATCAGAAAAATCAACTTAAAAGGAAGCACTGCAGAATGGGAAGTGCTTTTCCTAAATTACGTCTTATCTTTTATTCAGAACTTTGACATCCTAATCTTGCTTAGTAATGACCTGAACGACATCAGCACAGGTCTGTGCTGTGCTGAGAGTCTAAGCTCAAATTCCTTTTGTCTGTGCACAAAACCTTTTTCTACTCCCACTCTGGTCTATCTGTGCCCACTGTGGTGGCATCCCAAGTGCCAGCTGTCCTCTAGCCCCACAGCACTGTCACCCTCAGGGCAGCAGAAGGGGCTGGGAAAGGCTGGTTTGGGATCCAGGGGACAGAGAAGGGATTGGGGGTCCCCTTTGTGCAGGCAGCTGCCATTTCTGCTGGCTTGAAGATGACAGGCAAGACCCTCCAGACCCCCCTACACCCCACAGTCAGCTGACTAATGGATCAGAGTTTTGCATAACAGGGAATAAGGGAAGATAATTTCAGTTAAAAAGTTTAATTCATGGTTTACCAATTTCAGATGCCAATACCTAATCTGGGAAGTCCTTTCACCCATGTATTACATGACGATTTTAATAACACATTACAAGTGCTCAGCAATATTTAAAAAATAAACTAAAAATTAAATATTAAATTAAATATTAAATATTTCATCTATGAAAATCATTAATACAGGAATTCAAGCAGAAACCTTTCACTAGAGTGATCACTCTTCTGGCAGTGACTCCAATCCATGGAGTTTACAACTGCAGGCTCTAATCCTGCAGGTATCCCTACACAAGCTTAAACTGAAATCAGCAACACTGACTTCAAGAAATTCATCTGCATGTTCTAAAGTAAATACACCTGTAAGTAACCAAGAGATTCTTATCATGACTTCTGCTGTGGTCATATCTCTAGCAGGGATGATGGACATATCTCAGAGAGATGAGATGTCACATCGATAGCTTATAGAAAGCAAATTTAAATTATTTCTTACATAATTAACCTCCACCCAAACTATGGGTACATTCTTATATACCTTGTCAGTACAAAGGTGTCCGAGCAGGAGTGCCAAGACAGTAGAAATGAGTGTACCAGCTAAAGGAATAAATGACAGTTCTGTTCTGTTTCCGAACTACTGAGCAAAATAAAAGCAAAATCAAATTTCAAATGGACAGAGTAAAACATCAGTTACATGGAGGAGAAAAGTAGTTTAAAGACTGAGCAAAGTGCATCCTTTAGCCAGTTCCCTTCAGGGAAGAGAAATCTGACCCCAGGAAATAAATAAAAGTCACCCAAAAAAGTGAACAAAAGAGGTGTTTGAAAAAAACAGAACACCATTCATCGCAGCTAACGACTTGTTCATTATGAGTGATGATGGATAAAGACTTCTCACGCTGAGATGAAATCAAGATTTATATGCATTGTTTCCTCTCCCAACTTGTGGGAAGATCATCATCATTTAATTCTATCTCTGCGGCCAGTGATGGGCATCCAGAGAGCTGGTTATCAAACGGCGCAGTCAGCTGGCAAAAGCCAGGACGTGCAGTTGGCACATCTGGACCGACCGCCACAGCCCAGGGTGAACAATAAAAAAAAAAAAAAAAAAAAAAAAAAAAAAAAAAAAAAAATGACCCTGGCAGCGCCCAAATTTGCTGCAGACGCTGCCGGGTCTCATCTACAACCACCCCTACCAGCAGCTCATTCTCCCCCTCTGGGTTTTTTTTTTTTTTTCCCCTTTTTTTTTTTTTTTTTTTTTTTTACGAGAATCAGATTTTCATTGCTTCATTCAATTGCTCTCCTCTGCCATTTTTTACAGCTCTTATCGTTCCCTTGGAATATGGCCTTGAGACAGCTCATCCGTGTCCTTCACTGTGTTATCTCTTCTAACTTTTATTAAAACTTCAGCTCTCATCCAAAGATAGCTAATTAAATCCATGACAGATTATACACTCGTTTAAAAACTGCACTGAACTACTTTTTCTAAAGAGAACAGGGTTTATTTTCTTTTCCTGTACTTAAAACTAAGGGTATATAAGGAGGTTTCATTCATTTACAAAGACAAGACCCTTATCTTTACCTAGTACATAGATAGGTTTATATTAAAGTTCCTTTGTTGTGTGACAAGACTCAGAGCAATTTCTCACAGTAATTATTTCTGGTTTCTGGTAAGATCTCTCAGCTTATATTTTTGTAATACACACACAACCAACATATATGTGAACACACATTTACACCCTGGAAAAGCATTGCTCTAAAATGTCAATGTAACTACTGTCAATTTTCTTTTTTTAGATGTTGATATGCCTTAACTATAATAGCACTATTTTGACAACATGGCAGAAAGTAAACGATGAATCCTTTAGGTTATTTAAAATCATACTAAGCATCATTTTCTTACATAAATTAAAAGTATACAAATTCTGCCAAGGATTGGTTTCCTGTACTTCCACCTATCATCTCAAATTACCACTAGCTGGACTTGAATGCAAATGGCTTTGTTATCATAAATAAGTATTTGCAGTAATGGATATACTGCTCTGCAGCAAACATTATGCAGCTCCTCCACTGTCTGCTTTTTGCCAGTGTCTAGAACGCAAACCTCTGCACAGAGCTGCTTTTGAGTGGTGCAAAAAACCACAATACTCACTGAAAAGCAGAGCATCTTTCACAACAGTTAAACAGAGATATAAAATATGCTAACGGAAAAACATCCTACCCTGCAGAAAATACAATAAATAACCCACCTGAGCCTCTCTGTGATCCCTTCCTTCTCTTTAAGGCCTTTTGTAAGATATCCTTCATGGTGACCTTCATACTGTCCACCTGAATAAGTGAGAATCCATGAGCAGCATTTCTGCAAGACAGATGCACATGCAGTTTTACAAAATCATCATCATCAGGCAGCTCACTGTAATTTTTGTTAGCTTCAAGCAAAGGACTCGTTAGGCACAACAGTTAACAAAGCTGTGCTATCAAAGTAAGTTTTGAAACTGAGCAAACTCCCTTAGAAAGGCAGGGACAAAAATTGACAAAACAGACTGAGATTCAAGGTGTGTGCAGATTTTCCTGATTTATCTTTATTTTTGACCAATTTGTGTTCATCATTAAAAAAGAAAAATGAGCAAATGTACCTGTGGAGCTCCTCAAGCACTCATTATTGAGTATCTGCAAGGTGTTTTGCAGTGCATACAAGAGAAACAGTTTGCAGTGTCATTTCCATACACGTCCCTGGCAGGTGTAACAAATCATTACCAAGAACAACCCTCAGGAACAACAGCAGCTTTGCAGCACTGCTCACTGAGAGCATTACTTCAAAACTCCGTATCCTGCTTTTTTCGGACAGATCTTTGTGAACTCCACGGGCCAAAAGCTCACAGAAAGGTTTAGGACAGGGGGCCCTGCAGGAGGGGGACTGCGCCCAGGGGACACGAGGTACCGCTGGCACACGCTGCCCGTGGCCGGCAGCAGGTGACAGTGACAGTGCCAGAGCATCCCCGGGCCGGAGCTGTCCCCGGCTGTGTCAGTAGATGTCACTGCAGGCAGGGACAGGCGCTGGCAGCGGGCTGGAAACCTGGAGCAGGGGAGGAGCTGGGGATGGGGCACCTGGGAACCCCGACAGGGAGCAGAGCTCTGCGAACCCCGCGGATGGGGCGTTTTCCAAAACAACCGATAGTAACAAACAGTCCAAGCAACGCAAGGACCCCACGGAAACCAGGCCCGAGTCCCACATCACTCTAGGATGCAAACGCTGGGAGCAGAGGTTTGGGATCAGATCACTTCAGATGGGCACCCCCAGCCCACACCTAATGAAGAGATGGCATCTTCAAGCACTCACCATTCACTAAGGCTTTCTCCTGGCCACTGGCTGCAGTGCAGACACAGTGGCTGGTGAAGTCCCAGTGTGGGCATAGGCTGGCCACCAGCTTGTCCCCTGTGCCCTGGCACAGCACAGCCCTTCCTTACCCCAGGTAACCTTTGCAACTCAACAATGTCTGCAGACAGCTGAATTGGGCTGGAAGAGACAGTCAAGAAACCCACAAGGGGTGGTCATTTATGCGTTACAAAAAATAAAACACTTGCCAGGCTGTGAGTGACTAGAAGGGGGGTCTGTTTTCAGAGCAGCCCCTGGCCCCTTGGCTTCTCATCCCAGCAATGTCCCACCAGTCCACTGCTGTGGAACAGTGGTTTTTTCTCATCAGCTGGGAGTTGTCTCATCTGAACTTCATTCTCCGTTCTTTTTGTTCCTGGCAAAATGAAACTGCCTAAAAGCCCCAAATTTATGTTCTCTAGACCATTTATTATTTATAACTCTATCTTACTCATCTTCAAACCAAATATTCTCAACTTTTTCATGCATCCTACTTTTCCCCTCTTTATTCCTGCCATGTGTTGGATACAGCCTGAGCAGAACTGAGCCTGTTGCTCCATGTGCAGGACAAGTCCCATGCCTGTGGGGGTGCCACACCATTCTCAGTACAGCCCAAGTATTCTGGGGTTTTTGACTGCTGCCATGTGGCAGAGACCTTCCTACTTTCCTAGTGAGCAAATCTTCCCTTAAGATGTTACAGAGCCCTGCAATGTGCAAAGCACTGAATGACATCTGCCTTTGGGCCAGCAGCTTCCTGGTGGCTCACCCCGCTGGCCCAAAGTCATTACAGCTCTAGCCCAAACTGATCTGCTGAGCTAAAGTGAAAAACCTCTTGCAAAATTATATTATAATTGTAAAAGAAAACTACTTCTGCACTTTTATTTCAATGACATGATGTTTGTCAGTGAAGTGCTACAAGGAAAGCCCGGTGCACTGTACCCAGCCAACAGAACACCAGCTCAAAAAGCATCTGATGCCTTCAGGTAACTCATTAATGCTCTGCAATACAGAAGGTTTTCAAAGAACTGAAACCAAAATACAGGAAAACAAACTAAAATACTGCAGAAAAAAACCCCAAAAGTAGAAGTGAAGAGTGTCTTCCAAAACATTCTGTAGCCAAAATGACTGGAGTGACAATTTGATTTTTTTTACTGCAGTATTGACTGTTTTTCAGAAGAGTTTTCCCACAAAGAAAGCAGGGCCTGCAGCTCCTGTCTTGAATCCAATCACAGCTGCCCCAGCTCAGGGCTGCTCCCACCAACACCTATCAGGAACCTCACAAAAATGGAAGATTGTCCTTCAGTTTCTGACACTTCAGCTGCTACAGACCACATGCTGCTGTTGAACCCGCTTGTGTTTCAGGCCATCCCAACTTGGTCGATTCTTTCTATTGAGCAGCTGGCCTGAGAACTGTCAGACTAATTTTCCTGACACTCTATTACTAACCCATGCCTGCGCCATGGCCATTCTTTGCCTCAGAAGCTGGATCTCATCCCAGAACAATCTTTGAAAGTTTATTTTACTGATCAAAGCAAAATAAGAAAAACCTCTGTGTTTTACTATATTTAGTGTGCTATCCAGTAAGCGAGCCTCTGGCAAGAGCAGTGAAATGTAAAGTGCACCCTGCATTTGTAAACTCTCGGATATTTGCTCTGGAGCAGAGCCAGCGGGTCTGTGCTGGGCAGCTCAGCCATCCTGCTGCCCTCCCTCTGCCCTGGCTTACCACTGTCCTCTAAAAACTCCCTGCAGAACCTCAGTAAGGACATTTTAGCACTCAGTAAACCCACAAATCTGAGCTGAGAGGGGATTTAATCCCAAAGAGGTTCTGCCATCACCCTGGAGCCAGGCCAGTGTGCCAGAGGAGGGGAAGCCCCACAGTGTCACCAATGTGCTGGAGTGGTGTCCACCAGGAGCCACCCCTGCCTGGACAATCACTCACCAAGCACAACCAACCCTCCCTTATGGGAAAGCAGCACCAGGAGGCTCTTCAGGAAGAAATACACACCCAACCTGACCATGTCAGCTTCCCAGTTTTGCTCCGCATTGACACTGCATGTGAACTGCCCTCACTCAACCCAATTCCATCACAGCCTTAATCACAACTGTAAATTACATGTTTTAGATTACTCTGCTAATGTGCAATACTCTTAAGTCCAACTCTCTAGCAAACGGGACAGACAGGCAGATGCTATTCCATCAATTAAAACTTCTGCTTACAAATTGGAAGCTGAAGAAATTCCTTAGCTTGTATTTTCTGTCATTTTGCAAAAACATACCTGGGTGACAAGGTTTAAATCAAGCAGAGGAAATCCCTGGCACTTATCATCCACAGGCATTACTGATAAATTGTGCAGTGGAGGAATAAAGGATTACCTTCTGTATTTTTTCATTACACTTTTCTTTTGTTACAGAATACATAAATCCATTGTGGCACAATGTAATATGTATCATCGTGCTACACCTGTGGACGTTTCATAACGGCTGCCATGTCTGTGCAGTCAGGAATGATAAGTGAACCACCCGTGAATGTTAATGATAGTGATCATTCTGCAGTAACTTGGCTTTCCATCTTCTTTTACAGCCTCAGCGCTGGAGCCAGGGTGGCAAGGTTCAGAGGAGGAAAAAGAAAACAACAGAAGAGGCAAGAGCTCCATGGGCTGACGCCGGGTGTTGCCTGGGGGGGAAGGTGCTGAGAGGCAGCAGGGAAACAGGCAGAGACCTCTCCATGGGCTCTGTTTGTGTAACAAAATAAAAACCCTACTCTTAAAGGACAAAAGGCTTCTGTTCTGAATGAGAAGCAAACTTTTCCAAAAGCTACCTTTCCAATATGGAGCAATTAATTTATTTTTTTAAAAACACAGAAATGGAATTTATAGCACTTAAAGCTTGCTGCAAAAAATGGTTGGCACAGTTGAAAATGTCTGTGAATGACTAATAACTATTTCCACTTGATCAGCACAAAGTCAAAGTTAAGACTAAAAATCCCAGCTGATGCAATGTACTTAACTTAAGCTGGGTAATTTTTAAGATAAAGTGCACAGCGATATGAACCAGAATAACTATGCCAACTGCAATTTTTTTTTTCTGAGCCAAAATGAACTTGCTTTTGTGCATCTCAGGTTAGCCTCAGATAACTGTGTGCTCTTGGGTTTAACTGGCTGTATTCTGACACTACTACCAGCTGTCATTAGACATGCCACAATTCAGCTTCCTGTCCTGATGACTTCCTTGGTGTCCTACTTCCCCCTGTTTGCTGTGCTGGGAGCCCATCTTCTTAACTCCAGCACCTACATTAACTTCCTGAAATTTGCATTTCATGAATATTCCAAAGTATACTTTGCAGATTCCCTGCACCCATGTAAAAACTGTAACAGGCCTTTCAGGAAGTGCTTCTGCAATCTAAGTAAAAATAACATTTCAAAGCTTGAATTGAATTTTTAAATGTTTGATAAAAGCCTGATGTGTTTCAAATGTTTCAAACGTTGCTATACCTCCGAAGTACAGCAAAGGTGCTGCTTTGAAAAATACATAAACAGTAGTCAAAGTGATTTAAACATAATATCAACACAGAAAATAAGTGCTACAGTGCAGAAGAGCTGTATGCCAAAATTCTTTTCTGTGCCAACTGGCAGCTGAGCTACAACTCCTAGAAACACCATTAGACTGAGTGTGTCAAGTTGTGATACTAAAATTTCTAGGGCAAAAAGCCTCAGTGATAGAACAGATGTATTTTAAGCTACCTTTGTCCAGAGTCTTTCAGGTATTACTTCATCATTTCAAGAAGTCTGCATTTAAATGAATGCAGGGCTGTGTGTGACTCCTCTGACAAATCATCCTTGACATCAAAGAGGGCTGTTTGCGAGTGCTGTGTTTGACATTGGACAAAGTACTGCTTTCCACAACCAACATCTTCCAAAATCGTAACTCGCTAGACTAATGGGCATTAAGAAGCCAGAATGACTGCCCTCTGTCTTCTCCTTGTGTAACTTTGCCAGAGTCCTTGGAACTTGCCAAATTCGGTCATGCCTGCTTAGGTTGCTCGACTGATTGTGCCAGAAAAGAAAATAAGACACAGATGTATTTGAGCTCTTTGAGATGCCAGTAAGAGAGACAGCTAATGGCTTCATCTCGACCCTCCCCTACCAGCTGGGCACAGGTGGGGGGATAATGAGGTCCCTCTCCCTAATCAAACTCAATTATTTACTACTCTATATAGCCACCGAGACATTCACATTCAGCTCAGAATATAAAATACACTGTGGGCTACTTCTAACCACTGCCACTGGGTATTTATAACTAACTCAAGTGGCTAAGAGTTTGCCTTGGCAGGAGTTTAAGTGTATGAAGTTCTGCAAACTGTTTTTGCTCAAACATGTCCTGCTGAAACAGGGTCCCCAGCAAGGTTCCATAACTGTCAGCTTGCTAACTGCACAACATCTGAAAATATATCCAACATGCAGGATGGGTGAGATCTGAAATAAAATACCATGCTTCATCAGGAAGCTTCTCAGGAGCATCAACTTTTTTAAACAGGGATTCAATATTAACAGACATTACAAGTCACAAGCCTGACACAGCAGCAGCTGAAATACTTCAGCAGCACAAAGAGGAAAAAAGAGATGCAAAATAAGAAGCCACAATTACATGCACTAGTAGGATGACAGGGAAGGAAGAAGATGCAGCATTTACCACAAATCCCTACAAAAATAAGATAGCACACATTTAAAATTCATAGTAGTAACAGTCTTTTGATCAAGTGATGATAAAGTAATTCTCTGTTCTAGGGGATGCATGGTCCTCCCAAGAATGGAATGGAATAGAATTTTTGGTATACCTGCTGGAATTTTCTGGTCAGACTGATAATATGCAGGATTATCTTGAAGATAAAACAATTACGGAATCCTAAAATATTAAAAATAAAAATCACAGCAATAGCATTAACTCTTGAAAAATGCATGTAGGTGAAAGGGATATTCCTGCTTTCAGATAAACAGAGCATTCCTCAGTCAGACAGAAGGAACTAAATATTCTGCAGTCCCACAGCTGGACAAGTCAGTCAGTTCCCAGTCTCAATGGCTGCAACCTTCACAGACCAAAACTGGACCTTGCAACAGGACTGGTGAGACTGCTCCAGCTCCTCCCTGCATCTGCTGCCACAGGACTGCAGCCAGTTCAGCACAGCTGAGCATGTTTACCTTGAATAACTTATTTGTAAATAATGTTGACTGGTTATTTTGATTTCCAGTAACATAATACAGTGGGAATGATGTGAATGGGCCTTTGGGAAATACAAATGGGATTTCTGAAAATTTACTTCTGTAGGACACTTTAGAATGCCTCTACGAAACAAACTTCACAACAAAGAATATAAAAATGTAATTAAATAGCTCAGAAAAATTTTTAAATGTCTGATTTTTCAAATTGGAACCTGCTATATGGTTATGAAATGAAAATAGACCTTTATAAATTAAAAAAAATGTCCAAGAGACAGAAAAACCCTACTAGCTTGTTCAGTTCAAGAGATCCAAACATGAAATATTTTACCCAAGTAAGAAGTGGCTTATGCTACCAGCATTTTGTTATAGTAATTAAGGCCTTCCAGTGGTTTAAAAGATTTTTCACTCATAGGTAAAGAAAAAGAAACGTGATGAAGCACAGTACATATCATTTAAAAACTGATACAGATGCAGCAAATTCTTCTGGAGCTACAAATCAGACAACTTCAAGTGTGAGTGATGGATGGGGTCTTCCTCTTCAAAATTATTCTGGACTCCAAAGTAGCGTGTCCAGTCCTGTTCCAACTGACATGCTCATTTACTGCTCATTTCTCTGCTCATTTCCAACATTGTCATCCATGTACTTTGCAACTATTTGTATTTAAAAATACCTGCTTTTCAGTCCACTAGCTAGTCTTAAAATGCAATCTTACTACTTCATCTAAAGGCTTTTAAAGAGGCTCTCATGTGGAATACCCAAACACCACGAGTGTACGTTATACTGCTAAAATTGAATAAATTTTCTCCAAATAACTAAGAAGTCACTGGCAAGATCAGTTCTTAATACCTATTGAAAGGCCTCTGGATATCCAACATGAATGACTTTATCATTTTAACTCTCTAAAGCTATTATATCCATTATTTCATTTATTATTCAGAATATGTTTGCCATTACTAAGCAGCATGGCTGGCGCAAAATGAAGACTCTGAGCTCAGACTGTGTGTAAATTCTAAATATTCACTAGTGGGAGTGCAACAGTTCAGTGTTTTCCACTAACAACACAGAAGGGCTCACCTTCCCATGCCTGCAGCATTTATTTTTCCACCTGCCCCGTGACAGACCCTGACCAGGGTATCATCTACAGAGACCCCTCAACACCCTTGTGCCCCACAGTGCTGCTACGTGTGGATGAAGAAAGGCAGAGCAGAAAAGACGTGGAGGTGGTGGGGACATCAGGGTCCATACTCACATGCGGACAAAGAGTGACTGCTTGGCTGCCAGGCCGGGTGATGAGTACTTCTCCACCAGTGCCAGAGTGCTGAAGCCAAACTTGTGAATGGGCTCGTTGGAATCCAAGGGTGGAAAATCTGTGTCAACTTCACCATCATCCTCAGCAATGTGCAGACAGTAGGCATT
This sequence comes from Calypte anna, assembly GCF_003957555.1. NCBI lineage: Eukaryota > Metazoa > Chordata > Aves > Apodiformes > Trochilidae > Calypte > Calypte anna. Next base: position 6,547,262 of record NC_044262.1, on the reverse strand, counting down.
GACGTTGTCGCTGAAACAAAGACAAAGCAAGTTGATTCAGGAGGGAAGCCAGACAAGCGATTCAGTCCGGCCGATCAATACCAGCTGCTAAATGCTGCAGAAAACAAATCAGCAGCCTTGCCTATTAGAGGAGTAACAGGCTGAGAAGCCACTGGTGGCATGTATATAAATATATCCCAGCGTATCTTGCTACTATAGCTGTGTGGTAATAGAAAAAAACCCTAAACCTCAGAGTAAAGCAGCGAGTCTTACTTCATCGTTAACTGCAAGTAAAATGACAGTGATTAAAATATACCAAAGCCTATAAAAGTTTCATGACTTCATAAAGCTGGAAGTAATATTTCTCCATTTGCAAAAATTTATTTATTTATGAGACTACTACATTTTAGAATTACAGACAAACAACCAGGGTCTATTTTTCATAGATCAAGCAGCTGTGGAAAAGTTTACTGAATGCAGGCTTGAAAAACTTAGAAGGATTTCAGACAGGTAAAGAGTGTAATAAACTACAGGAAAAGTAAAATCTGTTCAACATAGTAGAACTGGTAGGAAAGCCCCCTTTTCTAAATACCTAAAATGTCCAATCACTAAACCCAGTTAAAAATTAATATAGACTAACAAACAGAACTAAATAACACAGAACCCAGTGTAAAAAAATAAGAAAACTCTGAGCCTCTTTTGTTCCACATAAGGAAATAACTATATACCAAATAGATTATTAAAAGTATCTTCTTAATATTAAAATCTATTTTGAGTGCTAGCAGTTAAATTATTGAGTTGAAAATAAGTATTCTTTAGTATTGAAAATGTGCCTAGCATGCAGGCATTTTCCATGGCCACGACGTATAGCTGGAGTGTTCGTGTGGCAGCATGTTTCTAAACTCTGCAGTTTAAAATTGGAGTTTTAATTGCATGATTGATGCTTAAATTAATTAATTGCAAAGTGTATGCTAATTGTTTAATTGGTTGCTTGATCTATATAGATCATTTTTTGAATTAAATGAGTTGATTTACAAAGTTTATTGATTGGATGTGACAATGAATTATTTCGCTGACTACCTGATTTGCAATTTTCTCAATTAATTCACAAACCTTTGGTTGCAACTGTGCTTTATTGAGAGTGCTTAGTCCAGGTGATCTATATGCACCTTGTCACCACTAAGACATTTATTATATAAAACAGATAATAATGATGTATTACTATTAATGTAAGCTGTAAATTTGCTAACAAAAAGGCAATCCAGCAATGTTTGTCACTATAAATTTTGAAAATTCTGCAATACTATTAAATAAACTTTCACAAGTCTCTGGACTGTTACAAAGAACTGGAATATTGCTGTAAAATTAAATTTTAACTTTTCCAGTAGTGCTTGAGTAACTTGTGGGGAAACTGGGCAGCAGGGCTCTGCCAATGCAGGAGCCTGGAGGGGCAGGAGGTAGAGGGGCTGCACTCTGCCAGGCCAGGTGGGAATGACCTTAAGAAAAACACCGTGAGTGGCTTAGATTTAGCTGATCCTGCTTATGTAAGGAGAAATGCCTGGCAAGATTTTCCTGTCCTCCTTTTATTCTTTTGAGATTTCTCAGAGCACAGACCCCAAGCTCTGCATGCTCACTCTGTCCAGTTTAACGTCACTTCAAAGTCACCCCAAGCCATGAGATGTCCCATCTGTACAGCCCCCTGACACCCATCTCCCCACAGCCATGCTCTCTGCCTTCCACTGCTGGCTTTCTAACCTGCTCACTTGACAGAATTCTTCTCTGTGCAACCTGGAGTGCACTGAAAGCTCTGTATAAATAAAGTTAACATTTTCATTTGGTTCTTGATGCATTTGCATAATTCTCATTAAAGCTGGAGGAACAGAGACACGCAGGCAGCAGAACAGATTCAGTGTGGTCTCAAAGCAATCCAAGTGCCAAAAAAAGGTGGTGGTGGTGACAACAACTTCTCTCCCACCAATTTTACGGAAAATACACCATGTCGGTTAAATCCCGTAAATTAGGGGGTTTACACATGTCTTCAAACATGGAGAAGGCTCCTGAACATTAATACAGATTAAGTCACAATCTGTTGAAAAAACAAATCCAACGGGTAGAATTTTTCTGCATTTTGAAACTCTACCAGGATGGGATCAAAGCCCTGAACTTCAGGCTTCAAACTACAAGGTGCAAAGTTTTGAGATTCCCAGTTTGCTATGGACAGAATGCAAAAGTTAAGTACAACTGACACATGTAACTGCATTCTTAACTTCTAAAAGGGTAAGTTTATCTGAATTTTACATCTCACTATTAACTTATTCCTAGAAAGGGATTTTGTTTACTCTTTGCAGGCTGAATCATTACAGAACATCTGTCAGGGCTTGGCAGGAGAACAGTGCAGTGGGTTATGACGAAAGTTCACAAGTAAGAGGCCAGAAGCAGGGCTGCTAGGACTCATATCAAGACACTCAATAGAAACAAATAGAATTATAATGAAAAAAGGCAGCCTAACTAAATGCAAAACATTCTCCAAGATGTTAACTATTACTCATTCACTTCAGACTCAAATCTACCTTTCAGAAAGAAGAATCAGGCAGTAATATATTATTTTCTTAAAGGCAGAGGGGTTCTCTTAATCATGAAGTCTACAGCCTCCTCATTATTCTCAAATTGTGTTACCAGTAGGCATATTTGTCATTCTGCATGCACTGTATATCAGATGTCAAGTATTCTCTCTATGTATTTCAGTGCAGTGTTACAATGATCCTGACTTTTTTCCTTTTATGCTCTAAACTGAATCAGGACCAAATAGCAAGCGTAGAATGTGCAACCTGCACAAGCTCTTCCCTTATTTGGAAATTATGAGACTTACTCTAAAGTTAAATCTACCCTTGTTACAGGACAGGCAGCCAGCAATGTTAAAGAAAGATGGAGACATGAGAAATAATTAAAAAATGCACAAGAAAACAAACTTCTTGTGATCTTGAGGCTCTGCCCCTTCCTCCGAGCATTTGTACCCAGATTCTGAATGGCTGCTGTTAGACTGTTCTGATGAACGTATGCCTCCATTATTTATTTTATCATTTCTGTCCTGAGATTTGATTACATTAGTCAGCCTCCTTAATCACTCTTTGACACATCATAACATCTTATCCTTCATGGCAGACAGTGAAATTCATTTCCTCCCACTCCTGAGTTTTGCTGTGGGCAATGATGCTCCATGGAACGCTCCTACTCAGGGGCATCATTCCATTTAAAGTGTGCTGTGCTCCTGAAAAATATATATGTCCAAAGACTGACATTAGTGGTGTCTTACTCGTTAAAAAATAAGCTAATCATCCACTAAGAAGACCTTTTTGAACTTAGGATATAACAACATAAATTAATAACAGCAAATTAAATGGCACCATCTGCAAATAACTTTATATTTCTTCTCTAGTGTAAAAAATGACAAATCAAACTGAAGTGTTTAACCTCTGAAATGTCTCATATGTTTGCTGAGAGGAACTAAAGGAAATCTTATATCCAAGACAACAATACCCATGAAGCTGTTTCCAAGAGGGGCTGCTTTTCTGCATTCCCCTGTATCTACAAAACAGAAATCACCCAATCCTCCAGAAGTTCAAGCGACCTCTCAGCATCTCCCTTTCCCCATTAAAACAGGAGAGAAGATAACTAAGTCCTCAAGCACTTCTGAAAAATGCTGAAAGAGCAAACTGTAAGATAAAAAAAAATAAAATTCCAGGAACAAGAAAAAAGTGAAAAATGACTCCTATGGAACGAAAAGTGTTAACCTTCTTTGTACCAGAACAGTTACCAAATAGTATCTGTTACTAATAACTCCATAACAAATTATTCTGGGTTCCTTTTATGTTTTATGACCCAGTAGAAAACTGAAGTATTACACAAAACTACACAAAACCAAAGTTGCTCAGACAAGTGTCTCTGAAGTACTTGTTTTATATCTTATGTCACCTCCCATGATAAAATAACTGCTCTTGCTAAACACCAATAGTTCTCCTGCATAGCAAACCCCATCCATTTAGACACAGGAATCTTAGGGGCAGAACTCCTTCATGATGAAGACATAAGCAATGATTACCAAAAATACTGAAAAATCAATTGATTAACTGAGGCTAGAATTTCTGAGGACAACACAGATGCTGCTCTTTTAAGCAAAATGCCAATGTGACTCAGGTCAGCATTCTGTAAAACTTAGTAAAAAACCCTGCATGACTGAGGCTTCTGAATTAAAGAATACAATTTTGCTCACAATTTCAAAGACAACTGGCACTGATTTTGTTTTCAGGGTCCTTATTTGTATATCTTTATTTTAGTTCTATCTCCAGGATGATAACCTAGAAAAGTACCTTTATACCCCACACCTGTCAGTTCTTAGAAAAACAAATATTTTAACATGTGAGTCATGAATTAAAGTTATTACATCAGCAAAATGACAGCAGAAATCAAGTACAGGATAATATTAACATTTTATGAAAGAATTCTGGTTTTTAGGCACACTCACTATGGCTAAAATCTTTTCTGTAGTTTCAGGAGAACACTAACAGTATTGCCAAGAAACAGTGTTATCCAGTACAATTATTCCTCTCCCTATGGATCTGAAGGAGGAACCAGCACCATGCAGAGAAACCAGAGTCAGAATCTGGGCACCTTCCCCTGGATCAAACAAGAGAGGGAGTTAGAGGATACTGTTTTACATCCTTGAGATTGTGGACGTTAAGGACACTGCCAAAAAATAGATGGGGCATAAAACAAAAAATGGCTATGAGATACCAAAAGAGAGAAGATTTCTATCATTTTTTTCATAGAGCAGTTTGAAATTATGATTCATTTACAGAGTCATGTTTCATATGCTTTTCAGTGTACAGTACCTGGTAGTTTAATTGAAAGAGAAATGGATATAGATGCATGTGTACTGCACAAAAGGAAATCCTGATAAATGTGTAGGTGGTTTCTCTAAGATTTATCTATAAAAGCATTGACATGGAAATCCATTTCACTATGTAAAAAGGCTGCAGAAGAGAAAATTAGAGATCAAGAGGTAGTAAAGAAAGAACATTACTTCAGTTTTGGTTCCCGTCCCTCACTTGTATATTGCCAGCATATTAGTCCAATCAGGTCATGCACCTTGGCATTTGCTATCGTCACAACTGTCATGGGCTGCAGTTTGTCTTGGCTTGTGTGCAGTGGGAGGTAGACATCAATTTTTTTGGTTGCCGTTGTACCAACATGACCCTGTCGAGAAAATATATTTCATTAGAATGTATAAAAGAAAAAGTATGACAGAGCTGATACAAAACCTGGTATGGATGGAATTCTTTTCAGTAGAAAGATTAAAATACACTGCTATGACTTAAAATTGGAAGAAGCTTCAACATTTAAATTCCAGTTCTTCTACTGCTGTTTAACACATCTGTAAAAATGAGATGAAATATTTGGAAACAATTTCCATAAGAAGTCTGAACTTCATTGCAAGATCCCATGTTCTTGTAGGACCAAAAGAAAGTAAAAAAGGGTGGGATGGGGGGGACAAGGGGACTTACAAGCCTACCTACAAGCAGCTAACCAAACCAGGTAACAGGACTAAAGCCCAGAACTGGGGCAAAAAGGAATGTCTATCATATAAGGAATTTAAGATGATGTTTAAAAAGAAACCTTAGGCTTGGCCTTGGTTTACCAAGAGAAGAATAAAATCACACATGCAATGGAGACATTAAACTATTTCGAACTATCTGAAGAAAACCAAGAAGGATTAACTAATATTGTTTCTTAAATTGGAACCTGCTGTATTTAAAAAAAAAATAAAAATATTTATTTGGCATTGTGGGGATTAAAAAATTAAAAAACAAAATACATTGCAACATAAAGATCTAGGAAGCTTGTATTATCAGAAAAAAAACCAACCCATTTAATCTACCATGGAGAAGACTGCATCTTGAAACCTGTAATCTTTTCAATAGACAAAAGAGTGTATGCCTTGAACCCCTCTTCAAAAGCACCCCTGGTGTAACTTTACATCTCTGTCTATCTGTATACATACTTGACCCTTGAGAGAAGAAAGTGTTATTTGAATTAATCACTTGGAATTCTAAGTAACGGAATAAAAGAATTCAATATCATAAATCTATGATGAGAGTATAAAAGAGGGAGTTAAATGCCATGTGCTATTTTCAATATATTGTTAAAAACCATTTGATGCTTCAGTGTGATTATAAATTAGAGAAATAATAGGAATTTAAAGATTAAAGTTATTCATACTAGCATAGCTAAAAGTGTTATTAAAATCCAACCAAATCCAATGAATTTGTTTTTAAGAAAGCATTTTTATAGTCCAGATACCTCCCTTCCCATGTTTTTACAGGAGGAAGAAAAGCTTGCTACTCATTTAAAAGGCAATATTATATTTGTAACAGTCCATGGGACATTCCATCACCTTGCTGGGATGAGCCTGACCAAGCCTTTGGATGAGCTGTGTGTGTGTGATTCTTCAAGATACCCGCTAGAGCCACAACCTCATCTCTCCAAGGACAGCATTAACATAACTGAACAACAGCTGCTAAAAAAAGTATTTTTGCTTTAATTTTTCTTTTTTCTTTTTAGCAGTCTCAAAGTCTCTCTGTTTTTTGCCCAGGTGCAAACACCAGCCAGGGGAACACGGGACAGCAGACATCAGGGTCAGGACTGGGGATTCCACCCAGCACCACAGACCTGTTGTTCCAGCTACATTTGCATTTGAATGAGTAAATAGCAGTTATCGAGGAAATTAACGTGACTCCTTGCATGCTAAGTTACTCACATATTTAAATCCAAGGATGGCAGGATTGTAAGTAATGCTAAGTCCTGATAATGGAAAATCCAAGAAAAACTGACAACCAGCTGTGAGAGTTGATGCCAAGGTTACAAGTGATATACACAGCATAAAAACAGAGGACAAACACACCAAGAGCTGTAACTAATAACCAAAAAGACCAGATTATTCCATTAGCCACTACAAGTACAGACTGCTTTATAAGCACATAATCCAATACACACGTGTTTATAAAACAAATGCATCCTAGGGACCTTGATCTTGCAGCTATCACACATTAGATGTGTGGGCAAAGCTTATGAGGCAAGGATTTGTAGGTGGTAGGACTGACTAGGGATTCAATTATTAGTCTTGGTGGCCAAGACTCACAGCCTGAGCTATGCTGGATTTAACTAGCAATAACTTGTGGGTTTTATTTGGTCACTTCTTCAGGACAAAGCATTCAGAACCAGGTTACAGACACTACTGGAAGCATAGCTACTTTTTTCTCCCAACCAAAAATTGTATTCCAACTGTAAATGCTGAGGAGACTGAGGAAATAAAGTACAATTACCTATATTCAAAAAGGCAGCATCAAACTTTATTAATAGTTCCTGTATAAAATTCAATGGAAAATCTATTCAGGGCCAGGGGCCTTACCATTTGGAGTTTCCTTAATAGCCTCCAATAAATCTGGGAAGCATAAAGGGGCTGTTAAATTAACATTTTCCTGATCTGTCACCTGTGGCATAGTTAATTTGTCAAAAAATTCTTTTAGCTTGTCACTGGACACTGTATGTTCTGACAAATGAAGTCTGGAATAAAATTGACAAAATATCTCGTTAATTTTCTAGGAAATCACAAATCTGATTCCATTAAGCTTTTATTGTTAGAAATGTTATATTCTACCAGTCCTTTAAGGAAGGGACAAGTAACTGGCTAACACAGAAAACATACAATAAATCACAGAAAATTTTCCTAGTATTTTGATTAATGGATTCTCTTAAGGCTATCTAGTGCTCTCCAGAAGTCTGATCTTAGGAAAAATTCTGTTTGGTATTTCTATAGCATTTTCATCTCACTTGAAGCAAAGAGGATGTTTCATCATCTACAGTTCATCAGAGGAGACATGACTCTGTGCCATATACACAGGCTTGAAGAGGCAAAAAACTATTTCCCAAATTATTGCAAGCGTGGCATGCACATAAACAAAGGACTTAAGTTCCTTTATTTCTGTTTAAATACTCTCAGTTCTTACAACACAAGAAGTCTTTCTAAGATTTAAAATCAACTTTTCAAAGTCCATCAGCAAATCTATATCTCCATCCAACACCAGATGATGTGTATCTTGCACAGGTTATTGTGGGGCTGCCTACATTCTTCCAGCTGAAAGAGGGAATTTGGTACCGTCTGTCCACCCCCAGGACACCTCACTCCTAACCACAGTGCTGCAGTACCTGCCTAATGGGAACTAATGAAACAGTCATTGAGAAAAATGTGTACACTGTATCCTTCTCACTTCTGATTTGCTTCACTGCACACCACAGCAGAAAATTAAAACAAAGTCCATAAACATTTCTCAGCAAAAAGTGATAAATTTTCAACAATAATAATTTACTGCATCTTCCTGTACAATAGTTCTGTGACTAAACGTTATATCACTTTAAGATGAGATGTTCTAATGATATAATGCAAAGATTTTACTGAATCATTATTTAGTGGGAGTCATAAAAACCTCTTAAAATTAATCTTTCATGCACATCTAGCTTACCCAAAGTTAACATTTAATTAGATAGCCTTGGCACGAATGAGCTTACTACTTTATTTGTTCAATCAGTATATGTCTCTTCAGTAATTATAATTAATTCAAGTCATTGACTCACCTCCCAGCAAACAATGCTAAACATTACACAAAATGGAAATAAATGCTTATCCTTTTCAAAATGTGAAATTTCTTCTCACTTTTAAACTCAGTGAACTGGGTTGTTTGGTTTTTTTGGGGGGTGACAGGGTATTTAATATACTATGCAATCCAGCAATTGCTTCCTGAACATAACTTACTCACACACGCATTTAAACAACATATAGAAAATATATGAAGGGGAAAAATTTGAAATATATTAACCTAGCATTTACAACACAAACAAAAGGTCTAGCAGATCAGAGCACAAAGGTTTATGGCAACACAAAGAACTATATTTTTCTAAGATGACCATGAAAAAGCATCATTTTATACTAAATAAAACAATTCTTTCTTTGTCCAGAGTGGGAATAAAACAGTCATATTCACTGCTAAGCAAAACAGCTTTTGAGGGACTGAATAGAAGAAGAAGGGTAAAAAAAAAAGATAATTAAAGAAAAACTTTGGATAATCAAATATCTTTAAAGCTTTCATTACACATATGGCAAAACCTTCATTCTATGGCACAATGAGATGACTCTACCAGCATTTGGTTCTGAGCAAGCAGATGGGCAGCAGAGCAGGAGGATGGGCACCCTCACCAGGCTCACTGCCCAGTCCACACCACCCAGCACTGAACCCTGTTGCTGCAATCCATAGATTGTGGTGCACTGAGTAGAACACCAGACAACATACTATGAAGGTTAAGTATTTATAACATAGCCTGTTTGGTTTATTTGCACTGTATTATAACAGAGATGGAGAAAATGCCCGTTCAGTTGTGTATTATATTAATATTCAGAGGCACACACTGGTGTTCATCTGAAACTCCAGGGTAGCCCTATCCTTTTTATCTCCCAACACACCCTGCTATGGCCAAGTAAGAATGACATTTGCATCATCAGGTGGTTAAACAGTACTGGTATTTCTCACTACTACAGCCACACGATTATTTTGTCATTTTCAGGTCTCTTAGGGAAAATACCACTAGTGAGGTCAAGTGGCTCAGCACTGGCAGCAGGTGACAGGTCACATTTGGCACACCTGCCAGTCCTCACTGCTCCTTTCTGAGGAGATTTCTCCTTTGCACCATCCTAGCTCGTGCTGCAGAGTTGGCAGATCACAATGTAAAATTCCATTAACATTTTTAAATACTTGATTTATCTTATTCACACTGTCACTATTCATAAAAATTTAACCCAGTAATTTCCTGTTACACAAAGCATAACTAAGTATGAATATTTAACTACAAGGTAAATATTTTACAAAGTAAATATATTACTACAAGGTAAAAACACACTATTATTTTTTATTCTAAATTGTTGACTTTACTTAGCATGTCTGCTTTGTATAGCACCACACAGTTTTTCAGTTAAAGGTCCAGATGTTTCAAAGGCAGCAGCAGTTATGAGAAATGCTTTATCTGCATTGCAATGATCACTACAACATCAGCTCCAGGCTGCATTAACATACTCATGTTTTATTCTAGCCCCCTCCTAATGGACCAGTTAATTATACAACACACAGCTGAGAAACAGCCTCCAGAGCTGGACAGTTTTCCTTCCATGCTTCCACCTGAACGAATTTTTATATATGCACCTCAAAACCATGATTTACATCTATAACCACATAACCAAGTATCCCAAATTACTGCCTGTTCCTTCCTGGCATTCACTCCCACAATTAATAAAATTATGCAAGTCCTGAGCAAAGAATACAACATATAATTCTTGAAACAGCATATTTCAATCATAATAACACACATTCATTTATACAACTCACTTTAAATTACAAAATGTTTTACTTGAAGTGCTATGAATGTCATTTCTTGTTGTTAATTTTTCTTGAGAAATTTCAGTTGGATTGAAGGGAGAAACCCTGAGCCCTTTGCCTCAGCAGCCCAGGTGTCAGGTACACTTGATACTGTTGTAGAGATATCACTTTTAGGACAAATGGCCCCAGCTTCTCTTTGACCCTCCAGCAGCACCTGGTCCAGCTGGGAGCATCCTGCTGCAGTGGGTCAGCAGAGACACTGCTGCACACCAGACAAACACTGGCCTGGAGCTGCCTCTCCAGGGATGTCACACTGCCTGTGGTGGCACTGAGCTAAGCCTGGGTATTAGACCCTCATCTATTCTGTTCCAGTAGTTCTGCTGAAGAATGAAAACACATGTTCAGATTTATCAAAGTACAATTGCCACAGCTGCAACAAAAATCCATTCATTGCACAGAACTGTCCTTAGTTTCCATGTTGTGAAGAGAAGGAATGACCTACTTTAGAAGAATTATTTACATCTTTCTTAGTAATAAACATTACAATTTAATACTGGGGAATAGAGTTATTCTTTCTAATAATAAAATGAAACAAAAACTTGTAATTAAAACTATTCCATAAACATCATTTGTATGTTAAGAAATATGTCACAATATATTTTAATGAACAGATGCTATACAAAAGACAAATGTTTTCAGAAATACTCAATCCTTAAAGAGCTCAGCATCTAATCCTATGCTTCTGTTGCATAAAGCAGACAGCACAAGTTCCTCGAGGACATTAGCCAACCTTAGGTGGAACATTTTTAATACATCACCGTGTCACTTTTTAATGTGCCACAATCTATTAACCACATGGCAAACTAACAGGGATTTTTAAAATATGGGTTTTATAGCTTTGTGCTGGTGATTAATTAAATCAATAGCCAGCATTTCACAAATCATCTCTCTAATTACTCTAAACCAGACACTCTGCATTCCCTGGCATCACTGCCATCTGAAGCTCACAGAAGGGCAGGAGCACGAGCAGGACGAGCCCGAGCGCTGCGGAGCCTCTGTCACGGCAGCCCGGGCTGGCACCGACCTGCAGCACAGCACCAGCCTCACAGGTGCTGCACTCAGCTGGAATTTGACTCCAGCTGCTTGGAAAAGATGTTCTGTGTAATTATTCTCTCTCATCCTGAAGGAAACCATGGAGATAACAAAGAAAACAGAGCTGTTTCTGGAATTTGACCTGAAGCTGCAAAGTTGTATGTTGCAGAAAATGAACAAATACTAAAGGCAGCTGCTAGGAAAAAAAAAAAAAAAAGGGAGCTAAATGATACATTTTCTGCCAAAACATTTCAAAGTTGCAGCGACAACGAATTACATGCAGTCCATTCAAAGAAGTCAAGCAAGGCTTATCATTAAAATGACTCAATTATTCTTAAAAAGAAAGAAAATCATCTGTAAAACCTGCCTGAAGTCTCATAATTTCTGCTGTGCCTACCTAGATAGATCATTTCCCCCAGAGCTGAAATTAAACTCTTAATAGTTAATATGTTCAACTTTTACTACAGGTTTTTCTCCAAATTATTAACTGGAATTTCCTATCCAGGAAAGTTTTTACATGGAAATACGTTCTACAGTGTTCAGTGACACTATCACAACAGCTTTCTCCCCCTCAGTTTAAAAGCCATCAGAGATTCAGAACACGGTGTGGCAGTCGGGCACCCATGAAGATGGGGTTTCACTTCCTCCATCAGGTGATTTCTTTCTCAGCATCCCTCATTAAACTTGCCCCTTAAGCCCACATTTACTTACAC